>NC_056741.1:1179379125-1179459766 GCF_019279795.1 Protopterus annectens | reverse complement strand
CGGGGCAGTTTATTTTATTACCCTTTGTGAGGTATGCCTGTGGCTTTTTCACTTGGTATAGTTGTCATGTGAGGTACATACCACACAGGGCATTGTGATAAGTAGAGGGGAACACTGCCCTTATATTTCCATAGATGATACACCTGTTGTCATGACACATACCACACAGACTGATTACAGGTGTAGTGTGGCACTGTCTTCATCAAAGTGGAGGCTACTGTCCACCTGTGTCCCATGTTCGCTTATCACACCTTCACTGTTAGGTAGATCTCTACCTATGTGGTAGTTAATGGGTACAGTGTTTTGGAAAGGAGGAATGGCACTGCAGTATCAACACTTGTCTACAGTCCATGCCTTGGTCACCACACACCTGTTGCAGTACACATGACCCTGAGTCTCGTCTCTCTGTCTCTCTCTCTCTATGTATATATATATATATATATATACACACATATATATATATATATATATATATATATATATATATATATATATATATATATATATATATATATATATATATATACTGTATGCATATCTATACACATACATGTACACATCCATTGCTGTACACATGGATGTACATACAGGTACATGTACAGGCCACCTTTCATGGTGGGGATATCACTTATGCGACAGTTGTGGGATATACAGTTATGTGATCATATTGCACAGTGTTGTGCAGAATGCATGTGGATGTCCTCAGCCCATGTAGCATTAGCAGGCCTTACTGGGCTGTAACACAGCAGATCTGACAAATCAGTCCCACAGCATTTAACCACCACATGACATATATCACCACTGCATGCCGTTTTCTAGGCCACGCACTACGACCTACATATATATATGCACATAAAAACCTTCAGTGACAGATATCTGTCCATCCTTCATTAACAGTTGCAGTATGTCCCATGCCCTAAGCACATGTGCAGATAGAGATAGATACGTACTGCTGCCACACATGGATGATTTGCAGTGTGTAGAGTACTCTTCAGGAACATCTACTACATGCCAAAATATACATGTGAGTTACATACCTTACCTTTGTATTTCCCTGCTCCGTCTGTTACGGTTTTGTAGGTTTTTTTTTTGGTTGTTTGTTTTGGGTTTTCACCTTCTATTTCGGTTTATGTCTCTGTTTCACTCTCTGTTGTGTCTTTGTCTCTGTCTGTGTCTGTGTGTCTCTCTCTCTCTCTCTCGCTCTCTATCTCCCAGTACCTGCAATGATATAATTGCATATGTGGACTGCAGGTACAACCTGCTTTTCTAGGTATCTGCACTTGTGCATGTGACAGCCTCTGCACCAATTGATGCCCACCATTCAGTAAGTGCATGCAGCCTGCTGTGTGGTGATTGCATTACTCACTGTGATTGCAGCCCACTGCTATAAAATGCTAGGTTAGATAGGCGCAGCCCTTTCAGCTTTCCAAGGTGGGGCCCATGCTTGTTTGCTCTGGACACCGTTGTGTCAGTCATAAGGTTGGTATATGTCTCTTATTTGAAGCTAGGGTTGTAGCCAGTTATATGCATGTTGTACTCAAACATGAATGTTGCTGCTTCCAGTACACACTTCTCAGTCTAGACATGTACTCACCCCTCCAAATGCTAACACAGGATACATGGGAGTATGTACTTTATTTCTGAATTACACAATTAACTGCCATACAAATGTGGTTATTGCACTGTATTCCTGTGGCACATGCAGTGTTTGTGAACTGCTATACTGTAATTATTACGTTACTCACTTCTGAACAATTTGTGGTTTGTTTGTGTTGACATTAGCACAGGCTGCTCAACACAACTGGACATATTTCAGTACTGAGTATGCCTACCTACACCGTGGTTTTTGCCTGAATACACAGGTGTGTTGTACCTTTGGGTAGGGGTGCAGAACTGCAAAGAGCATTTTTTATTATCATGTGAGGTTTATCTTGCTGAACAAACAGGGTTGCTGTGTACCTGTTAGTCTATCAAGGCAAGTAGTCTATCTGTGTAGCTCACACTTGTGGACATATCCAGATGGTAGCTAGAGGTTAGCCTATTATACTTTGTCTGTGCACCACACCAGTCTTTTCAGCAGTGGCACATTGGCATTGTCACAGTTGTTTGCTGGCAGCACATGGCTACATCCGGTGATATTTCTGGGTTGTACTCCTACATAAGGGCATGCTTGTGGAACTCCTTCCAAAGCTATTTGCAGAGTGTGTAACAGCAGTAATGCTGATATGCCTGGGTGTTTCTGCCTTTGCCAGGCCTTAGATACTCTCAGGTATAGATTTGAACAGCCTCAGTGAAAGGTACATATAAGTGAGATACACCTGCAATATATTACTTGCATATTGCAGTTGAGACTTTCTTGGGAATCAGAGCATATGTATAAGTACACCTTTTATGACGTGCAAGCAGTGTCTACTCTTACCTATTGACATTATTCCCTATGTGTGATTCCACACTTGTCTGCCTACAGTTAGTACTTTTCAGAGTGATTCAGTGGGGCACAGCTAACACTGGTTTACAAATCAGGGGCATCCCTGTAAAGCAGTCACAGTTGGGGAGTCTGGCCTCTGCCCTATTCAACTTTGCCAGTATTTATCCTGTTCTGATACTGTGTGGTGTTTGTAAGGTGCTACTGTAACATTATTCCCTGCTAGGGTGGCTGGTTCTCCTTTCACAGTCATGTCATGCAATTCCACAACCACTGCTGGTAAAGACCCACAGAACAGGATTTGTGTTATACCATTCCTAATTTCCATTTACATTCCCTCATTGTAATGCATGATATATTTATTTCAGAACCAAGTTATTTGTATATCTGCTGTGGCTTAGTGGTAATTCATGCAGTCTATTGTGTCAATGGTCAGGGGTTAGAGACTGGCAGAGGATTTTTGTTTTGCTGCTGAGCAGAACATGGGCCCTGCCATAGAGTGACTAAGGCACTTTTAAGCAGTTGTAAGTGGGTTTGCACGATGCTTAGCGATGCTTAGCTAAGCGCACACATGCGCACACTCATTTAAACCCGCTTACTACCGCTTAAAAGTGCCTACTCCCGCCAACCCTCGCGCTAATTTCTTTTAAAGAAAAGAAAATGGGGAGATAGGAAAGTGGTGAAAAAGGGGGTGCAAAGAGGGACAGACAGTAGGAAAACAAGCTCGGGATGTGCAAGACGGGTGTAGGGAATCAGAGCATATGTATATGTCCGGCAGAGGTTACCTCTGTGTGGCCAATATGCAATACAGTGTAGATGAGGTTTTGTGAGTCAGTCTGCATAGGGCATCTGTTTGCGGTCAGTATTACCCTTTGTGAGGTATGTCTGTGGCTTTTTCACTTGGTGTAGTTGTCATGTTAGGTACATACCACACAGTGCATTGTGATAAGTAGAGGGGAACACTGCCCTTATATTTCCATAGATGATACACCTGTTGTCATGACACATACCACACAGACTGATTACAGGTGTAGTGTGACACTGTCTTCATCAAAGCGGAGGCTACTGTCCACCTGTGTCCCATGTTCCCTTATCACACCTTCACTGTTAGGTAGATCTCTACCTATGTGGTAGTTAATGGGTACAGTGTTTTGGAAAGGAGGAATGGCACTGCAGTTTCAACACTTGTCTACAGTCCATGCCTTGGTCACCACACACCTGTTGCAGTACATATGACCCTGTGTCTCTCTGTCTCTCTCTCTATGTATATATATATATATATATATATATATATATATATATATATATATATATATGTGTGTATATATATATATATATATATATATATATATATATATATATATATATATATTATCTGCATATCAATACACATACATGTACACATCCATTGCTGTACACATGGATGTACATACAGGCACATGTACAGGCCACCTTTCATGGTGGGGATATCACTTATGCGACAGTTGTGGGATATACAGTTATGTGATCATATTGCACAGTGTTGTGCAGAATGCATGTGGGTGTCCTCAGCCCATGTAGCATTAGCAGGCCTCACTGGCTGTAACACAGCAGATCTGACAAATCAGTCCCACAGCATTTAACCAACACATGACATATATCAGCACTGCATGCTGTTTTCTAGGCCACGCACTACGACCTACATAGATATATGCACATAACAACCTTCAATGACAGATATCTGTCCATCATTCACTAACAGTTGCAGTATGTCCCGTGCCCTATGCACATGTGCAGATAGAGATAGATATGTACTGCTGCCACACATGGATGATTTGCAGTGTGTAGAGTACTCTTCAGGAACATCTACTACATGCCAATATATACATGTGAGTTACATACCTTACCTTTGTATTTCCCTGCTCCGTCTGTTATGGTTTTGTAGGTTTTTTTTTCGGTTGTTTGTTTTGGGTTTTCACCTTCTATTTCGGTTTATGTCTCTGTTTCACTCTCTGTTGTGTCTTTGTCTCTGTCTGTGTCTGTGTCTCTCTCGCTCTCTATCTCCCAGTACCTGCAATGATATAATTGCATATGTGGACTGCAGGTACAACCTGCTTTTCTAGGTATCTGCACTTGTGCATGTGACAGCCTCTGCACAAATTGATGCCCACCATTCAGTAAGTGCATGCAGCCTGCTGTGTGGTGATTGCATTACTCACTGTGATTGCAGCCCACAGCTATAATATGCTAGGTTAGGCAGGCGTAGCCCTTTCAGCTTTCCAAGGTGGGGCCCATGCTTGTTTGCTCTGGACACCATTGTGTCAGTCATAAGGTTGGCATATGTCTCTTATCTGAAGCTAGGGTTGTAGCCAGTTATATGCATGTTGTACTCAAACATGAATGTTGCTGCTTCCAGTACACACTTCTCAGTCTAGACATGTACTCACCCCTCCAAATGCTAACACAGGATACATGGGAGTATGTAATTTATTTCTGAATTACACAATTAACTGCCATACAAATGTGGTTATTGCACTGTATTCCTGTGGCACATGCAGTGTTTGTGAACTGCTATACTGTAATTATTACGTTACTCACTTCTGAACAATTTGTGGTTTGTTTGTGTTGACATTAGCACAGGCTTCTCAACACAACTGGACATCTTTCAGTACTGAGTATGCCTACCTACACCGTGCTTTTTGCCTGAATACACAGGTGTGTTGTACCTTTGGGTAGGGGTGCAGAACTGCAAAGAGCATTTTTTATTATCATGTGAGGTTTATCTTGCTGAACAAACAGGGTTGCTGTGTACCTGTTAGTCTATCAAGGCAAGTAGTCTGTCTGTGTAGCTCACACTTGTGGACATATCCAGATGGTAGCTAGAGGTTAGCCTATTATACTTTGTCTGTGCACCACACCAGTCTTTTCAGCAGTGGCACATTGGCATTGTCACAGTTGTTTGCTAGCAGCACATGGCTACATCCGGTGATATTTCTGGGTTGTACTCCTACATAAGGGCATGCTTGTGGAACTCCTTCCAAAGCTATTTGCAGAGTGTGTAACAGCAGTAATGCTGATATGCCTGTGTGTTTCTGCCTCTGCCAGGCCTTAGATACTCTCAGGTATATATTTGAACGGCCTCAGTGAAAGTTGCATATAAGTGAGCTACACCTGCAATATATTACTGGCATATTGCAGTTAAGACTTTCTTGGGAATCAGAGCATATGTATAAGTACACCTTTTATGACATTCAAGCAGTGTCTACTCTCACCTATTGACATTATTCACTACGTGTGATTCCACACTTGTCTGCCTACAGTTAGTACTTTTCAGAGTGATTCAGTGGGGCACAACTAACACTGGTTTATAAATCAGGGGTGTCCCTGTAAAGCAGTCACAGTTGGGGAGTCTGGCCTCTGCCCTATTCAACTTTGCCAGTATTTATCCTGGTCTGATACTATGTGGTGTTTGTAAGGTGCTACTGTAACATTATTCCCTGCTAGGGTGGCTGGTTCTCCTTTCACAGTCATGTCATGCAATTCCACAACAACTGCTGGTAAAGACCCACAGAACAGGATTTGTGTTATACCATTCCTAATTTCCATTTACATTCCCTCATTGTAATGCATGATATATTTATTTCAGAACCAAGTTATTTGAATATCTGCTGTGGCTTAGTGGTAATTCATGCAGTCTATTGTGTCAATGGTCAGGGGTTCAAGACTGGCAGAGGATTTTTGTTTTGCTGCTGAGCAGAACATGGGCCCTGCCATAGAGTGACTAAGGCACTTTTAAGCAGTTGTAAGTGGGTTTGTGCGGGTTTGCACGATGCTTAGCTAAGCGCACACATGCGAACACTCATTTAAACCCGCTTACTACCGCTTAAAAGTGCTTACTCCCGCCAATCCCCTCGCTAATTTCTTTTAAAGAAAAGAAAATGGGGAGATAGGAAAGTGGTGAAAAAGGGGGTGCAAAGAGGGACAGACAGTAGGAAAACAAGCTCGGGATGTGCAAGACAGGTGTAGGGAAGGTCCATAGCTGCCCATTTCTTTAACAGCAACAGCTGTGCATATGCAATAAATTTGGAGTGACATTTGAAACCTTCCACCCCTGGGAGAGGGGTGAGGACAACAAAGTATATTGTACTGTCAATTATAATTATTGGTTTACGTGTCCAATAGACATGTGTGCAAAATCGGCAGCTATGTATGGGGCGTAATGCGTAATTTTGTTGTGGGTACAGATTGGCCTTTTTTTTTTTTTTTTTTTCAGGTGAGAGTGGGAAGTGAGGTAGAAGAAGTAGGTATGTCTGGGGAGGTATGTTGGGGAGGTAAACAGACAAGACAGACAAGATGCATACAGGGGCGGTGTATGACACATGGGGTGGGTGAACACAATTGACAGGGTCGGATGTTTGGAAATCGCAAGCCCATGAGCCCACAGATGGTAACAGTGGAATTGAGATCCCCACCCATGGGCAGTCACCACTGCACCTTCACAGTCCCAAGGGTGGCTGTCCTGGCGGCTGCGTAGGATGGGCAGGCTCACCCATGAGACGCTCCACTCTTGCCTCGAGCTCACATAGGAAATCAGCGACTGAATGCTGGATCTCCCTACACACCACAACCCGGACCCTTCGAAGGGTGACCGGCAGCCCTTCTCTGCCCACGCTTGCACGGGGGGATGAGCCCCATCTCCTGCAGCGCTTCCACCCACACAGGCACAGGACCAGTGGAGGAGGGGAGCCCGGGCTGGGCACCGTACCTGCTGGTGCCAGGTGCACTCACCAGCTGAGGAGGGACAGGTGGGTCCGCTGGGACCGGCCTTCCCATATGTTCTGTGATTAGGTGTGTTTAATTACAACATAAACAGCAACATTCCAGATTAGTTGTAACAGCATGCAGTAATATTCCCATTAACCCAACACACCAAGGTTCCAACAGTTGAACAGCAAGCATAACACATGCATATATTGAACGACAGTGGATATTCCAACAGCATGCAGGGATGTTTGGTAGCAACAGGCCACCATGACTGTGGTGTTTAAACAGGGCACATGCATCAACGTGAATGCAAATATTTATAGAACAATAGGAGATATGTCCCAACAAATATTTAAGATTACACATACCCATTGAGGTGTGGAATTGCATGGTTTATGCACATACAGTAGGGTGTAGAAAAAAAACCTCGGTTAACATCTTATAATTACCTTTTAGTCTACACTACATTCCTAATGACTGCATGTGTATATCCCCTACATGTATTATTACACTTGCCACCATACATTAGGTTGTGTAATGGGTTTGGCTAGTTCAATATATGCCTGACCTATATCTGACATACTAACTGTCCAGGATGCAGATGTTACATCTACATATTTCTTGATTGCATTTATATTTCTTTATCTACATATCTGGGATGTTTTCACATGACATTTTCACTTCGATTTGTACAGAACCCTGCATTTCTTGACACACACTCACATTTCTGGAGAAAGAATTAACATGCTACACGTGTGCCAGATATACTTATGCATGCCAGCCAGTAACTGACTGTTGCGGACTGTATATATGATTCACAGCTACTAGCACTTCCATCACCACTTTATATGGGACAGCACAACTCTGGGTTGCCAGCACTTTTTTCAAACAGTACTATTTGTATAATGCAAGGGTACAACAAGATTTCAAACTTTGTGACACAGACACACTCTGGGTTTTAGATCTTTATTAATGACATTACACACTTTTCCACAGGCTCACTCCTTTATTTGTTTTAACGGTGCATATGGAAGACATGTTCAAGACATATTATACCTTTATTAATAGGTTAGAACACTCTTTTTTCAGGCTCACTCACTTATTTTATATGACAGTGCCTGCAGCGATTTTATTCCAGACATATGTTACCTTTCTTAATGGGTTAGTACATGCAGAGGACTTATTCGGGCAATTTTATGGCTGTATTATTGGACTACAATACTTTCTTTCATGCTCTCTCCCATATTTTATATAACAATACATGCAGAATAATCACTAACCTGCCTGGTGGTGCAGCCTTAGCAGCCTATCAGCACAGGCTTGCTGATTCGCAGCACTGTCACCTGCAGCTGTAAAGTAAATGAAGGGATATTGAGACATACCTCTCCATTATACATACTCAATTATCAATTCTTACATACTGCATTCCATGGCTACATACTCAGTTGTGGGGCATCCTGCATCCCACGGGCCTCCTGTATCCATTGGTTCAGGCGGTCCTGCTTCCATCTCTTCAGGTCTGCATGGTGGTGACGGACCTGCTCACCAGTCTGAGGAGTGCCTGTCACACTGGTGAGGTCATGAGCTAACCGGTTCCAAGCCTCTACCTTGTACTCCGTCCCTTGGAACTGGTCCTGCAGGAGTCTTGACTCATGACGGTGGACAAGTAGCCAAACCATGTATTTTGACTCCTCAATGCGCCAACGTTGCGCTCGGAAGCATGTTCCCTCTCCAACACCAACCATTCTATCTGCAGATGTGAGCTACAATCAGTTATGGCATGTATTCCCGCCTATGGGGCTTAAATATGCCGCATTTCCCACACTTTTTTGTGATTGGCCATTTTTTTAAATTCTCGGCTGACTGCAGACCTACTTAGTAATGGTTAAACTACCATTACTAAGTATATGTATGTTAACAGTAGCTCTTTCCCCTAAGTTGTCATGGCTTAGTGGTTCTGTGCTTTGCTTATGATACACAGAGTCCTGGGTTCGAACCTTGTCATTCATTTTATTTTCATACTGTCCAGACAGGCTAGGGGTGTGGCTATGTTTAAGCAACTTTTCTCTACGTTGCTCCTTGGTGCCCTGGTTGGCTCAGCGCGCATGTCCGTGCAAACACATTGTGCTGGTTAAAGCGCTATTTCGCTATGGGCACCTCTATTGCACTGGGTAAAGCGCTATTAATCTATGGGCAACTCTATTGCGCTGGGTGAAGTGCTGCTTAACTGCAGGCAGTTATATATCAGGATCCTTTAATATATTTGTTTTGTTCACTGATATATTGGCCATTTCATTGCTTTTTAGTAATATTTAAACATATTTGTCAGGTATTATTTCATATACTGATTTAAAACATAAATACGAAGGGGAGTGGTGGGACTCAAACTGTAAATGCCTTTTCTTTGTGCGAACGCTCTACCACTACGCTATTGCTATTTGGTGTGATTTGCATAGACATTCTTTCTTATGCTCTTCCATGTTAGAATTGCTAACTCTAGCTAAACAAAGGGCACACCCGCGCACACATGTGCAAATATGGGCAGCTATTTTGGGAATTTAAAAAAATAAATTTAATGTTTTGCTTTTTAGAACTGTGATGGAGGTTTACAATATCAGGGGGTGTGGTGTTCGGTGCAGGGACATTTGAGCAGACACGCTCTTGTGTATTTCCTTTTACATTTCAAACACTTGCAGGGGCGTGGACATTTAGACTGCTCGGCAGTCGGACGCGCCCCCTGCTTTCTTACATGGTCCGTGTAAGACTTACTGTTGAGTCAGCATGCCCTCATGAATATTCATGACACACTAATGTCATACCGTTCAACTGCTGCCTCCGAGTAAGACTTATTAAGTCTTACACAGAGGATTCGTGAATCCGGGGGAGTGTATATAAAGGTTTATAATACTTGTTTATTGATTGTATTGTTAAACACTATATTATTTGAAAATAAAAAATTATTTGAATAAAAAGGAACAGCTGAATAAAGTATAATATTTTTCTTTTGAGGGAGGAACAGAGCCGGATTAATAGGCTACAGGCGTTGTCCTTCCCAAATACTCTCTCTGTACAAAGTAGATAAAGCTAAAGATATGGGACTAGTAGGATTGTCTGAAATCAAAATATGATTTCACTGTACTCAATTGAGTGAGCAAATGAGATGGGACCAGAAGGAGTATCCAAAGACAAATTTACAAGAGGGGTGTGCAATTTCAAAGCCACCAAGATTCACACCACAACAAGAACAGGAAGGCGGGTGGGAAACCAACTGTAGAGACACAGAGAGACCACAAATATTCAGTTGAATTACTATTCAGTGAAAAAATAAAATGCAGTACTATATGAAAAAGGTACAGATAAAAGTTTACTTAATTTAGCTTATACATCCAGTTGATTGCAGATAAATCTTAGCCACCAACAGCTCAGATATTTAGCAGAAATAGCAGAAGATGTAGCACTTATATGGCAAGACAAACCCCTATGCTAGGAGTTAAACACAGAATATCAAAGAAGTGAAACTAGCCCCACTGCTACCACTGGCTACACTTCTAATAAGCTCTCTGCAGAGACACAGAGAGACCACAATATTCAGTTCAATTATTATTCAGTGAAAAAATAAATAAAATGCAGTACTATATGAAAAAAGTGCAGATAACAGTGTACTTAATTTAGCTTATACATCCAGTAGATTGCAGGTAAATCTTAGCCACCAACAGCTCAGATATTTAGCAGAAATAACACAAGATGTAACATTTATATGACAAGACAAACCCCCTAGGCTACGAGTTAAACACAGAATATCAAAGAAGTGAAAGTACCTCCACTGCTACAACTAGCTATACATCTAACAAGCTCCCTGTAGAGACACAGAAAGACCACAATATTCAATTCAAAAGTGTACTTAATTTAGCTTATACATCCAGTTGATTGCAGGGAAATCTTCGCCACCAACAGCAGACCAACATTCTATGCTGCCTAAATACACTTTCCCCTTCACCACTTTACAGTCTCCAATCTACTTCAAACTGGTCCTCCTACATTGGATGCATTCCACCTGTGTGCATCACCTTATGCTCCTCCCTCATGTTATAGTACATATTCACTACAGCCATGTCCATCTGTTTTGCAAAATCCACTACCATCTCACTGTCTACATTCCTTTTAACACCATGCATATCCATCACTTCCACAGACCCTCTGTTCCCTTCACCAACATGCCCATTGACATCACCACATCATACAAATGACTTCACATTTCCTTTGTTATCCATCATACAACCAAGTTGTGTAGCATATGAGCCCCCACCAACCTTGAGGCACACACCCCAATACAACACCAGGGTACAGAGGCCAACATGCTGGAGGTGCGTGGCACCCACACAATGGACATTGAGCATGCAGGTAAGGGCACAGTGGGGATTAGTAAACTAACACAGCAGACATACTTGTATTTGTATTGTATCTACATCCATGTGTAAGGTCTGATTGCAGTTGTGGATGGGGATTTCTAATACACAGAGGTGCACATCTATGGTGAAGACAGAAAATTGAGTATTATTGGGGTTTGTATTGTAAATGTGCAGACATGCTGCATCCATCCTGTACCAAGGCCATATGTGAGTCTGCTGACAATACCTCCCTCTTACAATTAGGACTCTCTGGTCTGCATATGGGACAGCAGCCTGAAGTTGGTGAGTATGACATTGTTCTGTTGTGGCCAGGCAATACCCCTGGCATGTGAAGGGCATGCAATTTACCATGCACACAACTATCAGTAATAGCTATATTGCTTTATGTGTATGTTCACTTGTGGTGGGGTTAACTGCATTGCATGACAGTGGTCACCACTGGGGCCTATCTGAGATGAAATCAACATTCCTGTAGCATACATCACAACATGTCAGTGCAAAACGTCTGGGCAGAGGGCAGCACCCCTGTTAAGATACAAGGTGTTTCTGATACATACAAATTGGGACCACAATATTTCAGTCCACACCTCTTACAATCTTTAATGTGACCCATAACATGAACAGTTCACTTGTAAAACCAAGCATCTGGACTCATGTATTGCACTTACAAGGCTGGCCACTTGAGAAGGTGGCAGATGTCGTATCAGCATGATGTTTCAGTTAGGTATGATACCTGATGCTGCCATATGTGTCAGTACACTCACTGTGGCCTATTTGGGTGCAATATCACATACATTGGCATTGTTAAGGCTCGCAGATCACTTCTGATCATGTATAGGTTGCAAACATCTGGATCTTCCGGACACATCTGTACAGATGACTGTACACTGGTTTAACTTGCTGCATGTGAGGCAGATAATGTTACCACATTTTATAAAGTAATGGCATTGGGAGGTGGTCACCAGCCATGTATGGTACACATATCAAAATGGTATAAGCCACACAAGATATGATTCTCACACACACACACACACACACACACACACACACACACACACACACACACACACACTTGCCAGTATTGGGACTAGAACTCCTGCTAATCTAGTTATTTCTTCTATAATACTACACAGTTATCAGATGTGCCACAGAGCTTATACATTTTCACTTAGACCAAAGGTACTTCTAAGGTGGATGACATCAACAAGACTACTAAATGGAGTGAGGGGAAGTGTAAAGGGTAGTACACAGGTCAAAAATGGTATAACCTACACACTACACGATTCTCACACAAACACATACTCACATCCAAACAGTTGACAGTAGTGAGATTAGAACTCCTGCTTATGTAGTTATTTTGACTATAGTGTTACTCAGTTATCAGTCGCTCCAAAGAGCTTATACATTTTTATCTAGTCCAAAGGTACTTCTAAGGTGGATGACACCAACAGGATTACTAAATTGGAGTGAGGGGAAGTGTAAAGTGTGGTACAGAAGTCGAAAATGATATAACCCACATACTACATGATTTTCACGCAAACACACACTCACACACATATCCAAACAGTTGTCAGTAGTGAGATTAGAACTCCTCCTGATCTAGTTATTTCTACTACAGTGCTATACAGTTATCAGACACGTCACAAAGCTTATACATTTTCAACTAGTCCAAAGGTACTTCTAAGGTGGATGACACCCACAGGACTACTAAATTGGAGTGAGGGGAAGGGTAAAGGGTAGTACACAGGTCAAAAATGGTATAACCCACACACTACATGGTTTTCACACAAACACACACATATCCAGTTACCAGTAGTGAAATTAGAACTCCTGCCTATCTAGCTATTTCTACTATAGTGCTACGCAGTTATCAGATGAGCCACAAAGCTTATACATTTTCACCTAGTCCAAAGGTACTTCTAAGGTGGATGACATCAACAGGACTACTAAATTGGGGTGAGGGGAAGTGTGAAGGGTAGTACACAAGTCAAAAATGGTATAAGCCAGATAGTACATGATTCTCACACACACATGCCAGTATTGGGATTAGAACTCCTGCCTATCTATTTATGTCTACTATAGTGTAACACAGTTACCAAATGTGCTACAGAGCTTACTGAACTTTCAAATGGCCAAAGCTGCTGATACCTGCACACCCAAGGTAATGTATTACAGGTGGCAGAATGTCTGCCTTCAGTTTCACCCTTACATCGTGCTAGTTCTTTCTGTCTTGCACTTCAAATAGCATTATAGCTTGGCACTTCACCAGGTTATTGTATCAATACAAGTGTGGCACACCTGGGAGCTGTCAGCAGTATTCATTCATCACAGGAGTAGACCCAGTGCTTACTAGTTATGTCCAGCCCTCCTGGCATGATTTAAGTGCAGTTTTCTGTGCTTTCACTCATTAACATGGTGCACTTGTCCATTCTGAGGCACTGTTGCAACTGCCTCATGTACACAGACAAGCCTCCTCTCTAAACTCCAAACACTCAGATCTGTGAGAGTTGCCCATATATCACCCAATGTAGACATATGCACTCTCCAGCAAAGACTGGACTAGCAGGTCAAAAGGATAAGATCAACACCTGCACCACACCATGTGGAACACATAGTTCACAATGACACCCACTTTGACAGCCATGACATACAGTGAAAAGCTACACACCCACCTTCACAGAGGCACTCAATGGGCATTTACCCAAACAGCACCGACCAGCAAGACAGACACCCACTCAGACACCACAACATGACACATGCTAAGGGATACATATTTCACCTGCACAGTGTGCCCCTCAACTTAAGCTCCTAAGGCTGACAACCTTGCACAATACAGTGATCATGGGTAACTCAATACTGAGGCACACACATATCCCACTCACTAAGTTTAATATGGATCAGGTAACAACCAAATATATATCACGTGCCAGCATCCAACACATGACACAGACAGTCATGGCACTCCACAACAACTACAAGTATAACTCTTGTATCCATGTGGGTGTGAATGACCTGGGACACACATCCCCAGACTACATGACAAGAGACAAGGTTGAACTCTCTGATTATGTGGTCCAGGCAGGTGTGGCAGTAGCCCAGAGCAGTATATTGCCATCACCTAGAATGATGCTGCAGTACTATCAACAGATGATTGACTACAACATTGGCTTGTGTGTTTTGTGTTATTCTCAGGGGATCCAGTATCTCTCTGCTTGGGACAAACATGATTGACAGACCTCAATGACTTGCCACAGATGTTCTACATCTGTCAGCCCTGGGTTTCCAGGTACTAAGTGTCTCACCACCCATATTATGCCTTATTAGGCAATGTTCCAAATGTAATTACCACCATAACAGCTAGACATGTATGCAATCTGAGGGTCATGCTGCTCAACAGTAGACATCTAACTGTCAGGATGCAATCACTCAAAGTGCTCTTTGGAGTGCAGGACATTAACATTTCTGCTATAATGGAGAGGTGGTTCATAGCAGCAGACAGAGGCTCTGCAGTAACAGGCTATAACACATTCCACAGCTGTCAGCCCCCAAACATGGACCACACATCCACAGGTGGTGTTGTTTCCATATTCATTATAGATATGAACACCTCCAGACTAGTATCCCAGCATAATGCATCAGAGATACTTCTGGTACAACTGCCTTGGGGGTAATAGTGCAATCCAGACCATAGCCTGCTATGGGACCACATCTATGTCCCTAGACTGTCAATGCACATTCCTCAGCACTCTGCCATCTATGAAGCTCTAATGCAACATTGACATAGTAGGAGACTTCAACTACCCCCCATCAACTTGGAAAAGTAGCCAAGTGCCAATACAGTGGCCCAACACTTTTTGGAATTCATCATTTCCAATACCTTGGACCAGCTCATACTGACCCTCGGTAGAGGATACAACAACCTTGACCTGTGTTGACTACTTACATATGGGACTGTTGCTCATCCACAGTTGTCAATCCCTACCCGGTGAGATCCACACAGGCTGTAATCAACATGGAACTCAACATATCAGCCACACCCCCCACAAAGGTAAACACCTTGCAAAACCTCTCCAAAGCTGAGTTTGCAGCCATAAAAACAGTGGTGGATGACTTCACTGCACCCATGGCAATGGGAAATAGCTACATGACTGTCAAATCATACACATATGCACTGTACAAACAGGTACATGAATGCATGGTACTAGCCATAGCCAACAGAACCCAGACACTGTCCTCCAAACACTGGGAGACAATTTGATGGTCCCCTGCCATTACTAAAGTGTACAACAGAAGGAGGACATTCTTGTAGAAAAGGGTGGTGTCCCATGACTGTTGAACCCCCTTATTAGCCTCAAACACAACTTGGAATCCCTCATAGAATCCCCTACAGGCATCTATGAAGGCAGAAATGCAGCAGATGCTGACAACAATCACAGAAGCCTTTGATAGTTACATCAACAACCTCCACAGCATTAAACACAAGAACACAAGTGCTGTGAGTTACTGCACAATGCTAATTCCTATCCTGAGACAACAGATATTGGCCACAGTCTTGGCAACACATTCAGTGCCAGCTTTACCACTCTTTCCCCCCAGAAGTGTACAGCCACAATGGATGACAGGCACCCAACAGTACTGCAGGCCAGGTTAGACCTGCATTGTCCACAGGCAAGAATACAGCTTCCATGGGACACCAACATAACCATGGCTGTGTTCTACATGACATACAACATGACCTTGGACTAAATCTGTGTGCTCTGGTCAGTCACAGCTTCACCTCAGGCTTTGTCCCTCAAACATGGCACACTGCTACAGTCATCCCTCTCCATAAAGGGGTAGCATCTACAGACCCTGGGGATTATTGGCTCCTTAGCCTGACAAGTCAACTATGTAGGGGTATGGGCCACATCATCAGGGACCTGACTGACTAAGATATAGGTGATCTCCTATCTCTGGGCCCACACAGTTTGGCTTTGTGAATGGCAGATCATGTCTGCTCAACCTGGTTGATGTCTTTGACTGAGTCACCAGGGCTGTGTATGACAGTAAGTGCATACAGCCGACATCAATCTGTCCAAAGCTTGTGATACCAGCCCTCAGTGAGGGATAATTGATAAACCCCACAAACTAGGCGTCAATCCATACATCATTGGTTGTTTTGCAAAGTTATTCACAGAACACACAAGTATGACAGTGGCAAACTCCAGATCAGACTGGCAAACAGTGACACGTGGAGTTCCACAGGGATCAGTACTGGGTAGTGTCCTGTCCAGCATCTACTTCTCAGGAGTCCAGCCCAACATAGAGGAACTCTGGCTGACCAAGTTCACAGAGGACTGCAAGCTGGGAGCTATCATTAACTTCACAAGTGATGCACACATCCAAAACTTCAGTCCTCAACAATTTGCCAGTGATTTGTCAGAAAACTACAATTTTACGAGAAGCAGACCAAAAATATGAGGCAAAAATCTGTATATTCTGTTAAAATCAGTTGAGAGATATGGGCCCAGTTCTAAAAGACTTTCTCTCAGTGTAAATGTATTATTCCTGCGTAAGCCTGCTTTGTAAATGGACTTTTCACTGAAGTTAGTTACTTACATTGAGCAAGTCTTTTGGAATCAGTCTTATGATATGCTTATTAAGTTCCTGCATGAAATTAAAGGAGTTGGTTGGATGGTCTTGGACCACCTGTGTCAGTAAGTGCAGCATACAAAGTTTTGATACTGCCTTTCTAGATATGATGTAATATTCCATTAACACTGAACAGCTTTGCAAACTGAAATGTGCACTGCTGTAGACCTAACCTGTTATCTGTATCTTACTTCATTCATAAGTAATTGATATTTTTAGTAACCATAAATTACATTAAGCTAAATTTTTGTCAAGGTTGTCTGCACAGATTAGAGTGGCCACAGTGGTGCAGCAGTTAGCATTGTCAACTCACAGCAAGAGGTTCTTTGATTTGATTCTCGGCTGGAGTGCCTTCTGTGCAGAGTCTGCAGGTCCACCCTGTGACTGAGTGAGCTTTAAATACATGCAGGTAGGTGTTTGTGCATATGGGTGTGCCTTCTGCAAAGGTTGGGCATCGGGCTAGCAACTCACACCGTATAAATCCACTGGCAATTAATCTGCGGACAGGTGATCCACTGTGGTGACCCCTAACCGGGAAAAGGCGAAAGACATTGCTTTAGTCAGCACAGATTAGAGGTGATGTCATTGTGTCATTCTGTTTATGAAAAAAAAAACCCACAGAATGTAAACAGTTTATTTATTTCCATTTGATAACTGGGTGGGTGAACTGATCTATTAATCCTTTTAGCCATGACCCCATTACCAAAAATGGTATAAAACATACAATATACTACATAATGACAGAGTACATAAGTAAATAAACAGGAACAGTTAAATGCATGTGGTACAAAAGTGTACACTTAGTTATTAAAATAAAAAATGTTGGTAAACATGTTTATATATGTGCAGATACTTTTGCTGCATGTGGCTGAAACTTTCAACAACAGCGAGGTAAGCTATTCAAGCAATAAAGTATGTAGAATTAAGATATCTATATAGCTAATGATATTTAATTTAACAATATTTCTTGTTGTCTTGAAAGCATGCACAAAACAAGTGAAAAATGCACAGGACAGTACTTTAGCAACTCCAGTGATGTGCAAACAATTTAATATATTGCTTTATAAGAAATACAGACTTATGGGTAGGAAAATGGGGAGAATGGGTGTTCAAAGAGGTCATTATCAACTGACAATTTCTACAATTCTGTGGTTATATGATATCACAGCTGAGTAATTTTCTTTTATAAATGTTGATCTGCAGTGATTTCTTGTTTCGAAAAAAGGGGGCAGCACCTAATGGTAGCAGCTGCTTCAGATCTCATCAGGAAAATGCTTTTTTGTCTTCTTTTTTACAAGAAACTTCAAGAAAAGCAGGTAAAGAGGATGGAAACATGGTTAGATTAAGTTACAGTGCTGAGAAGCTGTTAAAAATTGGATCTGCATTCTCGTTATGCTGTGGGTTTGATCAGCTTCTTACAGTGCGGCCTGTAAGCTCAGACATACTACAAAAACTACTACAGCTAAGGATTTTGCTGGAACATGGAGATGAATACAAACTTCAAGCAGATTGCACGTTCACGGCAAGTGGTAGTTACAAAAAAAGGAAAAGATGTACCAGATTGAGGAAAAGAGGCACCAGAGCAGGAATTTCATTCAGACTGAAGGTAAACCCTCACAGGCCTACACTGCCCTCCATACTAGTAGCCAACGTATGCTCACTTGAAAATAAGATGGATCACTTAAGACTGGAACTGTCATCACAAAACAAGGTGAGAAACAACAATTTATTTGTAACCAAAAACAAAAACAAAGATGGACAGCAAGCTGTAGAATTCCAACCAGTTTATTGTTTACACTTTCGTTCAGGAAATACATGAACTTCTTCAGACAAAGAAACCCCAAAAGTCCTCAGTTAAAATAAAACTGTCATTTAAGATGAGATACTTAATTATAAAACCAATTAACATAACTTGAGAAATTTAAAGAGCCAGTGTTATACAAGGTAAAATGTATATATAAATAAATATAAATGCTTTTTTTTTAAAATCAGCAACAATTTTAAAATCACAACAAATCAGTCTTATTACTTAATTTTCTTGTGTATATAAATTAATCTAAATACTGTTAAATGCTAGATAACTTGAACAACTCAAACAAATGGAAATATAAAATTCCTATAAATGTATAAAGATGGATATGTATAAATAAATATTTATAAATTCATTCAAGTATTAGAAAAGTTGTTATACAACCAAATTTCACCTTTGTAGGGCTTTTAATTTCAAAATACATTTTACTGAGCAGTATTCATTAAGCCCTGGTGGAACATGTGCACATGGTTTTAATTTGCCAAAAAGTTCCTGTTCTTCAAGTTTTAATTCCCAGGGCCCACCTCTAATGTTCCTAACTATTTGTGTAATATTGTAAACTGGAATTTATATGTGAGGTATTCTAGAATGTGTGTAGCCAAAGCATATATGGTATTACCCCTACTAATTTGGTATTGGCATTAATAAATTCTCTGCTTAAACATTCTTTCAGTTTTACCAATGTAGTAGCTTTGGCAACATTGGCATAAAGCAGCATGTACTACTCCTGCTGTTTCACAGTTAAATTTTCCATTGATGGTGTAGATTTTGTTATGTAGGCAAACTTTATTAGTTACCATAGTGTGTTGGCACTGCTGACATCTCCCACACTTTCTCATCCACTGGTTGTTGGGGCGTTTTTGATTGTTCCTTTCCAACAAATCTTTAAAATTTAGGCCTCTTCTATAGGTAATATCTGGTCTATCTCCCAATTGCATATTAATAGCACTGTCCTCTGATATGATAGCCCAATTTTTAATCATAATATTCTTAATGGCATGTGCATCAATAGAGAAAGTAGTAAGAAAGCTTGTTCTGCCATCATAATTCCTAATACTATTCACCCTATGCTTATCAGGGGGAGTATCACTTTTTGTTTCTCCATAACCCCTGAATAGAATAGGTTTAAAATGGCCAGTAGTCATTTTAGTAGCCACTTCATCAAACAATTGTTAAAAAGCTGTTCTGGGTAGCCCCTTTCACGAAACATGACTTTCAGTGTGTTACATTCAACCAGAAAGTCAGTCTCTGATGAAACCTTTCTGGCTGCCCTAACCAGTTGTCCCTTAATAACTGCCCTTTTCTGGTGGAATGGGTGGCCACTACTAAAGTGTAGAAAAGTGTTTGAGTAAGTATGTTTCCTGAAAATACTAGCCTTAAGTCTATTATTGGGTCTATCTTTAGATAGTGACATGTCCAGAAAATTAATGGAGTCTGTGTTAAACTCAAAAGTGAAATCTAGGAAGTCTGTGAATTTGGAGATTTCATTAATAAAAGTTGTTACTAAATCTAGACTTCCTTTACACATAAAAAACATGTTGTCCTGATATATAGTGTACCATTTTCCTTGAAAATGGAGTTCTGAAATAGGAAATGTCTTTCCTAAAATGCCATGACTGAATTTGCAAAACTGCATCCGCATGGGGAGTCCATGGCTACCCCAGTTTTTTGCAAAAAAATGTTCTTTGCCAAAAAGAATAAAGTTATTATTCAAAACTAGATCTAACAAGGACACACTTACATTTATCTCTTGCTGGTCCATCACTTTCAAAAATAGAAATTCAGTAACCCATTCAATGCCAACCTCTTGAGGAATGACGGTATACAATCCTTTATGTCTACCATCAAAAAATTACACTATCTGTCAAATTCAAGAAAATGAATATTCTCTAAAAACCCCACAAATCCTTACAAATTTGGGGTTCACTGCAAATAAATGGCTTAAGTTTACTGTCCACATATTTGGCACATGCATAAGTAATGGATCTCCTGCCATCTACAATAGGCCTAAAGGGTGGATCGATTATACTTTTGTGGATTTTGCGAGATCCAAATAACACTGGTGTTACTGGTTCTGGCATGCATAGGTAATTATACGTGTCTACATCAATACTGTTTTCCAAAAACAGGTCATTTAAACTTTCTTTGATTCTTCTGTGTGCACTATTCACTTCATTTAAACTAACTTTAGAATAACATTCAGAAGATAAAACATCTGACATTTTGTTAATATAGTCCACTTCATCCATGAACACAAGGCCGCCACCTTTATCTGGCTTCATTACTCTAAAATGGCAAATTTTCAACAAATTAAAAAGTTCAAATTCATCAACTGTCATAACTTGTCTTTGTTGATTTTTTGCCAGTAAAGATCTTTTGTCCATCTCACAAATATATTTGAATATAGCAAGAGACTCATTAATGGGAGGGGTGAAAACACTAGCTATACACAAATCATTGTGTATAGCAGACTGATTCCCAAACAAAACTGCTAAAAAAAAAAAAAAAAAAAAAAAAAAAAGCATTTATATTTATTTACATATACATATTACCTTGTATAACACTGGCTCTTTAAATTTCTCAAGTTATGTTAATTGGTTTTATAATTAATTATCTCATCTTAATTGACAGTTATATTTCAACTGAGAACTCTTGGGGTTTCTTTGTCTGAATTTTCAACAAATTAAAAAGTTCAAATTCATCAACTGTCATAACTTGTCTTTGTTGATTTTTTGCCAGTAAAGATCTTTTGTCCATCTCACAAATATATTTGAATATAGCAAGAGACTCATTAATGGGAGGGGTGAAAACACTAGCTATACACAAATCATTGTGTATAGCAGACTGATTCCCAAACAAAACTGCTAAAAAAAAAAAAAAAAAAAAAAAGCATTTATATTTATTTACATATACATATTACCTTGTATAACACTGGCTCTTTAAATTTCTCAAGTTATGTTAATTGGTTTTATAATTAATTATCTCATCTTAATTGACAGTTATATTTCAACTGAGAACTCTTGGGGTTTCTTTGTCTGAAGAAGTTCATGTATTTCCTGAACGAAAGTGCTAACAATAAACTGTTTGGAATTCTACAGCTTGCTGCCTATCTTTGTTTTTGTTTTTGGTTACAAGTTTATTTTTTGTTTTGTGCTTAAGCAATTTATTTGTGTTTACTGAAACCTGGTTAAACCAAAATATCTGTGATAGCACAGTAAATGTAGAGGACATGACTTTATTCAGAGAAGACAGAATTCAGTCACTATGTGGCAGGTCCAGAGGAGGGGGAGTGTGTATATATGTTAATAACAACTGGTGCAGCAACTGTGTCGTGACCACCACCTTCTGCTCAGAAAACACTGAAATTCTGTCACTAAAATGCATGCTCTTTTACCTGCCAAGAGAGTTCAATGGAATATGTATCACAGCAGTCTACATACCACCTGATGCAAATATTAGTGACACTCTGTCCACCTTGTATCAATCTATAAATGACCAGCAAAACAGAAATCCAGAGCATGCAATAGTAATTGCAGGAGACTTCAATCAGGCTAATCTAAAGACTGTATTACCCCACTACCATCAGCATGTAAACTTTGCCACAAGGGGGGTAAATGTACTGGATAAGGGGTACACTAACATCAAAGGTGCATATAAAACAAAACATTATCCACATCTAGGGAGTTATGACCACCTAGCCATCATGCTAGTTCCAGTTTATAAATCCATACTAAAAAACAGTACACCAGCTAGAAAACAAATAAGGATCCAGCCTGAGGGAGCAATCTCAGCTCTACAAGACTGCTTTGACTGTACAGACTGGTCAGTGTTTAGAGAGACTGTTGTGACAACCATGTTAACTTGGACACATACACTGAGTGGGTCACAGCTTACATTTCTAAGTGTGTGGAGGATGTAACAAACACAAACGTATCACCATATGGGCAAATCAAAAACCTTGGCTAACTAGTGAGGTGTACAAGCTCTTGAAAGTAAGAAATGCAGCTTTCAAATCACAAGATATGGCAGCTTTAAGTGTGGCCAGAGCCAAACCGAACAAAGGTATCAAAAAGGCAAAAAGTTCCTATGGCAGAAAAATCCAAAGTAACTTCAATGACCAGAAGGATACCAGGCAATTATGGAAAGGAATTCAAACCGTCACTGACTACAAGCCTACATCAGCTTCATGTGATAATAGTATTGAGTTTCTGAACTAACTGAACAAATTCTTCAGTAGGCTTCATGCTGACAACAAAACAACAGCATGTAGAATCCCTGAAGGCAAGGATGCAGTGCCGCTGAGCTTCAATACAATTGATGTCACCAGAACCCTAAAACATGTAAACCTGAGGAAAGCAGCTGGCCCTGACAACATCATGGACAGGGTACTAAGGGAATGTGCGACAGAATT
The DNA here is from genome assembly GCF_019279795.1 of Protopterus annectens. Classification (NCBI taxonomy): domain Eukaryota; kingdom Metazoa; phylum Chordata; order Ceratodontiformes; family Protopteridae; genus Protopterus; species Protopterus annectens. The sequence goes on along the minus strand of NC_056741.1, from coordinate 1,179,436,337 downwards.
GGTTGGCTCCATTACTCCCTGACATCTTCAACACCCCACTCTATCTAGCCAGTGCTCCGAGATGCTTCAAGGAGATGACTATCATTCCTCCACCCAAGAAACCACAGCCAACAACTTTGAATGACTATCGACCAGTTGCTTTAACCTCGACTGTAATGAAGTGCCTGGAGAGGCTGGTCAAAGATTATATAGCCTCAATTTTACCTGTGACACTGGTCACACTACAATTTTCATGCAGGATAAACTGCAGTACAGGGGATGCCATCTCACTAGGTCTCCATGAAACACTGAACAACTTAGAAGGCAAACACTGCTAAGCAAGACTGCTATTCATCGATTTCAGTTCTGCCTTCAACACTGTCATCCCTCAGAATCTGATATCGAAGCTACTTCAACTGGGCATAGACTCTCATTTATGCAATTGGATTCTGAGCTTCCTTACTGAAAGGCCTCAAAAGGTTTGTGTGGGAGACAACAGCTCTGGAAGTATCATCCTGTACACAGGAGTACCATAGGGGTGTGTCTTAAGCCCTCTACTTTTCACTCTGCTGACACATGATTGCATGGTCACACATGAGACAAATAGAATCATCAAATTTGCAGATGACACCACTGTTATAGACCTGGTCAAAGACCGAGAGGAGGAGGTCTACAGGAAAGAGATTGATCAACTACTGGTCTGGTGTGACAGCAACAATCTAGTACTGAATTTCAGTAAGACAAAGAAGTTGATTGTTGATTTCAGAAGATCTCAAGTACCACACAAACCTCTAGTGATGAAAGAGATGACAGTGGAAAGGGTCAAGAGTACAAAGTTCTTGGGTGTACATATCACAGAGAACTTATCCTCGTCAGTCCATGTATCCAGCACAGTCAAAAAAGCTCAGCAATGCTTGCACTTTCTAAGGAAACTTAGGAAGGGAAAATTACCAAGCTCCATACTTCAGACCTTTTATAGGGGCACCATTGAAAGTGTACTGACCAACAGCATTGCAGTCTGGTATGGGAGCTGTAACAACCAGAATCTGAAGGCTCTCAAGAGAGTTGTAAGGTCGACAGAAAGAATCACTGGCACCTCCCTTACACCTCTGGAGGATCTACACAAATGTCAGTGCATCCACAGGGCCAAAAAGATTTCCAGTGATCCAGTGCATCCTGCCAATGGTCTGTGCAGTCACCTGTCCTCAGGCAGGAGATACAGAAGCCTGCATTATAAGACCACCAGACTAAAAAACAGTTTCTTTCCACTCTCCATTAGACTGTTGAACTCTTGGGAAAAAGGAACCATGACATCTGTTACATAACTAGCCTATCAAGGGGCTTATTTTATGGACATGCAATAACTAAGTGCAATATTAAGGTAGCTCACCTACACATTGAAGGACTGCAAACTGCAATATACAAACTGTGCAATAATTCTATTCTATGCTTTTACTAATTCTTATACTAATAAGTCTATTCATAGATATGCTGCTATTGTTTCAATTTTACTTTGACAATTGTTGTTTGTCTTTCGGCTTTTTCCCGGTAAGGGGTCGCCACAGCGAAACTCCGGTCCGCTAATGATTGGCAGTAGATTTTTTATGAAATGCCGAGGTGCCAGCTCAATGCCCAACCTTCAACGAAAGCACGCCCATTTACGCATGCATGTCTTTCGAACGCTACCCAACCATGGGGAGGACATGCAGACTCCACACAGAAGGCAATTTTACTTTGACAATATTACCTTTATATTGTTCCTTGTCTTCCTTGTCTCCTGTTCTGGGATGGGTGTGGGTCACTGCTGTCCTACTTTACTTACAAATTGCTACTTATTAAAATTCTACTGTGATATTTTATTAATTTTTCTGTCTATATGTGCAATTGTTTCCTGCACTGAGAATGAAGCATTGTAATTTCGTTCAGCTACACTGCTGTATGGTTCTGAATGACAATAAAGTTTTCTTTGACTTGACTTTGACTTTTGGCATACAAGGTAGCCCAGTTTAGTAAAATATCTGAGTGTTGTGGTTTGCTGAGATAAATTCTACTTTTTTTCCACTTCAGATTTTACTGTTCTGTTACGTCTTGTTGCCAGCTATGCTACCTGGCAATCATGTACTGATAAATGTTTTGGTTGCTCCTAGACCAAAATTATAGTCAGTTTCTTCAAAAGAAGTGTACTTTCTAAACTGTATATTTTACAATTTTTTAATTTATGCCCTGTTATATTTAGGCACTGGTAAATGCAATAATAAAGGAACACACCAAAACAATAGACACATAAACAATGCTGTCTAAGGCATCAGAGGGTGCACTGTAGTTAAAAAAGTCTCAGATCAGTTCTATGAAAGAGGTGCATTTTAGACAGCTGTTAAATTAGTATATATAGCACTGAGCTCATGAAGCAGCCACATTAGCAAACTTTCATGTCAAGAGGCCATTCAGAGAAAAACCCAAGTCCTAATATCTCAATCCTAAATTTAGGGATTATTTATAATCCAGAGGTAGTTGAGCACAGGGCCCCAGTGGGTGTGGCTTCAGCCTTTAAAAATGAATTTATCACCTTACAGTTCAAACAAATATTCATATCTTTAGAACCATAAGCATTACTAGAAAATTTTAAATCGCAAACTATTCAAGATAATTTCATCTTTACATTAGTGGCATTCGTTCAGTTCAGTGCTTTAAACTGGATTTTATAAATCAAAATAAAAGCAGTGGATATTAATTTTTGTTACATTGTATAAACAGTTTATGATATCTCAGTAACCACTTAAGCAGTACACAAACTGCCTGCATTCTGTCTGTGTCACCTAAATGTGGATATATTTAGTGAAATGAGAAAATTATTACAATACAGATAACGGTATACAAATAATATTCAATGTCTCTTTAGCTGCATTAAACAGAACTCAAATATCAATACAATTATGTTTGCCATCATGTATGCTTTAAGATGAAATCTTCTGATACCTTGTATGTGGCATTGTTTGGAATTATTAATGCAAATATGAACAAGCAATATTTGATGCCTAGAGGCATCAGTAACAGGTAACTGCCAAAAAGGCTAGAGGAGCACTTGGCTGTAATGAGCTAAAAGATTCAGTAAAGAGTTTTGCTACTGAATTCTGCACTCCTTGTAATCAAATTCGTAATTTAAAAAAAAGCATTTTAATAGTACAAGTGAGATTAAACCAAAATGTGCACCACCATTACTAATACCGCTGACAGAATTCGACAGATGAAAACATAACCAGATGATGGCCAACATCTGGTCGCCACCTTTGCCTCACTTCTCCCCCTTATACCTCTAAAGCAGATATAAAACCAATTGGTATCAGAGTTTATATACTTCCACAAGCTCCTAGAAGGCACAAAAAGGCTCAGCGAGTAGGACATGACTATGATAGATGCACTTCATTCATATATTTATCAGCCATGTGATTAGTACCTCAGATAATGTAAGAAACCCTAAAATAAGGCTGGTAACAAAAAACTGTTAGCAGGTCTGTCAAATACCCAAAGCCATCGGTGATGATGGTAGTAAACATTAGGTGTAAACAAACAATTGTCAATGCACAATGTTTGCTTGCACTGGAGTGACTTGCTGTATTTTGTATTAGTTGCTTTGGAATGTTTTTAATGATTTGAATGAAAAAGGTAAAGACTGAAAGTTTGTTTGGGGCAGTTAATGTTGTGTGTACTGCATGATGTGGGAAGCATAGGTAGCAATAAAAGAGTCTTTAGTGAGACTAATGTTTTATGTATAGGAGAGGTAAAAGAAGCTGTAGAATGCATTTAAGTACTAATTACATATATGGACAGCACAGTTATACATTGTAGGACTGTAGCTTTATTGAATAAGCAGTTTCATCCATCGCATTTTACCTGGATGTACATTTCTTTACTTTTAGAAAATAAATAAAAAGAAGAAAAGTATCTCTCTCACAGCTGAAAAATCAGTGCCTTTGGTGGCTGCCTAGTTCACCTATACATAAGACTACCGTATTTCCCCCAAAATAAGACAGGCCTCCGGATTCACGAATCCTCTGTGTAAGACTTAATAAGTCTTACTAGGAGGCTGCAGTTGAATGGTATGACGTCAGCATGCCATGAATATGCATGAGGACACGCTGACTCAACTGTAAGTCTTACACGGACTGTGTAAGAAAGCAGGGGGCATGTCCAACTGCCGAGCAGTCTAAATGTCCACGCCCCTGCAAGTGTTTTAAAACTAAACAAAGCACACACACAAGAGCGAGTCCGCACAAATGTCCCTGCACCCAACACCACACTCCCTGATATTGTAAACCCCTATCACAGTTCTAAAATGCAAAACATTAAATTTATTTTTTTAAATCCCCAAAATAGCTGCCCTTATTTGCACGTGTGTGCGTGGGTGTGCCCATTGCTTAGCTAGAGTTATCAATTCTGACATGGAAGAGCATAAGAAAGAATGTTAATGCAAATCGCACCAAATAGCAATAGTGTAATGGCAGAGCATTCACACAAAGAAAAAGAATTCATGGTTCGAGTCCCACCACTCCCTTTCATATTTATTTTTTAAATCAGTATATGAAATAATACCTGACAAATATGTTTAAACATTACTAAAAAACAGTGAAATGGCCAATGTATCAGTGAACAAAATAAATATTTTAAAGGATCCTGATATAGAATTGCCTGCAGTTAAGCAGTGCTTCACCCAGTGCAATAGAGTTGCCCGTAGTTTAATAGCACTTCACTCAGCGCAATAGAATTGCCCATAGTTTAATAGTGCTTTACCCAGTGCAATAGTGTTGCCCATAGATCAATGGCGCTTTACCCAGCGCAATGTTTTTGCGCAGATGTGCGCACCATGCCAACCAGGGCACCGTAGGGCACCGAGGAGCAACGTAGAGCAAAGTTGCTTAAATGCAGCCACACCCCCTAGCCTGTCTGGATAGTATGAAAATAAAATGAATGACAAGGTTCGAACCCAGGACTTTGTGCATCAGAAGCAAAGTATAGCATCACTAAGCCATGACAACAAAGGGGAAACAGCCACTATTAACATTCATATACTTACGAATGGTAGTTTAATCATTACTAAGCAGGTCTGCAGTCAGCCGAGAATTTTACAAAACAGCCAATCACAAAAAAGTGTGGGAAATGCGGCATATTTAAGCCCCACAGGCGGGAATACACACCATAACTGATTGTAGCTCATATCTTCAGTTAGAATGTCTGGTGTCGGAGAGGGAACAAGCTTCCGAGTGCAACGTTGGGGCATCGAGGAGTCCAAATACATGGTTGGGCTCCTTGTCCACTGTCATGAGTCAAGACTCCTGCAGGGCCAGTTCCAAGGGATGGAGTACAAGGCAGAGGCTTGGAACCTGTTAGCCCGTGACCTCACCAGTGCCACAGGCATTCCTCGGACTGGTGAGCAGGTCTGTCACCACCATGCAGACCTGAAGAGACGAAAGCAGGCCCGCCTAAACCAATGGATACAGGAGGCCCATGGGATGTGGGATGCCCCACAACTGAGTATGTAGCCATGGAATGCAGTATGTAAGAATTGATAATGGAGTATGTATAACGGATAGGTATGTCTCAATATCCCTTCATTTACTTTACAGCTGCAGGTGACCGTGCTATGAATCAGCAAGCCTATGCTGATAGGCTGCTAAGGCTGTGCCACCAGGCAGGTTAGTGATTATTCTGCATGTATTGTTATATAAAATATGGGAGAGAGCATGAAAGAAAGTGTTGTAGCCAATAATACAGCGATAAAATTGCCTGAATAAGTCCTCTGCATGTACTGTCAGATAAAAACATCAGAGAGGCAGAAAAAGAGTGTAGTAACCCATTAAGAAAGGTAACATATGTCTGGAATAATATCTCTGTAGGCACTGTCATATAAAATAAGTGAGTGAGCCTGAAAAATGATTGTTCTAACCTATTAATAAAGGTATAATATGTCTTGAACATGTCTGCCATATACACCGTTAAAACAAATAAAGGAGTGAGCCTGTGAAAAAGTGTGTAATGTCATTAATAAAGGTCTAAAACCCAGAGTGTGTCTGTGTCACAGAGTCTGAAATGTTGTTGTACCCTTGCATTATACAAACAGTACTGTTTGAAAAGGTGCTGGCAACCCAGAGTTGTGCAGTCCCATATAAAGTGGGTGATGGAAGTACTAGTAGCTGTGAAACATATATACAGTCCACAACAGTCAGATACTGGCTGGCATGAATAAGTAAACCTGGCACACATCTAGCATGTTATTTTTTCCCCAGAAATGTTAGTGTGTGTCAAGAAATGCAGGGTTCTGTACAATTCGAAGTGAAAATGTCATGTGAAAACATCCCAGATATGTAGATAAAGAAATATAAATGCAATCAAGAAATATGTAGCAGTAACATCTGCATCCTGGACGGTTAGTATGTCATATGTAGGTCAGGCATATATTGAACTAGCCAAACCCATTACACAACCTAATGTATGGTGGCAAGTGTAATAATACAGGTAGGGGATATACACTTGCAGTCACTAGGAATGTAGTGTAGACTAAAAGATCATTATAAGATGTTAACCGAGGTTTTTTATACACCCTACTGTATGTGCATAAACCATGCAATTCCACACCTCAATGGGTATGTGTCATCTTAAATATCTGTTGGGACATATGTCCTATTGTTCTATAAATATTTGCATTCACGTTGATACATGTGCCCTGTTTAAACACCACAATCATTGTGGCCTGTTGCTACCAAACATCCCTGCATGCTGTTGGAATAACAACTGTGGTTCAATGTATGCATGTGTTATGCTTGCTGTTCAACTGTTGTACTCTTGGTGTGTTGGGTTAATGGGAATATTATTGCATGCTGTTACAACTAATCTGGAATGCTGTTTTGCTTATGTTGTAATTAAACACACCTAATCACAGAACGTATGGGAAGGCCGGTCCCCAACAGACCTACCTGTCCCTCCTCAGCCTGTGAGTGCACCTGGCACCAGCAGGTCCGGTGCCCAGCCCGTGATCCCCTCCTCCATTGGTCCAGTGCCACCTTCAGGTGGAAGCGCTGCAGGGGATGGGGCTCATCTCCCACGTGCAAGCTTGGGAGGAGAAGGGCCACCTGTCACCCTTCGAAGGGTCCGGGCTGTGGTGTGTAGGAAGATCTAGCATTCAGTCGCTGATCTCCTACACCAGCTTGAGGCAAGAGTGGCGCGTCTCACAGGTAAGCCTGCCTGTCCTACGCAGCCCCCAGCGCAGCCACCCTCGGGGCTGTGAAGGTTCAGTGGTGACTGCCCATGGGTGGGGATCTCAGTTCCACTGTTACCATCTGTGGGCTCATGGGCTTGCGACTTCCAAACATCTGACCCTGTCAATTGTGTTCACCCACCCCATGTGTCATACACTGCCCCTGTATGGGTCTTGTCTGTCTTGTCTGTTTACTTTCCCAACTTACCTCCCCGGACATACCTATTTCCTCTACCTCACTTCCCACTCTCACATGAAAAAAAAAAAAAAAGGGCAATATGTACCCACAAAAAAATTATGCCCCATACATAGCTGTCCATTTCCCATACATGTCCAACAGACAAACATGTGAGCTGATAATTAGAATTGGCAGTACAACATACTTTGTTGTCCTCACCCCTCTCCCAGGGGTGGAAGGTTTCAAATTTCACTCCAAATTCATTGCATATGCAGAGCTGTTTCTGTTAAAGAAATGGACAGCTATGGACCTTCCCTACACCCGTCCTGCACATCCCAAGCTTGTTTACCTACTGTCTGTCCCTCTTTGTGCCCCCTTTTTCACCACTTTCCTATCTCACCATTTTCTTTTCTTTCAAAGAAATTAGCGCAGGGGTTAGTGGGATTAAGCACTTTTAAGCAGTAGTTAGGGGGTTTGCACCAGTGTGTGCATGTGTGCGCTTAGCTAAGCATCACTAAGAGTCATGAAAACCCATGCAAACCCGCTTACAACTGCTTAAAAGTGCCTTAGTCACTCTATGGCAGGGCCCTCGTATTGCTCAGCAGCAAAATAAAATACCCCTGTCCGTCTTGAACCCCAGACATTGGGCTCACAAGACTGCATGAAGTACCACTAAGCCACAGCAGATATACAATAACGTGGTGCTGAAAGAAATATATCATGCATTATAATGAGTGAATGTAAAGGGAGAATAGGAATGGCATAACACAAATCTTGTTCTGTGGCCCTTAACCAGCAAGTATGTGGAATTGCATGACATGACTGTGAAAAGAGAACCAGCCATGCTGGTAGGGAATAATGTTACAGTAGCACCTTACAAACCCCACACAGTATCAGAGCAGGATAAACACTGGCATATTTGAATAGGTCAGAGGCCAGACCTCCCAACTGTGACTGATTTACAGGGATGTCCCTGAGTTGCAAACAAATGTTAGCTGTGCTCCTCTGACTCCCTGTGAAATGTACTAACAGTAGGCAGAAAGGTGGGGAATCTCACTTAATGAAAAATGTCAATAAGTGATAGTAGACACTGCTTGCACGTCAGAAAAGGTGTAGTAATACATATGCTCCGAATCTCCCAAAGTCTCAACAGCAAAATATCTGAAATATATCACAGGTGTATCCCACTTATATGTACCTTTCCCTGAGGCTGTATCTGAGGCCTGGAAGTGTCAGAAACACACAGGCATATCAGCTTGTCTGCTGTTACACGCTCAGCAAATAGCTGTAGAATGAATTCCACAAGCATGCCCGTATGTAGGAGTACACCACAGAAATATCAAAGGATGTAGCCATGTACTGCTAGCAACCACCTGTAACAATGCCATTGTTCAGGTGCTGAAAAGACTGGTGTGGTGCACAGTCAAAAGATACTAGGCTAACCTCTGTCTACCATCTGGATATGTCCACAGGTGGGAGCTACTGAGACAGACTACTAGCCTTTATAGACTAACAGGTACACAGCAACTCTGCATGTTCAGCAAGATAAACAACACACGATAATAAATAATGCTCTCTGCAGTTCTGCACCCCTACCCGAAAGTACCATATACCTGTGTAGCCAGGCACACCCACGGGTGTAGGTAGGCATACACAGTACTGAAATATGTCCAGTTGTCCTGAGCAGACTGTGCTAATGTCAACACAAACAAACCACAAACTGTTCAGAAGTGAGTAATGTACTAATGACAGTATAGCAGTTCACAAACAGTGCATGTGCCTGATATTCATAACTCGTAGTACAACATACTTAGTTGTCCTCACCCCTCTCTCAGGGGTGGAAGGTTTCAAATTTCACTCCTAATGTATTGCATATGCACAGCTGTTGCTGGTAAAGAAACAGGCAGCTATGGACCTTCCCCACACCCATCCTATACATCCCGAGCTGATTTCCCTACTGTCTTACCCTCTTTGTGCACCCTTTATCACCACATTCATATCTCCCCATTTACTTTTCTGTCAAAGAAATGAGCGTGGGGGTTAGCGAGAGTAAGCACTTATAATCAGTAGTAAGCAGGTTTGCACCAGTGTGCCCATGTGTGCTCTTAGCTAAGCGTTGTGCAAACCCGCATACAACTGCTTAAAAGTGCCTTAGTCACTCTATGGCAGGGCCCTTGTACTGCTCAGCAGCAAATTAAAATACCCTTGTCAGTCTCGAACCCCAGCCCTTAGACTCACCAGTCTGCATGAAGTACCACTCAGCCACAGCAAATATACAATAACTTGGTGCTGTAAGAAATATATCATGCATTACAATGAGTGAATGTAAAGGGAAAATAGGAAAGCCATAGGAACACATTGCAATAACTACAGTTGTATGCCAGTTAATTCTCTAATTCGAAAGGAAAGTACATACTCCCATGTATCCAGTGTTAGCATTAGGAGGTGTGAGTAAACCTACACACTGAGAAGAGTGTACTGGAAGAAGCAACAGTCAGGTTTCAGTACAACATGCATTTCACTGGCTACAACCCTAGCTTCAGATAGGAGACATATATCAACCTTCTGACTGAGACAACAGTGTCCACAGCAAACAAGCATGGGCCCCACCTTGCACAACTGAAAGGGCTACACCTACCTAACCTAGCATTTTATAGCAGTGTCCTGCAATCACAGTGAGTACTGCAATCACCACACAGCAGGCTGCATGCAATTACTAAATGGTGTGCACCAACTGGTGCAGAGGCCATCACATGCACATGTGCAGATACCTAGAAAAGCAGCCTGTACTTGCTGTCCACACATGCAATAATATCATTGCACCAACTGAGAGAGACAGAGAACGAGAAAGACAGACAGACAGACAGATGGAGACAAACAGGCTGTAAGAGACAGACACTGAAAAGAAAGACCAACACACAGAGGAAATCAAAACCAAAAAAAAAAATAACAAATCAACAGCTACAACAGACGGAGGTGAGGAATACAAAGGTAAGGTATGTAACAGATATGTATTTGCTGGCATCCGAATGATGTGTCTGAAGGGTACTCTACATACTGTGAATCATCCATATGTGGCAGCAGTCCGTATCTATATGTATATGCACATATGCATAGGGCAAGGGACATACTGCAACTGTTAGTGAAGGCTGGACATATATATGTTGTTGAAGGTTGCTATGTGCACATATGTATGTAGGTTGTAGTGTGTGGCATTGCAGACAGCAAGCAGTGCCGGTGTATGTCATGTGGTGATTACACGCTGTGGGACTGAGCTACAGGCAGTGAGGCCTGCTACAACTATATGGCCTGAGGACAGCAAAATGCATTCTGCACAACACTGTGCAATATTATTACATAACCATATGTCTCACAACTGTTGTATACTTGACATCCCCACCATGAAAGTTGGGCAGTATAAGTGCCTATATGTGCATCTATATGTACAGCAATGAATGTATACATGTATGTGTATATATTTATGTATATATATATATATATATATATATATATATATATATATATATATATGTGTGTGTGTGTGTGTGTGTGTATAAATATATATATATATTGATATATAGATATAAATATATATACGTATATAGATATATAAATATATAGATATAGATATATATACATATATAGATATATAGATATGGATATAAGTGCCTATATGTGCATCTATATGTACAGCAATGAATGTATACATGTATGTATATATATTTATGTATATATATATATATATATATATATATATATATATATATATTTTTATATATATATATATATATATATATATATATATATATATATATATATATATATATATATATATATATATATATATATATATATATATATATATATATATATATATATATATATATATATATATATATATATATATATATATATATATATATATATATATATATATATACATCTATACATATCTATACATATCCATATATATCTATATATATATCTATATATATATATATATACACACATATATATATATATATATATATATATATATATATATATATATATATATATATATATATATATATAGAGAGAGAGAGAGAGAGGGAGACATGGGTTCATACGTACTGCAAGGGGTGCCTGTTGACCAAGGCATGGACTGAACACCAGTGTTGGTACTGCAGTTCCATACCCCATTCCAAAACACTTTACCCAGTAACTACCACATAGGTGGTAGCCTGCCTAGCACTGAAGGTGTCTGAAGGGAACATGGGACACAGGTGGACAGTAGCCTCCCCTTTGATAATCACAGTGCCACACTAGTCTTGCAATCTGTCTACATGGTATGTGTCATTACAAAAGGTGTGTCATCTAGGGAAATATAGGTCAGTGTTCCCCTCTACTCATCACAATGCCCCATGTGGTATGCACCTCACATGACAACTACAGCAAGTGGAAAGGCCACAGACATACCTCACAAAGAGTAATACTGCCCTCAAACACATGCCTTATGCAGACTGACTCACAAAACCACAGCTGGAGTGCGTTGCATGCCGCCCACCCAGAGGTTACCTCTGCCGGACATACAGAGGTATGTCACACCCATAGCAGTCGGCCAACCACCATGTCAACACCTCACAATCCCTCTGGGCTACATGACCTAGGGCCCTAATCCTCGCCACCTCACTAAACAACACATGTTGGAGGTACAGGTTCCTATCCACAAATATGCCATACTCTGGACTAAACCACCCAGCATTAACAAACAAGGCTCCTCATTAGCAGATGTCATACATACCCCTGATGATTGTTTGGGAGATAGGTAATATGCCCTGGGAGCCACCTCTGTGTATCCGGTTGAAGGAGCAAGTGAAATCACATTACATGTGTGTCAAAGGCCATGGTAGCATATGGCTAGGCTGCTGTAGGCACTAGGGCCAATAGCGTATTACCTACCTATGGCACAATGCACGCACACATGTACTCAGTGCAATACCTGCTATGTGAGGTGGAATGAGTGTGACAGTGAATGTGTGCAAGGTCTGTAAAGGTGTAATAGCTTAGTGTGAGGTTGTTTCTGTCATGGTAGTTTGTGTCCTAGGTGTGAGGCCAGAGAAAGATGTGTCAGTTATTGGGATGCAGACATAGTAGGATGGCATATGTTGTGATGTAGTTCCTTGTGCATGACTGTGGTGTCCCATTGTAGGCTGAAGCAATACATGTATGCTCAGTAAGTAGTACTGCTGTGAATCCAGCTCACATATGAACTGTTGTACTACCTGAAGCTGTAGGCCTAAACAGCACAGTATGGTTTATGTTCACATTCCATGGTAACACTGTCTTGTGTGTTTCCTGTAGTCTGCACAGATTACATACCTCAGGCATAGGTATCTATAAGTAGGGGCACACAGTACAGTAAGGTACACAGGTAATGCTCATCTGTGTCTGCATACATTTGTGTGTTGTATGTATGTCTGATGTGTGTGTAATGATGCCTGTACCATGCCCGCAATCACATGTGTATTACAGGGTATGTGTGTGTACCTAGCAACATGTATAGTCTGTTACAGCAGTATGCCAGCTATATTAACAACTGTGCACATATATTAGGTAGGGGTATGGCATCAACGACTAGGGTGGTTTACTGGTAATACTGTAAATGTACTTTACATTCATTGCATTGGATGACATATTTCTTCATGCATTAGCTTGATATATACCCCCATGGCGAGGTTGTGCATTGTATCCCAAACAGTGTGCCGAGTACTGGTGTATACTGGTTTGTTAAATGGAGTGTGGCAGGCACTGTCAGCCAGTTGTGGGCTGAACACTGATATGTGGTATTGAATGTGTGTATCCTCTGACAGACAAACAGATGCTATATATGGCAGTTAAGTGATATCTGTACTTAATAATGTTTAGTGGGCCATATGACTTGCTCACACATATCGGTTAATTGTCTTCCAGGGTTATAGCTCATCAACACAATCCGTCATATACAGCTGCGGAGGAACAGGAAATACACAACAGCTTGGTGCAGCACTATACACTGCTGTTTTCCAGGGCCAGCCAGCACCAGCATGAGCGTACTGCACTGTGGCAAGATCTTGTTCGTCGGGTAAATGACATAGGCATGCATAACTGGACATATGAGCAGGTACACCATCACTGCAGTGATTTAATTAGACATGTCCGGCGGCATGCGTCTGATATCCATAGACAACAGCTTGCCACAGGTGGTAGGGCAGCCATACATCCCCACCTCACCAGAGTGGAGAAGCTGCTCCTAAGCATGGTGGCTCCTGGCCTACAGCAGCAACAGCATCACACATGTGTCATCATGGAGGCCGGAGCCACCCAGCATGATGGCATGGAGCATGCAGGTAATATGCCCTAGCTGTAGACTACTGTTACCTGTATTGTTAGAATATGCATATGTGAGATGTGTACTGTCTGTTCAGCAGTTGTGCTGCCTATTGTGTGCAATACTGATATTTGGAATAGTATCTGTACACCTGTGACTGTTGACTGTTGTTCTACTATAGTTTAGCACACTCACAGTAGCAATGCCACAGTTGTGGCCACTGACAAACTGTGTCATATTCTTGTAGGTCCCTCTGGTGTGACAGCAGGGCAGACGATACATGCTGGTGAGTGTGTTAACACTTTAATATTGGTAATGACATGTGCATGTCATAGGTGAGGTGTAGGCCATGTACACATAACACACCTACGCATAATGCATGCTGTGCATGTTTGCTGTGAGACATTAAACATCTCAGTAAAGTCAGTAACTGTCTTAATCACATGCAATGCACAGAGCAGCAGACACATTTGTGGCAACACTGTACTGCACATTGGATATGCATAGTTGCTACAGCTGTACACAACAGAACACGTTTATCTTACGCAGTACATGAAAACATGCTACATTTGGCATTACCACACACCCACTGTAAGGTCACACTTCAGTATCCCACATGTCATGCACACACACATGATGTACCTCAGGGGTAGAGGCCTATCATGGGGCTGTGCAACACTCTTCAACACATAACACAGTCATGTTAGGCAATGCTCCCTATTGGGCACCTCACACACCCATGTACAAAGTGGCTGTGTAATTGTGAACGTAGCCATGGCACTGCAGTTTAGGTACAGCATGCTAGGCGGTGGTCTTGCACACATTAGTAGCTATGAGTGACCACAAGATGCATGATGATGATGGCACAGGGTACTACACCCCATCCAGTTACAGTGACCATAGTACTACTCATAGCAGTCATTGCTATGCACCTCAATGTTGTGTGTGTGCAAACATATGCACCTATACACAATATGCATAGCATGTTGTGTGTGTGCTTACATATGCCAGTATACACAATATGCACAGCAGTCACCATCCGAACAAAGTGTCACATATATGTCCTGGAATGCTAGTGGGTGTATAGGTCACATGACACACATTGGGTATGTGTGGTGTTTAATGTTGCAGTCGTGTAGCATGCCATGCCATGGCTGGCACCGACATATCAGCAATTTGTCCCACACTCACCATAACCACTGTACACTGGCCATGTCGAGCAGTGGGATTCCTTCAAGTCAACATGCACCACTCATCTCGTGTGTGTACATAGCATGCATGTGCTACACCTGTTCCCACTATTATCTGCTATGGACACAGACACTGTACTCAGACATTGAAATCTATGTGTCACACAGATAACACATGCAGCCATGGCATGTATACTTGTGAGTGATGGTGCACAGGGCATTGCAGAGCTGATAATACTTGCACAGCAATGTTGTGTCCAGGTACACATTGTGTTCCAGAGTGTAGCCAATCACTGTACAACTACACAGTTGCATCAAAGCCATGTACACTGCCATGAAATAGGGGCAGCTACACTTGCACTGCATGGTCTTGTGCAACACATATTCCGCATGCTGACACGTGTGTGGTGACTGTTTGCCTTGTGATACTGACACCCGCCTTCACCCACTATAGAGTATGTGTTGGATTGCTGGTGTGTGTGTGCATGTGCTGTAGTGAGGAGTGTATATGTGTGCATGTGTGCATGTGCTCATGTGTGCATGTGTGCATGTGTGCATGTGTTCATGTGTTCATGTGTACATGTGTGCATGTGTTCATGTGTTCAATGTGTTCATGTGTGCATGTGTGCATGTGTGCATGTGTTCATGTGTGCATGTGTGCATGCATCATGTGCAGACTGTAAAGTGTGTTTCCTGTCTTCCTCTCACAGGTGCTGAGTTAGGGGTGGCCGAAAGCAGCAGGGAACCTGAAGCCACTGCCATGAATAGTGGTGATGATGAGACATGTATTCTGGCACAGGAAGGTTTGACAGGGTCTGTCGTTGGTCCGCCAATCAACAGTACACAGCATTCAACCCCATCTATGCACACACTCATACTGTCAATACATCCCTCATCACCAATGGCCATAAGCGAGGGACAGCATACAGTTGGCATTGACCAGAAGAGTGTGGTACCCATGGCACTTGCATCCCCTCACAGCAGCCATAGCCGGATTCTTGGAATGGTACCACATAGGCGGAGATCCAGGGGTTCTCGGGGGAGCACCACTGGTCATATTGCCCCTGGCAGACATGCCCTCACAGGTCTTATGATGTCCAGTATGTTCCAGGCTGTAATGCAGGCTCAGGCACGTATGGAACGGTACACCAGACAGGGACTTAGGGCACAGAGGGCCCATTACACCGCTATCAATGACAGCATCCGTGACCTTGCCGGTGCCATCCGGAATTACACCAGGGTCATTGATAGACGTTGGGGGGAGACAGTAGATGCCCTCCACAATATGTCTTCCATAAGCCAGGACCATACGGGACAGTTGCGACATTGACGCAGATGCATGCCAACAACAGCAACAGCTGGCAGTGGTCGCGGATGGCCCACAGTTCACAGCCACTCCCATAGTGGCAGTACCAACCCCAGCCATGCTGGGGCTGGCCTGTCCATTGACCGTCCCAGTAGACCACGTGCACATGGCTCTGGCCAGTCCCTGCAAGGACATGGGTCCAGTCATCATATGTCTGCCTCTGATGCCAGTACCCAGTCGGAATTGGTACCCGATACTGTCCATAGCACCCCTGCCAGGCACAGGTACTGTGTCCTTGGCCAGAGACAGTGATCTGTACAGCCTAGCAGGTACAGTCTGTGGCTGTCCCACAAACTACCGTATATGGCAGCCACATGGTGGAGCTGTGTGCATGCAGACACACACACATTAACCAAACAACTAGGGCTCACATACACACACACATTACATCAACATTGGCCCATGCTGTACTGTTGTCCCTCACACACACACACACACACACACACACACACACACACACACACACACACACACACACACACACACACACACGCACACACACACACACACACACACACACACACACACACACACACACACACAGACATGTCGATTGGATGGGTCAATGTCAGGCTCTGGCAAACAACAACACACCCTGTGCATATGATGATACCTGTGTCGCCTCCTGTCATCTGTAACATTGATGCAGGAACAGGCTAACATGGTGCGGATGCACAGGGTGACATTATAGCAGTGTAGCAATATTAGCAAGTTGTCAAAAGGAAAGTGTAATGACATCCTTGTAGGTATGTCTGAGCAGGCATTATGCATCAAAGCTCTGATTGTCAGTGTAGCATTGTTTGCACCACTGTTAGGTCTGAGTATGCATTGTCCACCCATGTGCCACTTGGCTGAAGTGTAATGTGTTGCCAGCATGTGTTAGTGAGTGGACAGTACGTGTGTGATGTGTGCAGTACAGATTAACAAGTGTACATCTGTGAACATGGGGGGTGCGCACTGTCTGCATGTACGTGCATGGTGGGCACGTGGGACGTGTGGCATACCCTGTTGTACATATTGTTAACATCTCATAGTAACTTTCAATGGCCAGTATGCATTCTACTACAGTTATGTACTAACATGAGTCCACATGTGTGTATGACATGGGTTGAGACTATGCTGTGGATGATACTGTTAATATCTGTCAATGATTTGCGGTCTGGTAGTATACACAACCTCAACAGCATGACTATAAGCAATCATTGGATGATGTCCTGACAAATGACACACAGTTGTAAGGAACTCAGTAATAGTTGGATCCTTCCTGTACTATACTCTAACACTAACCAGTGGTATTGACCACCACCCATTCCTGAGACCACACCTGTTTGGCATATAGCCCCCTTAGGTACATGCAAACACACTAGGGATGTGTCCATCCACATCTGAAAATGCATGCATTGGTTTACAATGCATTCCCTGGATGGGATGCATATCCTACACAAGGGAATCATACAGACAGAAACCTGTTGTCTGATACATGCTGTATAGCAGTAAGCCGGCTATGGCATAGTCATCCACATTTACTGTACATACTATCCCATCAGTACCACATCGATGGTAGACCTCAACATGTATGTTGGGTACCGGTGTATGCATACAACCTCGTGTTATGTCATGTGTCCCTTGGTATCCACATATCCATAGTATTGTGGAGTCCCTCGGTGTATCACATAAGACATTAGAGGCCTGAATGCATATCCACAAGGCAGTTGTACACCTATACAGACTGTCCATTATTGCCAGTTGTTGTTGTGTATGAACATGTCTGACATATACCCCAGGCATATACCCTCACTCACACTACTCTTTAGTAACTGTCATGGGTGTGTGTGGCACAGATGCCCTTGGCCACAGATCACAACAGTGGACGGCCTTGTCACATACATACATATGTGACCTACGATCTGAGAAGCAGCGGCACAACCTATCAATGGAAAGAGATGTATTCATGTAGTATGCAGGCTTCACACCTATGTACTGATTGAGGGGACATGTACACATATATATTTGCCATGCAGATACCTGATGTGTGCAATGCACTTACTGTTTTAATCATAATATGTCCTACCATAGTAAAACCACAACTCACACCGCATTGACCAACACACACTGTCAGTGTTTGCAGGATTCAAATCCCTACCTAACTATGTTATGATACTAGAAAGAGACACATTAACATGGTGCGCTATTTGCTTTACTGGCTGATTTCCCTTCTCCTGCTGTATTTGTAGGATGGTGACATCATCAGACTTTCCAAAGAGGAATGTACCTCTTTTAGTGAGTTTTCCCAGTCTCCAAAAAGAGCACTCCTTTCAAAGGAAACTGCACACATACACCCCCCCCCACACACACACACACAGTCAGCATTTGCAGGATTCAAACCCCTACCTAACTATGTTATGATACTACAGAGAGATGCATTAACATGGCGCACTATTTGCTTTACTGGCTGGTTTCTTTTCTCCTGCTGTATTTATAGGATGGCGACATCATCAGACTGGACATGGTGATGTGTGTACACTTTATTTTATGCCATTCCAGGAATGGTCCATGTGGGTCAGCAGGTGTCAACAGCTTGAACAAGACTTCATAATCCTTACCTTGTGTGATCTGTCTGTGGACACATTGACATTCCTTCATGTGTCAACACATATTTATTCACAGCTTGTTGGTTTTGTGGATACTACATGTGTCTGGGATGTTGATAAAGGGCCATTCAAAGTCTATGTGAGACATGTGTAGCTGTGTTCAGTGATGTATGCCCTGGGTGGCTGCCTTGCAAACAGTCTAGCATGTTTGGGAACCATGATCCGCACATGAACATACCACAGTTGGTAGGGTTGTGTGTATGTCAGCTTCCAATAGCTCTGTTTATCACTTCAACCATGATGGACTCCATGACCTTGCAGGTCAGACTTCATAGGCATACTGGACTGTACTTCCCATGGTGTGTTGTGCACCAACACTTGTGGGGAGTGCCATATGTTGCTGTAACACATTCAACGGTTCCACATCCTGTGTAGGGGATGAGGCTCAGCTGACTGTTCAGGTGCAGGATCTGTTTGTTCTGTAGTTTATGCATGACACATATTGGGAATCAATGTATTCCACTTGCTGCCATGCTTTTGGCATTGGGGTAGCTGCTCATCCATTCTACATGTGATATCTCCTGGTATGATGATATGGACTATTGTCAGTGGGAGGTGGGTATGTATATATGGGCCTGTCTGTCAGGATGTCGGCATTGTCAGTCAGGTACAGTTGGCCCTGACTCATGACATATATGGGTGTACATTGCTATTTATGACATAGCTGAAGGAGGTGTCATGATTCAGTCTGGACTCCTTCTCAGCTACTCTTTACAAAACACCAACGAACCTGAGCACTAATCCCTGTTATACTCTTTTGCACACTTAACACCCTACTGATCCTTTGTGATCAGGCTACAGAGTATGTCATCATAATATCCTGGCATGTCCAGGGGTCGGTTTCATGTGAACTTTCCAGTCCAGCTGGTGAATATTGTGATGTTGACACAATGTCACATCTGTCTCATGTACACAGACAACCCTCTCCTCCTCCCGACAAACACAAATATATGTGTAAGATGCACCTATATAGACATACAGGGTGCTGAACTCTCTCGACCCATGACTGGCACAGTCTATCAGGTGGTGAAGGTAACTACACACACCACATATCAGTCTCACATATCCTCTAGCGACAGCACTCAAACCACATTATCACACATAGACATACCCGGATGCTGTAAATGAACTCTGCCTAAGCAGCAGAGACCTCCAAAGCAGACACACACACAACTGCTACCCCACTACAATACCCACATATCACATAGTTCACAATGTCAGTGTGCCACACAGTCACTGCCCTTCAGGCTAAACAACACACCTAATACACTTGTAATAGGCAACACTTATTGTCAGACACACTGACATACCACTCACCAGCCCAAACAAGGGAATAGTCACTTTAGGCTGTCTGTCGGGTGCCAGGATCTGCCACATAACACATGCAGTCAGGTCACTCCAAAGCAAGTACAGGACTGGCACCATCATTGTCCATGCTGGTGCGTAAAACCTCAGACGTTACTCCCTGGACCACATGACATGATACATGGAGGAACACTCTGATCATGTAGCCCAGACCAGTATGGCCCTGACCTTGTCTAGCATCTTACACCCACCAATTATGATGTCACAGTATACAGACAAACAGATCACATTTAACAGTTGGCTAACAAATTGGTGTCATTCATAGGGGATACAGTGTCTGTCAACCTGTGGTGACATGCTCGACATGCCATGTGGCTTCACTATGGACAGCTTGCACCTGTCACCCTTGGACTTTCGAATGCTGGCTAAGGCTCTTGCTACCACCATAGTGCCTTTTTTAAGCAGGGCTCAAAAGACAAACCCACCTCCATAGACATTACAGGTTAAATGAAACTAGGGGTAATGCTACTCAACACCAGATGTGTTACCCTCATATTGCGGCCACTCAGGAATCTCCTCAGTATGGAGGATAGGGATATCTGTGAACTAACAGATGCCTGGTTTAGGCTCACTTATGCACACCAGCACTACCAGGTTATGCTTCATACCATGCTTTCTGACCACAAGACTTGGAACAGACAACACAACTAGGGGGAGTATCCATATACATCACAGATACTCACACCTCCGGGTTAATAGCACTGCACAAAGCATCACAGACCATACATATACAACTACCATTGTGCAAACCTGCCTTTCAGTTTGTTGCCTGTTACAGACCACCCTCCCAAACTCAGGAACCACACTCGGCTTTCATGGGAACTATGGAGAATATGAAGGTCTCCACAAACACCATTATGTTGGGTGACTTCAAATACACAAATATTGACTGGGGATACTACTCAAGCCCCAACACCCTCACCCAACAGTCGCTACAATTTGTAGACTCATATGCTATGGCACAACCAGTCAGCACAGCCACAAGGGGGAATACATGTTGGACCTGATCATCACCAACATAGGGACTCTGTGTTCCACACCAGCGATATACCCCTCATTGGTAAGGTCAGAACATACATGTATCTCACTGGACATACATATACCCTCCACACACCCATCCTGGGTAATCTTGGTGAACTTCTCATGAGCCAATGTCTCACTTCAACAAAGCAAGGTGGTATCCTTCAGAGACCCTGACATAGTGGCAAATACGGCTCAGACTGCTGAATCCTTTATATACACATTCTATGGACACCTAGTGGACTGCATGGATTGTGTTATCCCAAATAACAACAGGACTCACTCCTCCAATGGCAAGGGACCTGTCTGGTAGACCCCAGCCATTAATAAGCTGTACAACGTCAGGAGGAAGCTACTACATGATAGAGCACAATCCCAGATGGGGAAGGCATCTGTGATCTGTACTAGCAGACAGCTACGATCACTCATGAACTTTTCTAAGGGCCGCTTCTACCGGACAATTGCACCAGACATGTAGGACTTTCACACGGCCTTCTTCAGTTATGTCAGGAACCTGGGTGGACACTCACTGATATGCTGTGAGTTACTGCATACTGACTAAACCTACCCTGAACCTACTGGCATTGTCAACATCCTGGTAAACAGGTTCAGTGCAGATGTCTCCCCCCATCCCCCCTAAGGAGCAACTATCCATCCCAACAGAGTGTAACCTCCATGACATCACACAGTAGCAGGTGAGTGCTGCCCTCCCCAGAGCGCACATCACAGCATCAATTGGACCAGATGGTGTCCTGGCCTGCATCTTACACCAGCTTCATGACAGACGTAACCCTCACATTACATCACTGTTTAATATCGCAGTTACTACACGATATGTACCCAAGGAATGGCGTACAGTGACAGTGGTCCCACTCCACAGAGTTGGTGCCACAACGGACCACAGACAATATTGCCCTATAAGCCTAACTAGCCTGTTCTGCAAGGCTATGGAGCGTATTGTCATGGGACTCATACACATAGACATCGAGAACCTACAGGCACTGTGTCCTACAAATTTCAGCATTGTTGTGGGAAGATCTTGCCTCTTGAACCTGTTTGTATTCTTTATACAGTTAACAGGTCCATCAACATAGGGACGGTTGTCCACACAGCCTACCTGAACCTTGCAAAACCCTTCAACACAATAACCCACTGGGCCATTATGCATAGGCTCACCAGCATTGATATGGACACATATCTCACATGATGGATTGCTACCTGGATCAGGGATAGCACCCACATGGTCAGAATTGCAGGTGCCATGTCTGACTATACACCAGTTATACATAGCATCCCACACGGCTTGGTCCTGGGACCTCTCTTGTTCAGTATATATTTGTCTGACGTACAGGCTACCACAGGGGGAATATGGCTGACCATGTTTGCACTTGACTGCAAACTGGGTGCCATAATGAACTCTCCAGCTGCCACATGCATACTCAAACAGGGTCTCACAGAGATGGATGACTGGTGCCTGAGCCATGGCCTACAGCTAAATGCCATTAGTTGCATAGTCATCCCCTTTGGGAATAACAACATGCCCACACATTACCACATAGGTAGTACTCCATTACATACAGTAGGAGTTGTTAAGGGTTTGGGGACATGACTTGTTCGTACTGTCGCCTTTGACAATCACGTTGCCAAAGTGGTTGGACAGACCTTCTATATAGGCCACCTTATCCCATATGGTTTCACGTCTAGATCAAGTGAGGTCATTGTGCCCCTATACTCATCACACCCATGCTTGATTACAATGCCACATTTGGGGTGTACCTTACCCGACACCTGCAGCAACTGTACTGGCCACAGAAGTTCCTCACCAAGCAGATCTAGGGACTCACACGGATGTCCTGCACAGTTCAGATACAGTAACTCCAGCTCTACTCAGTCGCTTAGCACCTACTCGGATATGATGTGTGCCTGTTGTTTACAGATATACCCAACCCAGAATTACTGGACATGCTCCACCTCAGGATATCTGACTCCCTTATAGCTACACACTCCAGGGAAATATACCTCAGCACAGATGTTAATAGGACATGCTGGAGGGACAGATTCTTATCCCAGAGGCTCCACTCGCTCCGGATTGTAATCCCAGTTTCACATAGGCAGAGCCACCCACTGACCACCTATAGGAGACATCTTAATGAGTGGATGGGTGATCGTATGTTTACCCCTGGGATATCTTCTGTGTCCTTGCTAGACAGAGGCACACTAGCCTAAACATACATGGGCTATCTTGTGTGACCTACTATTCACATGCACAGTGTAGTAATCTGACAGGGTTGCGAATGCCAAACACACTCTGGCTAGGCTTGTACATGCCCTAGGGCAGATAGCCTAGTATCGACCTCTGAACCTATGCTAATGTTCGGTATGCACAATGTTTATTGTTGATACTGTTTGCAGGTCTTTATCGTCTTTGCTTTACCAGTTTCTATGAACAACTTAGGTATCTGCAGAACATATTTGATTATGACAGGGTTCCACTATATTATATATGTGCCTGTTGTCATATAACTGTGTGCACAGGGCAGATTGCTGGATAGTGAGAGGTTCCTGGGTTAACACATGCAACTTCCAGATATGTGTGGCCCACTGCTGTACTCAGACATGGCCTAAGTGTGTGAGCATGCCCAGTTCAGGTTTTCCGTGTTTTGTTGCCTGGCATTTGTCTCATTTATTCAAGTGTGTGAGCATGCCCAGTGTGACCTTTCAGTATGTTGCTATCTGAGGTCCACTACATTTGTTGATGTGTGTGAACATGACCAATATTAACATTTATACTGTGTTTGTAGGAAGTCAGGTTCTGTTCTTACTGCAGGACTCACCTTTGTGTCATAACTTGACAGGGATTATGCTGTGCCTGCAGGGTTTGCATGAGATACTTTGCATAGACTTATCAACATTCCTTCATACAGGCTGACCACTGCAGTACTGTCATGGTTTAGTGGTTCAGTACTTTAACTATAGTGCACAGTATCCTGGGTTCGAGGCCCATCACTGCTTTATATTTTCATATTGAGCAGACCAGACTGCTTAAGGGCCAGTTAAGCAAATATGAGCATGTTGGCTTTTGTTCAGCTATGCCCTACTTAGACCAGGCTTGTCTGACAATGCTCAATATTCACCAACATTGCTGGACGTTGCCCAATATTACTCAACATTGACCACAGTTGTGCTAGTTGGTGTGTGCGATTTTGTTTGCATATACTACATGGTGGTAAATGCTGTTTAGCACTGCTTTATATTGCTTAACACATGGCAATCATGCCTCAGGTGGTGCTGCAGGGCTGCCTATATCAGATGCACATACTACACTCCCTGTATATGTTTGAAAGCAGGTAGTGTCAACTTAGGCATCCCTTTTACTATATGTGCAAGTCAGAGAGAGGTATCATTTCCAGAGTTCCTACTGAGCCAGTGTATGTGCTATGTGTTGCCTATTTGCCAAAGCCAAAGCGTACTGGGCATGCCTCCTTCTGCCTACTGGGGCAGGCTCAGGTTGTTCCTCCTCCGAGTCACGCTCTGCCTGTGATGGCCTTGGCAATGGTGGGGGGCTGTTTGGCCCAGGCCTATGCTGGTCCTGCTGCAGCTGTTTTCGCAGGATCATATTATGTAGCATAGCACATACCATGACAATTTGGGTACATGTAGTTGGTGAGTACTGCAAGGCTCCACCAGATGTGCCCAGGCACCGGAACTGTGACTTGAGCAGCCAGAACACACGCTCAATTACATTACGTGTTTGTGCGTGTGCCTCATTATGGTGTTCCTGTTCAGGTGTGTGTGTGTTTCTGATGGGTGTCATCAGCCACGGCTCCAGTGCATAGCCAGCATCCCCCACTAGGTGACCATGTGGGATGTCCCCATTGGCAAATGTCTGGTACAGCTGCGTCAGATGCCAGATATGGAAATCATGGTAGCTTCCAGGGCAGCCAGCACACACATTCAGTATTATGCCCTGGGCATCACACATGACCTGGCAATTGATGGAAGGGAAGCCCTTGCGGTTGAAGTAGACCCTACCCTGCTCACCGGCTGGTGCTTTGATGCATATGTGCATGCAGTCTATTGCACCCACTACCTCAGGGTATTCCTCTATTTGCTGGAAGAGATGCATATTGCTGGCCAAGCGGGAATTGGGGAAATATATATGATCACCGACATGTGCAGACATGGCATCCAGGAACTGGTGCAGTACCCTGGATGCTGATGCCTGTGATATCCCCATCATATCACCGTTTGGTCTCTGGAAGGTACCTGTTGCTAATATTCTTAGGTCAACACATACCTTGGTTTCCACTGGGATGGGTCCCCCTCTGTTGGTTCTGTGTGTGAGGCGTGGCCTGCACAGCTCAACAATTTGCTGCAGGAGGTCTCTGTTAACTCTGTAGCGCTCCACTATCTCCAGCTCATGTATCCCCTGGTAGGTTACCCTGGGCCTGTACACTCTTCTCCGTCTCCTCACTGTGGGTTGTCCAGCAGCATTTCCATTGTCACCACCCTCAGCATGTTGCATATGTCGCCTTATAACAGCAATGGCAGCCCCTAACATTTCTTTGCCTCAGTAAAGCTTTTTCAGTTTTCACTTCTATTAGCTTACTTCAGTGTCTGTTGTGAGAAACATAATAGACTGTTGTTTGCAGAGTTTTAAGTGCTAGGCTGGGCTGGGCGAGTGTACTGCCTGTGTAATTGCCTGATTCATATTGTTTTCACCTGCTAGGTCTGCTAGTACTCCCTGGTAGCTTCCTACTATTTGTTGTGCTTCCTTTTTCCTTTCTGTTTCCATGGGGGGGCAGCACAGCACACACAAGCGCAAACATGCTCACAGCAGCTCACACGTGCGCACACATGCTTACACAGACCAAAACTTGTTTATTCGGGTTAAAACACGTGCACACCAGCGCAAACACGCTTACAACTCTTTAAAACAGCCTTATACATGCTTACTCCGTCTTAAACACGTGCACTCATGCTTACACGCATGCACTCTGTCTTACTCGGGTTTACAGGTGCGCACATGCGCGCATACCCGCTCAGCAAGAAACTTTGGTGTTATCCACGGCATACATCTTCCATTTTTTGCCTTTACCTAGCCTCCCTGTTGACACACCTCTTTTCATGATGTGTAAATGACAGCTGACACATGCCACTCTGCTCCAATGAGCTTCACTTCTTTCATGCATACCCCACTCCTGATGTCACCTATCTTCTACTATGTTACTCCCCTTATCCTACTCCGACACTCCACTGACTGTGCTCATTTGCTATTTAAACTTGCGGTTCACTATCCTAACCCTTCTTTGCATAGGATTGCCTACTAATGCTTGGTTACATCTCTTAGACTGAGCTTCCCCCCTTAGCAACCTCTACTCGGTGGGCATGTTGTCTTCAGCCTGCCATTCCCTTGCATTGTACATTAACAATTTAAATAAGATCCACATTTGTGGGTTTTAAATTTTAGTTTTCTGGTTTTTAGAGTGCAGCCGGTTTGCGCGGTGCTTCGCTATGCTTAAACATCGGAAATCAGAGAAAAAAATATATATTTTTTTTCATATTGCATCGGGAAACATTGCCAATGGCCATATATTTGGCCATTGGCATGCTTCCTGCACTGGATTACCTTTATTTGGAGCTGTCACGGCTCCGTTTTGCTATTTGCAGAATGGTACTCAGTTGTCAACTGAGTACATTTCTACAAATAACACTGCTCTTACTTGGACAGGTTCCGGTTTCTTGAATCGCAAATCTACCTCATTTGCATGCCTTTCGCCTGCAGTTGAGGTAATTTGCCTATCCCAGCCCTGTCCGTGTAAGAGCCATTTTAGGAGCTCTCTTGCACGCCCCTGCAGGCTGTTACTGGATCACTCATCGGACATAATGGCTGCATGGAGTCTTACTCTACTCTTAGACTCCGTGCAAGCCATTGTGAATCCAGCCCAGGGTCTTAAACTTTTTCCCCTGCCAAAATACGCATTACGGCTTATTATCAGGGGATGCTTTATTTATCTCTCCCATACAACAATCTACATTTATTCATTTATTCATGTACAAAAATTGACATTTATTCATGTATACAAATCTACATTTATTCATATACAGAAATCAACATTTACTCATGTACACAAATTGACATTTATTTGGTACTTTTTCATTATTGGGCAACAGTTCTAGGTAACTCGTTAACAGTTGTGTGAGAATTCTACATAAACAGTACAACAAACATTTCAACTTCAGAATACCTAGACCTTGGCTTTCACAGTGCAATATTTCATGCTTGACAGAAAATGCAGAAAAATCTCAATACATGTGTATTGGAGGAGGGGAATAAAACAGGTGAATAACTGCCACTTTTTGAGTGGTGATGCTTTCTTTATTCCTTACCCTAACTGTAAGAGAAGAATGATGGAAAGTCATAAAAATGAAGTCTGGGAACTAGTGGCCTTACTTTGCAATTTCCCCTTTGATAATGAAATGTTACCTTAATACAATAATGTCAAAAAACTGACAAGAGCTTGCTGGCAGCTGAAAGCAGAAGCAATCCATTCTGTTGCCCCGATAAAGGAAAAGTTATTAAAATACAGTCATGTCATCTTCTTCTGAAACATTGTCATAACTCTCTAACCTCCAAATTCTGGCCTGAATTTCTTGTGATTCCATTTCCTGTAGAATCATTGGCCCCAATCTGTCATGCCCAGCAATAGACCTCTCCTTAAATGAGCACTGCTTGTCCATGTAGCCTGGTCGTAGAGCATTGGCAACACAGCTGTCAGTGATTTTATCCCATGAATTCTTCACCCAAGTCATGACCTCTTGCAGGCTAGACTTCACAAAGTTTCCACACTGATTTCTCTCCATTCTACTTTCAATGTAGTCATTGAGTTCCATGCGCAAATGGTCCTTGAATGGTTTATTTATTGCAATATCAATAGTCTGTAGATAGGCAGTCATTCCTGCGGGAATCATTATTTGATCTATTCTTCTCTGTGCAAGGAAGCTCTTCATGTCTTTAGCGCAGTGAGTGCTGGCTGAATCCCAGACTAGCAGACCTCTTTCGCCACCTCGCAAAACAAGTGGCAGCATTACATCGATCCACTTCCTTATAACTGCTTGTGTGCACCAGGCTTTTTCAGTTTCAAGAATGTAAATGCCTGAAACATGTTCAATATTATCTTTCTTGCCCTTACTAATGGTTAGAGGTGGGCTTTTCTTTCCATCTAGATGAATTGCCAAAATACAGGTAACACGTGCACTTTCGTAACCAGTGGAGGGAAGGTAGATTGATGAGGAATCCCTCTGATCAATTTTTGTTTGAGATCCTTGGCCCATAAACACTGCAGTTTCAGCCATAGTAATCATGTTGGAGAGATGGTATTTAGAAAAGTCGATGCCATCAATAAAGGATTTGAATGCAAGTGCACGTTTAATAACTTCAGTATCTTCCAGCTTGAACAGTGCTGTTGATATTCTTAGAGACAGTTCATATCGCTGAAGGAAGCTATCCAGCCAATGTTGTGATGCTTTGAATTCTTCTGGGGATATTTCTAACTGTGGTGCCATTGTAAGGGCAAATGTTTAAATATCAGCCCTGCACACATCAAAAGCCTTTGCTCTCCTATTAGCAATCCATTCACAGATGATGTCTTCCAGCTCAGGAAATAATGGTTGCTGACCTGATCCTCACTTGCACTTCTTAGCATTTCCCTCGTCCACCTGTTGACTGAGGTTATCGTACTCTGCTAGCCATTTTCAGACCATTCAGAGATTCAACTTCTTCTCTTTGTAGAAAGCCATCAGATTCTTTCCCCAGGAGTCCTTCACAATTCCTTTCTTGTACTCGATGGAATAGCTTTCTTTTTGCACTCATCTTGTCTGGGGGGGGGGGGGGGGGTTAAATGAAGACTTATGAGACAGGAGTGACAACAAAAATGATGACAGTTAAGAAGACACAACCACACCTGTTCGTTATCAAGTGTGCACGTTTTACGTGCGTTGTCTGTACATTAACCAATCAAAGTACACTTGCCAATGTTTATGGGCAAAGAATCTCAAATGTCAGGTGTGAGTGAGGATTAGGGTTACAGTAAGAATTGTGGAGGACTACCGGGGAAATAATCTTATGACTTTCTGTAAACAGAAGAAGTTGGGTGTCCAAATGGTCTGAAAATGGTGAGCAGAGTACAATAACCTCAGTCAACAGGTGTCAATACTATTATTATTTTATAATTCAACAAGTCCGTTGTGTGTTGTTGATGATCTTAACTGGGACTTATTTTTGGGGTAGGGCTTATATCATGATCACCCTGGAAAACCATGCTAGGCCTTATTCTCAAGTTAGATCTTATTTACAGAGAAATATGGTAGCACCATCAACATAAAGAGCCTAGTTTTCTCTGAATTCAATGTGTTGCAGCTAACATAGCCACCTTACTGTTACATTGCTTTAAGTAGTTTTCTGTTATCGTTAACTGCATTTTTATGCTTTTTCCTATCTCCCCCTCCCTATATTTTAAAAGTTACAGTTACAGCAATGTTTGGTCAAGGGTCAGCTAATTCTTAGAGACAGTTGTGGTTATTCTGGTGACAAAAGAGTAATTGCTGCATTTTCTGAGGAGCTAGCACTATAGGTTAGAGCTACAGCTGTTTGTTCAGTGTTTCTTTCACTTTCCCTGATTGCTTTACATTACATGGAGATGCACTTAGGGCAGTGGGGTTGGAATGTGTACTCCATAAATGCAGGCAGATTCATTTACACCTGGTCTACACAGCTAACTCTCCTGAATCTTGTTAGTAAGAGGAACTACTGATACATGCAGGTGTGGTAAACTGCAAGGAGCTAAGTAACACCTTTTGCTATGCACCTAGTTTTGTATAAGTAGAGTCTAGCAGCCTATAGGTGGACTACATTGTACAAGTCAGCTATCTGAACTTTAGTCTTCTGTAAAGACAATTAAATGCTGCAACTCTTTGGACTAATATGGAAGGGCAGCCTACATGTTTCCCCTCTGTTGACAGCCTTGTAGCACTTCGTATCCTCAAGCAATGTAGTAACTGCCTTATGCTCAAAGATAACGAAGTAGTACTTAGCAGAAATAACTCTATTTCTGAGAGATGCAAATACTTTACAAATACAGAGGGCTCAATCTCACAAAACACAAAGACAGTGAGCTTCACACAAGTATATCACACTCTACACAGACCCACACTGTAATGCGGCAATGCCATATGCTGAAGTTGTGAATAAGGCCTTACCAAAGCCTCCTAAACTCATGAGGATTAGGTTTCAGCAACAATCAAACACTGCATCACATCCAAACACACTTTCTACATCCCAAGAGAGAGCATAACATTATCAGATGTGGTATAACCGAGCATTCCACAAACAAAAATATTTTAGTGCTCAGTGACTCCATAGTAAGACACACTGACACACTGACTCTCTACTCATTAGGCTGACCAGAAAGGGTGACAATGACTTGTCTTTAGGTGCCATGATATAAGCTATCTCAAGGGCCCTTAGTACCCTTTCACTAAGCAAACATGACTATAAGCTGGCGGTTGTACATGTTGGGATGAAGGACTTGAGGTGCAGTACCCAGGTGTATATGCAGACAAACATGTTAGAGCTCTCCATGTATGCAGACAAAGCTCTGGTCCTGAGAAGAATCCTTCCTTCTCCAGGCCTGATGCCTAGGTATAAAGAAAACATAACTGGCTTCAAAAATTGGTAAATACTTGGTGTTATTCCAGGGGTATCCAGTATGTGTCATCATGGAAAAGATGCTTGACATTCCTACTTGCTTTGCAAAGGTTGTCCCATACCTCTTGTTCAAAGATGTCCACATATACTGATTAAAGGCTTTTCAGCCCTTACATAACTTTTTTAGGTAGAGTTTAGCTATTAAACATTCCAGCATTTCTAATAGATCAAAACAGGGTCAAATTAAGGTGTCTCTGGTCATTGCCAGAAGTTTCAACAATAAGCTGTCCAACCTTGTGGCTCTTCTGCATTTGAAATGAATCCATGCATGCCTAATCACTGAAACCTGGTTTAAATATCTAGAAAGCATTCTGCCAAACCTAGGATTTGTTTATACTATGCCTTCAGACCTGATGGAAACTTTGGTGGCACATCCATATTTGTCAGGGCCACATCACCTCTAAACAGATTCCCAGAGACTCACAGTCTGCACTTACTGAACTCCAGTTCACAGTTAATATGATCAACTATGAAGTTATTGCCTGTTGAAGGAATCCTTCTATGTCCACTGAAGTTTAGTAAGGTTCCTAAACATACTTGATGCTAAGGACCCCTCAATGTAGAATATGCACAAAAGATTTTGGATCTAAAAAATAAAATCTCCATGGATCAGACTGTTATCAAACCCACTACAGGTAATAATATTTTTCAACTAGTACTCATGAATATAACTTTGTCAAGCATAAATTTCCTAGTATCTCTTTCCCTGGTTAAGTCAGAGCATAAGCTAGTAACTTTCTCGCTCAAAATCTAAAACATACTAAAATCAATATATCAGAATACAAAGATTTCAAATATACTGATCTTATCAAATTCTATGACAAAGTCCTAAATTTCACTTATAGCAACATCACTCCAGACATTGCCACAACAGATAGGTTTGCAAAGGAATGCTATAACCACTTAGATAAATGTACAGAAATAGCTGTCCCATTAAGATTCAAATGTAATGGGAAGATTAAAAGCAAACCGTCATGGTGGTCAACTGATCTAAATAACATCTGCAATAAAAGTAAAAAGCTCATTAAAGTATACAGCAGATTAAAAGCCCCTCGACTCAAGGAGAATATCAGAAAATTGACTAAAATGTTAAAAAATATATATTAAGTCTACTGAAGTAGCCTATGAACTTATGTTAGCATCAGAAGGCAAAGACAGCTATAAATCCTTCTTTAGCTACATCAGGAAACTAAGAAATGACACACCCAAAGTAGGACTGAACTTATACAAAATTGTAACACTTACTTGGACCAAGTAGACATTGCCAATATACCTGCAAACAAATTACAGTGAAAATTTCAAATCCAAAATGCCTATCCAAAACCCTCCTATCCCTGAGTCTCTGAAACACCCTGTCATTACAAAAGAACATGTACTGAAAATGCTGTCTAAGATCAAAAGCATTTCCTCCATGGGACCTGCTAATATGCCTGACTGTTTCATAAACAATACTAAACATGCCCTGGTTGAACCAATCTATAAACTATTTTACCTGAGCCTAGTGCCAGCTCTGTCCTGGAGGTATGCTCTACAGCACTGGTGATACCACTCCATAAAGTAGTTCCATCACAGAACCCAGGAATGATATGCCCATTAGACTGATGAGTCTCACTGACAAGGCCATGAAATGTATTTTTACAGAACTGCTAAACTCTGATATTAAAAAAATGTCATCAGATATAACCCACAGTGGTTTGGCTGTTAAAGTGTAGCTTTAAAAAAACAGCTGTAGCTGTAATGAATCTGATGAACTTATTCAAAAGTACAACACAAAGTTGACTCCAGTAATACTGTCTGCACTGCATACCTTGATCTGGCCAAAGCATTTTACACCATCCCCAGTGCTAGAATATTTAGTAAACTAACTGTATTACAAATAAATCCCTATGTGGTAATATGGATAGCCACTTGGCTAAATGACAGAATCCCACAGTGTGAGTAGTAGGTGCTTTATCAAAGGGTATGATAGTAACAAGTGGTATTCTGCAGGGCTCGGGCCTGGGACCATATTTTTATTTGGAATTTGCTTTTCTTACCTCCAGACCAAGAAACAAGACCTCTTGCTAAGTAAGTGTGCTGATGACTGTGATCTAAGAGTTAGTGTCAAATCCCCCTCTGATGCCCAAGCTCTCCAGCAAGAACATGTACCTATAAATACCTGCTATATTTAAAATTGGTGCAAAATAAATTATAAGAAGTCCAACATCATCTTATTTGGTAGACAATTCCCCACCCCACCCTAGAATACAGCATTTATAATACCCTATTTGAAAATGAGAATGTGGTTAGGGACATTGGAACTTTGGGGGAAATTCAATCACCTTTGATCACCATGTAGTGACAGTAGTCAGGAAGTCCATCTACCTGGTACACCTAATTGACTAAGAGAATATCATCCAGATCTAAAGAGATCTTTGTTCCCTTATATTCATCACTGATCGGGCCAATTACTGAATACAACACCCTCTTTGAGTTATACAGCATCAGATATATTAAACAATTAGAAAGATCAGCACTGGTTCAAAAACCCAAGCTACCAGAAAAGATTATAAACGCTATACCTTTATTCAGTATCATACAGACTCCTCACAGGAGATCTATCCCTTGTATTCTCTGCAGTTAGGGATCAAGTGATCCTGAAAAACTTGCATGTATACAACCCAAAAAAAAAAAAAAAAACAGAACTGAGATCTGCGTCTTCATCATTAAAATAATAAAACATAGGGAAGAGACAGGTTCATTACTTAGGACCTCCCCTCGACCTTTTGAATCAGCTCCCCCAATAGATCAAGCAGTGTAATACACTATCTTTCTTTTAACAGCACCTGAATAATTGGATGGGCATTCATAAATTCACCCCAGGCTCAAGTGGCTTAGCCCTCTTAGAGAGGGGAGGTACAGTATTTAATGGCCACAAGACCCAGCTGCATTGAATTTTCCTGCACAAAAAAAAAAGTATAAAAAGCAACAAGAACTGATACATATCAGACTGGAATGAAAATAACTTTACAGTTTCTATAAAATCTGAATATGTTCACAGATCCAAAATATTAAAATGTTACTGTAAAAGAGAAAATAAAAAAGGAACAAATAAATAAACTTAATGGCCCTACCACCTCATTAACAAATTAAATTAAAAAAATTAGTTTGCAGGAGAAACTTTCAACTTTCCTATATTATTCTGTCTCCAAAACTCTGACAGAGCTCATATTTGGCACCAGTATTGCGTGGTTTATTCTGAAATGTTTGGAGCTGAAGGGGTAAAGCTGTATGTATTAGATTTATTGAGACTAGACTGAAGGGGGATACTGCTGGTTAAGCACAACTAAAAAAAAATTGAAAACTGCCAAAAAGAAAAAAAAAAAACTGCAGGTTCTGCACCATGGCTCAGAAAATACATACATTGCTCCATCATTTATGATCTGAACAGATGAATTAAGATTAAACAATAACAGTCAGGATTAGTATGTATATGTAACTTTGCATTTTTCATGAATATACAACAGCAAGAGCTAAGTTGCCTTATTAACTGCATTTGGCATTTCTAATGAGCAATGCAATATTGTGGGTCAGGACTTTTTTAAATTTACTTAAAGACATAACTTTCTTGAGTTGCATTCCTTGTTCTTGAATTCTACCAGAAAATCCACTGGTTTCCAAACCATTCTTGGTAGGAAAACAAGATATACTTTTATGGGCTTTTGCAAGAATGCAAATATCAAAACCAATTTATGGGCCTTTTAATGCAGTTTCCAATTGGGCTTCATTTTGTTTTCAATTTAGCAATTTGAATATCATGTAGTATGTTAATGAATTTCCATTTTATTTACATGTCACATCAAAAAGCAACTGGGTCTAAATGACAACCTGTGTTCCTACAGATGCTCAAAAAATTCACAAAGAATTTCCTCTTACTGGATGCACCTTTATGATTTCATACTCTTATGTGCTTCTGTTTCACTTTTTTTGTTTGTTTTTTTCTGAAAATGTTTGATTGTATCCTGTATCACACTGTACAGTACAGGTACATGACTGAGAGTACTAAGCTTGTAGTCCGGTAACATTCAAGTAGTATGACAGCCATTGTACCATGCAGATACCCTCTGTCACTCATATATTCTATATGTGCAAATGGCACAGTGAAGTCTATATATACTGTGTGTGTGTGTGTGTGTGTATATATATATATATATATATATATATATATATGGTTTCCTATGAAACCGTTGAAGTAACATTACAGCGACTCTCGGAACATCGAGACTACTACATCGAAAGCTGGAATCAGCGAAAACAAAAACCGTCGCGTTACAGAACATCGAGTTTACGGAACATGTAATACCATGATATCGAAGCTGAAAAGGAAATGCGCCTATTTCTGTCTCATGGTAATACATGTTCCGTAAACTTCGATGTTCTGTAACTCGGCGGTTTTCGCTGATTCCAGCTTCGATAGTAATCTCGATGTTCAGTCGCTAATGTTACTTCGACGGTTTCATAGGAAACCATATATATATATATATATATATATATATATATATATATATATATGTAATGGAGAATGGTGGGAGTGTAGGTGTGACTACTGCAGCAGTGAGGAATTCAAACATCTACTGTTATTAGTAAGTGCAACTTACACAACTATACTATGTTCATCATTTACACTGCTGTAGTAGCCTTTAGGCTATATGGGTTGATTACCAAAGCCTATACAGCCTGGTGGATGAATGATATGGATCAAGGAGACCCTGGTGAATGGTCCCTGTAAAGCCTGTCTTGGATCTATAAAAGGAATCCAGTGTGTAATGCCTTGTAAAGGAATGTACAGAGAGCCATCTAGCCACCTGTGAAATATTTCTAGAGTCCACTCCTTTCCGGTATGCCACAGAAGAAACCAAAGGTGTAGTGCATCGAGCCTTTAGACTGCCTGGAATTGGATTGTCATGGTGGCAGTAGAAAAAAACAACAGCTGAGAAGAACTAGCTGTAAGCAATCTGTTTTAACACAGGTTATCCTTTCTTTGTCTTACTATAAGCAATAAATAGCTGATCTGCTTTTCTAAAGGACTTTGTTCTGTCAAGATCTTACCTGAGCTGCCTATGCACATCCAGAGTATGGAGAATCCTTTCTCCCTGGTAATGAGGATCTAGATGGAACACTGGGAGATTGATGGCTTAATTCAAAGTAAATTCTGAAACAACTCTAGGCATGGATGATAAATTTGTTCTTAATGTGGCCTTATCTCTATGGAAAACCAGATAGGGTTCATCCACCTTGAGAGCTTGCAGCTCAGATACTGTTTTTGCAGATGTCAGAGCAATGAGAAGAACTGTTTTCCTAGTAATGAATTTCAACTGTACTTGATGAGCAGGTTCAAATGGTTAACCTTTTAAGCACAAAGTTAAGATCCCGTGAAGTAGCATTTTGTTTACACAGAGATCATAGGTATAAAACTCCCATCAGAAACTGTTTCATAAAAACATTGAAGGAAGTGGAAATGGCTACAATATGTACAATCACTGAGGAACAAGACAAGCCAGAGGATAGAAATTCACACAAATATTTAATCACCACTGGCCCACAGTCCTAAATGGGACAATGGTTATTGGTTACACACCAGCCAGGAGATCTTTTCCACTTGCCAGTATAAGATTTCCTACTAGAAGGTTATATCAAATTTTTCTTGTCTTGTGTGAGTAGGTTCTGTTTGTGAGGAAGCATGTGGAATTGCCCTTGGCCAATTCCATAAGAACAGAGAACTAGTGTTGCCTGGGACAAAAGAGGGTTACCATAATTATCTTTGGGTAGTCCATCTGAATTTTCAGAATTACCTTGGATGGTAATGGAAACAGTGGAAAGTCATAAAAGAAACATTCCTGACCCTGGAAAAGAAAAAGCATCTAATCTCCAGGCTTGTTTGCAAAAAGTCATAGAGCAGAACTTGTTCATTTGTCCATTTTGAAAGGAAGCAAACAGATCTATATGAGGTGTTCCCCACAACTGGATCAATTGCTGGACATCTTCCTCATTCAGTTTCATTTAATGATGATCTGTCTTTCGATCCTGCTCAACTTGTCTACCACTACATCTACTCTGACGGAATAAACAGTGCTGAAGAGCTTACCTTCCAAGCCGTCATAGCCAGTCTGCACAGAGGGTACAACCTGGTACCTCCCCACTTGTTTAAATACCACATAACTGTGGGGTTGTCTGTAATCACCTGAAGAGGTACTGAATACATAGATGATAAAGTGGTTTTATGGTATGGATCACGCTGTGTAGTCTTCACTATTGCAGTTCTTTTTGACAAAGCCCAAAACTGGAATCTGAAATTCCAGAGAATGCAAATTTTTTATCCATGTGTTTTCTTCATAACTACATAATCTTTCTCATGTATAACCTGCTGAGCAGAATCAAGAGAATTGTAGAAGCCATGCAAGGCCAGCCTTAGTCGAAATGGCACCCTAGGCAAAGTAGTGCTCTGGTGCCCCTTAAGCCCCACCCATACCATACTCATGAAACACTCCTATTTGAGCCACACCTACAGATGGATCACTCCCTGAGAAAGCCACTCCAGTCATTTCCTTAAATTATTTAAATGTATAGGAAGAAAACCATACCTTGTAATGTAGTTAAACTGCAACTACCTTTGCATATGTATTTTCTACTTTAAATACCAGAGCTGGTATTATGGTCAAATAGGGCTCTAGGCAGGGTAATAGACTGTCCCCCCAGAGCAGTCCCACCTGCAGCAACCCCCTACCTCCCCAGCAGCAGCCCCCTCCTCAGCCATTCTAGTGTTCCATTACTTGGTTATTTCTCACCAGTTACCATGCATACTCTTCTCTTATTTGCTTCTACAATGATTACAGATATTGAAATAAAATAGCACAAACAGAAATAGTCATTTGCTAAGCAAATAATACAGTCTTGCAATGAAAACAGACTTAGCATGAGCAGTAAACTTCTCTGCCCTTGAATCTCACATTCATTGATATGGCAAAACTCACATTCATTGAATCAGCATGAAAACTGACATTCACAGAAAATGCAACTGGCCAGTGGAGAATTACATTTACCTTTTGGCTGTTTTCAAAACAGACTCCTTTTTAGAGCCATGTATAAGTGTATTTGTTCTTTGATTCACCTTCCTGATTGTATTAAATTATGTTTGTTGTATAATATAGTACCACTTGTTAGAATGTGTTTTAAATTTGTAGTTTTAAATATTATTTTACTAAGCAATGAAACAAAATGTATGAACCAATAACTACCCATTTCAGAAAATGTCAACCATAAAAGGCCACTCAAGACTTCTGTCATTACAATCCACCAATATTATTCGATGCAGACAATCTCTGTGGAAGTAAAATCATCTGAATTTCACATTCAAGAAATCTGTAACTAATGAAGAGGTTGTTACTGGTAAACAACTTTACATTTCAATGTTTTATCTACAAATTCAGTGCCTGCTGCCCTTGAAGAATTAATTGCCTATATTACATTAAAAAATTTGGTAAGTTGGTAATATTGCAATAGGAAATGACTAGCAAACCAACAAGTTCATAGTCATTAGGCATCTCATACAAAGGACATACTCAGGACTGTAGAAACCCTATCCCCCTTGTAATGTACCAAATAATCAACAATCATATGGGCAAGGCAATATCAGTACTCCATCTACATGGTGTGGGAGTAGAATCCACAGCCTTCTGCACCAAAGGCAATTATGCTACTAACACTACTTTCAGATTCTACAACACAGTTTGCCATTTGATAAACAAAAAACAGCTAGTTGCACATTAAAAACATTTACACTTGTTAAATTGTGTTTTAAATTTATAGTTTTGAACATTTTTCCAGTAAGCAATGAAACAAAATGTATAACCCAATAATGACAAAACTGCCCATTTCAGAACATTTTAACCATAAAAAGCCCCTCAAACTTCTGTCATTACAACCCACCAGTACCAGTTATTAAGCACAATCTCTACAGAAGTAAAATTCATCCGAATACATCTACATTAAAGAGATTTATAAATATTGAAGAGGCTGTTACTGGCAAACAACTTTAGATGTCAGTGTTTCATCTACAAATTCAGTGCTTGCTGGCCTTGAAGAATTAATCGCCTACATTATATTAAAGAAAATTTTTTAAGCTGGTAATATTGCAATACAGAATGACTGAAAAACTGACAAGTTCATAGTTACTAGGCATCTTATCCAAAGGAGGACACACTAAGGAATCCAGAACCCCTATCACCCCTTAAAATGAAACAAATAATTAGCAAAAATGGCATTACATACCATGCCTCCATACCTCTCTACCTCTTAGCACAAGAAATCTGAACAAAGTCTAAAATAATGGGGGGGGGAGGGCAAAGGCCCCCAAACAGGGGCAGATTATAAATATTGCTCTTATAGACTTGAAAATTGCTAGAATAACAGCATTTGCCTTACCATGCATTTTCTGAAGGAAATGAAAGCTGAAACTCAAATGTATGACATTTAGTTATTTAAATCCTCAGTGATTTGCCAGAAAATGACAAATTTTATGAGGAATAGGCCAGAAATATGAGGCAAAAGTCTGGACAGTTGAGAGGTATGCATACCTCTCAACCTCTTAGTGCAAGAAATCTGGACAAAGCCTAACATGATGTGGATACAATGGGCGAAAAAATAGGGATAGATTTTAAATATTGTACTTTTTTAACCTAGAAAGTTGCTAGAACAACAGTATTTGTGTTAAAGTGCATTTCGGAAGAATATGAAGTCTGAACATCTTGTGTATATGTGTATATATATATATATATATATATATATATATATATATATATATATATATATATATATATGGATTCCATACATTTGGTCGATTTACACTTAGTCGAAAATGTTTCCAGGCAGTTCACGCCACTGAAAGCTAACTTGACTGAAAGCTCACTTGATCGAAGTTCATTTGGTCGAAAATGGAATAAAGCCCCTGCCCCACTGCAGTACAACCCTGGAGTGAGAATATAATATAAGGGGGGTGTGGGGGGTGTAGGCCCCCACATTATGCCAATAGTTTTTACTAAAGATATATATATCAATGCATTTCTAATGGATATACCTTCTTATAACAGTGAAAAAAGTTAAGCCAAGGTTAACGGAAAGTACAAGTCCACTTTGCGGTATTATTGTATTCTTAACGCAACTTTTATTGACAAACCAAGAAACGTTTTCGCTACAAACCCAGTTGTAGCTTCCTCAGAGTACATTTAGAACAGTGAAAGGTTAATTTTTAAAACATAAAAAGAGCGCCAAATTATGAAGCGCTTAAGTTTTCTAAAAGGTATAGTACATTTAAAAGAAGAAAACACAGTGTATACCCCCTTTTAAGTACAGACATATATATAGTTCCATCCTTAATGTCCGGAGTATTAAAAGATGTGTACCAGTGTCAACATTGTTGATGTAACATCTATTCTTTTAAAACATAATTAAAAGTAGCAATGTGCTATCAAAACAGGTTCCGTACTACTGAAAAAACAGAACAGGAATTAGTTCCATTTTTGCAAAGGAGGTTAGACTGTACCCATCAGTTTGTTCTGTACCATAATATTTACCTAGAAGTCCATTCTACAAAGGATGACTAATGAATGAGTTTAAATTTAATAAATTATATATACCAAAATGACTAAATTTTCTCATCAGAAGTCAGTGATCAGTTCCAAAAGTTTCAGACTTCAGGTAAATTATTCCGCTAGTCAGTCGTATTGGACAAAGAAGCTCTAGTGTTTGTCGTGGACAGCCTTGTCAAAGCAAATTATAATATACTCCTTGTGTGAGGAGGTAGGCTCGTTCTTGAAAGAAAGAATTTTTTAAAAAAAATTTTTAAAGTAAAAAAATGTGTAAAACCTCGCCTGAAAGGGCGGAACCTTACTGATCCAAAACAAGTGGGGTGATATGCTACTGCGATGTGGAAAGACCAGGAAGAGGGCTTCAGGGTGAATGTGAAAAGTATGGTGCCAACTAGTATGCCTAATTACCAACCCTAACTATGAAATACAGTAATGTGCTGACCAGAAGAACAAGTAGCATACACTGATAAATAAGGCTGATGGTATATCCCTACTAAGTTCGCATTATATCCCTAAAGTATGCTAATTGAAAGGGGTACAATTATATGTGTATGTATGCCAGAGGGTGTCTGGTCATATGGAAGATGACTTAGTACAGGTCGAGGAAGGAGTTAAGTTGTTATCAAACCCTGTTGTGAATGGAGTGTATTCTAAGAACCCCAATAGATGTTGTGGCTATCTTAAATAACTCTTGAGTTTGAGTAAACAAGAGATATTGCAGTTCTCGTTCAAGCCTGGTGGTTGGAATGCATTCAATTTTAATTGCCATTCTAGTTCTTTGGTTTCCAACAGTATGGATACAGGGCCACCTCTAATGTTATGGGGGACATGATCAATGGCAAAAAATAAGAAACTGTGATCTTTATTTTGAAGAATGTGCTTAGAGAGTGCATTGTCTTCCTTGCCTTTTTTAATGGCATACATGTGCTGATAGATTCTCTCTTTGAATTTTCGCTCAGTTTTGCCAATATAATAGGCTGAGCAGCAAACACAGGTTGCCAAATAGACTATAAATTTTGTATTACAGTTGACTTTATATTGACTAATGAGCTTTCTACCATTCAATTGAACTGCATTCCCTGTTCTAAGACATCTACACCAGTTACAATTTCCGCAAGTAAAAGTGCCTTTCTGGCGGGAAAAGGAATCAAAGTATTTTTTGGTTTCTAATAAATTTTTTAAATTCTTGCCTCTCCTGTAGACTATGAGAGGCTTGTCACCCAATTTTTCAAGAAGTAGACTGTTACTGGTGATGAAATGCCAGTTTTTAAACAACATGGAACTGATATACTTTGAGTCCATGTTAAAAGTTGTTATAAAACTGGAAGGGTAATAATTTTGTTTGTTAGTTGTGTCTCTTGCTGACCCTAAGGTAGGTGTCAAGTCTAATGTACCCGACAAGTCTATAACTGCGGATACGCTATTACATTGTATATTGATGTTGGAAAGTAAAGGTTTATAGAATCCATTGAGTCTCTTGTTCGTAACCTCTATTGTAAGCTCTTCAATTAGTGGGCCTGGGTAGTCATGACTAGAAAACATATCATAGAGGAGTGCACACTCCCTATTGTAGTGGAGGTCAGTGCTACACATTCTAGCTGCTCGAATCAGCTGGCCCTTAACTATCGATCTTTTTTGTTTATATGGATGTTGGCTTGAAAAGTGGAGAAGTGAATTACAGTAGGTAGGTTTTCTATGGATAGTAGAAGATAGTGTACCTGTGATGAAATTTTTTTCAAGTTTGACATCCAAATAATCAATTGAGTCAGTTGAGAAGTGATAAGTAAATCTGAAAAATGTCGTGGTGTTATTCATATAGTTAATAGTAGATTTAGCATCTTGTTCGGAGCCTCTGAAAAGGATGAAGATGTCATCCAGGTATCTTGTGTAGTAGATGATAGAGTGAGCTACTTGAGGGTTTTGTAAAATAAATTTTTTCTCCCAAAAGGCTACCACCATGTTGGCAACAGTGGTGCCACAGGGTGAGCCCATTGCTATACCTTGGGTTTGTAGGAAATAATTATTTTCAAAGATGAAAAAAATGGATGTTAGTATGATGTCAATTAGTTCAGTGACTGTGTCAATTTCAGTTTGTGGTGCTCCTAACTCCATAAGCAAGATACCAATCCATTCTGAGGCCTCCTGGTGTGGGATGGAAGTGTATAGGTCCACTATGTCTATTGTCAGAAAATTGAAATCAGAAGACAAATGTAATTGATTAATGTTGGAAAGGAATGTCCATGAGTCCTTGCAAATACAGGGAATTAGTTTTAGGTATTTTGCAAGGATATTGTCCACTAAGCGAGCACTGGGATGAGTCATAGAGGACCTGCCATCTATGAGTGCTCTGATTGGTGGATCATGTAAGTTCTTGTGAATTTTCGGAATCCCGAAAATAATGGGTGTTTTTGGTGTAATAATGTCTATATAGTGATAGACTTCATTATTGATTTTTCCCGCCAGGAAAAGGTCCCTAAAATAGCCTCTGTTTCTTGCAAATGTTGTGTTCATCTCATTGAGGGAAGAGGGTCTGTAGGCTGGGCTGTCAAGAATGGACTGCATTCTTTCCGAGTAGTCACTATTTTCAAAGATTACTAGCCCACCACCTTTATCAGGTTTGAGGACCCTTACTGGGATGTCACAAAGTTCCCTTAAGAGTGTGTGCTGTTCTTTAGTGATGTTAAACTTCTGTTTTTTTGTTAAGAATTTATGTTGTGCTTCAAAGTGTCTTAGATCGACCTCACAAGCCCTTTCAAATAAAGCCAATCCAGGATGTAAGGGGGGATTATACACACTCAAAAGTTTCAAGTTATGTAGCTCATGTTGCATAGGAACAGAGAACATTAAACCTAAGTTCAATTTCCTCGTGAAATATTTTAAGTCGATAATAGTTTCAGTGAGATTGAAATGGCAACTGGGGACAAAAGTGTTGCCAAAAGATAGTAAGTCAATCAATTCTTGTTCAATTGTGAACTTAGAAAAGTTATAAATGTGAAAGTCACCTTTAGTGTTGGTGAGAATCAATGGTAGGTCAGGAGGCAATACTTCATTGCTGTTATTCAACTGTGCAGGTGTTAGTTGTTCCAATTCTTCCTCTGGCCTTTGTGGCGAGTGTTGTACCTTTCGCCTAAAAAACCTGTATTGTCGTAGTTCTGGTTTTG
This sequence comes from Protopterus annectens, assembly GCF_019279795.1. Taxonomy (NCBI): domain Eukaryota; kingdom Metazoa; phylum Chordata; order Ceratodontiformes; family Protopteridae; genus Protopterus; species Protopterus annectens. Next base: position 1,179,392,440 of record NC_056741.1, on the reverse strand, counting down.
AGAAGTAGAGGTAGAACCGAATTGTTGTAAACTATTGTTATTAAACTTGTTGGAATTGTACCTATTAGCCCGAATTCTGTTGCTTCGTCTGGGGCCTGTATTAGGTGCTGTTGATTCTTGTGTCAAGGGCATTTGCTGATTGAGATCAAAATCAGCATCAGGGCTACTGTGTTCTGGTAGATGATGTTCACCATTGTATACTGGATGCCCACGCGGGAAATTCAATTTCTCGTAGGCTTTATTTTGCTGGTATGCAAGACTGTTTCTGTTAAGTTTTTTTATTTTGTTGCCTTTTAGTTTATTAAGGAGAGCATCTATACTGTTGAAGATGCGTGTATAATCGTATTTATAGTTGTTAAAGTCCAGGTCATTTTTAATTGAATTATCTAATTCATTAAGTTCTGTAGTTAATGAAGAAATATGTGTAGAGTAATGCTTTATAATTAAATCTAGAAGTTGGAGCCCTTGTTGGTCAAAGAGTATTTTTAAATCATTCAAGAAACAGTCATCATTAATAAGTCCAGTGGGTGCAAAAGTGCTCCGTAAGCCCTTAGGAACAATTTTGTCTTTGACACATTGTTTAAAATAACACACTTCCAGTTGTAATTTACGAAGTTTTACCAGTTTGTTGTCAAAGGACTGTAATTTGCTCACCATTGAGTCCGGTGTAGGAAGATTTGGTAATTGTTGTGCCAGTAGTTCCTGAGCTCCTTGTTGCAAAAATGAGAAAGGATTAAGATCGGAAATCCAGTCCTGGAGTGAAGGAACGCCAATAAGCACCATGTTATTATCATTGTTGGCTGAGTTGTTTATGCCCCTACTGGTTGGTGTTAGCTGCGGTGGAGGTGTGTTATCTCCCTCGGTGGTCAACCGGTTGGAACGTTGAGCTGCTGTGATGAGTGTAGAGCTGCTAGTTGATGGCAGATTGTTCTGCGGTAAAATACTGCTCACATTTCCTTGCGCGATTTTTGAATCCAAGTGGTCCAGACGAACATTAAGCATATCTAGTCTTTTTGTTATGACCGCCAGTATGGTGGTCATGTCCTTGTTCGACTCATCCTGTTCCGTGTGAAGTCCAAAGATGTTTGGACTAGCTGGACTATCCGAGAACCCTGTAGCCATATCACAAACACTGAAGACAAACTGTTGCAAACACCAAAACCAGTAAAAAAAGTTAAGCCAAGGTTAACGGAAAGTACAAGTCCACTTTGCGGTATTATTGTATTCTTAACGCAACTTTTATTGACAAACCAAGAAACGTTTTCGCTACAAACCCAGTTGTAGCTTCCTCAGAGTACATTTAGAACAGTGAGAGGTTAATTTTTAAAACATAAAAAGAGCGCCAAATTATGAAGCGCTTAAGTTTTCTAAAAGGTATAGTACATTTAAAAGAAGAAAACACAGTGTATACCCCCGTTTAAGTACAGACATATATATAGTTCCATCCTTAATGTCCGGAGTATTAAAAGATGTGTACCAGTGTCAACATTGTTGATGTAACATCTATTCTTTTAAAACATGATTAAAAGTAGCAATGTGCTATCAAAACAGGTTCTGTACTACTGAAAAAACAGAACAGGAATTAGTTCCATTTTTACAAAGGAGGTTAGACTGTACCCATCAGTTTGTTCTGTACCATAATATTTACCTAGAAGTCCATTCTACAAAGGATGACTAATGAATGAGTTTAAATTTAAGAAATTATATATACCAAAATGACTAAATTTTCTCATCAGAAGTCAGTGATCAGTTCCAAAAGTTACAGACTTCAGGTAAATTATTCCGCTAGTCAGTCGTATTGGACAAAGAAGCTCTAGTGTTTGTCGTGGACAGCCTTGTCAAAGCAAATTATAATATACTCCTTGTGTGAGGAGGTAGGCTCGTTCTTGAAAGAAAGAATTTTTTAAAAAAGTATTGCCTCCTGACCTACCATTGATTCTCACCAACACTAAAGGTGACTTTCACATTTATAACTTTTCTAAGTTCACAATTGAACAAGAATTGATTGACTTACTATCTTTTGGCAACACTTTTGTCCCCAGTTGCCATTTCAATCTCACTGAAACTATTATCGACTTAAAATATTTCACGAGGAAATTGAACTTAGGTTTAATGTTCTCTGTTCCTATGCAACATGAGCTACATAACTTGAAACTTTTGAGTGTGTATAATCCCCCCTTACATCCTGGATTGGCTTTATTTGAAAGGGCTTGTGAGGTCGATCTAAGACACTTTGAAGCACAACATAAATTCTTAACAAAAAAACAGAAGTTTAACATCACTAAAGAACAGCACACACTCTTAAGGGAACTTTGTGACATCCCAGTAAGGGTCCTCAAGCCTGATAAAGGTGGTGGGCTAGTAATCTTTGAAAATAGTGACTACTCGGAAAGAATGCAGTCCATTCTTGACAGCCCAGCCTACAGACCCTCTTCCCTCAATGAGATGAACACAACATTTGCAAGAAACAGAGGCTATTTTAGGGACCTTTTCCTGGCAGGAAAAATCAGTAATGAAGTCTATCACTATATAGACATTATTACACCAAAAACACCCATTATTTTTGGGATTCCGAAAATTCACAAGAACTTACATGATCCACCAGTCAGAGCACTCATAGATGGCAGGTCCTCTATGACTCATCCCAGTGCTCGCTTAGTGGACAATATCCTTGCAAAATACCTAAAACTAATTCCCTGTATTTGCAAGGACTCATGGACATTCCTTTCCAACATTAATCAATTACATTTGTCTTCTGATTTCAATTTTCTGACAATAGACATAGTGGACCTATACACTTCCATCCCACGCCAGGAGGCCTCAGAATGGATTGGTATCTTGCTTATGGAGTTAGGAGCACCACAAACCGAAATTGACACAGTCACTGAACTAATTGACATCATACTAACATCCAATTTTTTCATCTTTGAAAATAATTATTTCCTACAAACCCAAGGTATAGCAATGGGCTCACCCTGTGGCACCACTGTTGCCAACATGGTGGTAGCCTTTTGGGAGAAAAAATTTATTTTACAAAACCCTCAAGTAGCTCACTCTATCATCTACTACACAAGATACCTGGATGACATCTTCATCCTTTTCAGAGGCTCCGAACAAGATGCTAAATCTACTATTAACTATATGAATAACACCACGACATTTTTCAAATTTACTTATCACTTCTCAACTGACTCTATTGATTATTTGGATGTCAAACTTGAAAAAAATTTCATCACAGGTACACTATCTTCTACTATCCATAGAAAACCTACCTACTGTAATTCACTTCTCCACTTTTCAAGCCAACATCCATATAAACAAAAAAGATCGATAGTTAAGGGCCAGCTGATTCGAGCAGCTAGAATGTGTAGCACTGACCTCCACTACAATAGGGAGTGTGCACTCCTCTATGATATGTTTTCTAGTCGTGACTACCCAGGCCCACTAATTGAAGAGCTTACAATAGAGGTTACGAACAAGAGACTCAATGGATTCTATAAACCTTTACTTTCCAACATCAATATACAATGTAATAGCGTATCCGCAGTTATAGACTTGTCGGGTACATTAGACTTGACACCTACCTTAGGGTCAGCAAGAGACACAACTAACAAACAAAATTATTACCCTTCCAGTTTTATAACAACTTTTAACATGGACTCAAAGTATATCAGTTCCATGTTGTTTAAAAACTGGCATTTCATCACCAGTAACAGTCTACTTCTTGAAAAATTGTGTGACAAGCCTCTCATAGTCTACAGGAGAGGCAAGAATTTAAAAAAATTATTAGAAACCAAAAAATACTTTGATTCCTTTTCCCGCCAGAAAGGCACTTTTACTTGCGGAAATTGTAACTGGTGTAGATGTCTTAGAACAGGGAATGCAGTTCAGTTGAATGGTAGAAAGCTCATTAGTCAATATAAAGTCAACTGTAATACAAAATTTATAGTCTATTTGGCAACCTTTGTTTGCTGCTCAGCCTATTATACTGGCAAAACTGAGCGAAAATTCAAAGAGAGAATCTATCAGCACATGTATGCCATTAAAAAAGGCAAGGAAGACAATGCACTCTCTAAGCACATTCTTCAAAATAAAGATCACAGTTTCTTATTTTTTGCCATTGATCATGTCCCCCATAACATTAGAGGTGGCCCTGTATCCATACTGTTGGAAACCAAAGAACTAGAATGGCAATTAAAATTGAATGCATTCCAACCACCAGGCTTGAACGAGAACTGCAATATCTCTTGTTTACTCAAACTCAAGAGTTATTTAAGATAGCCACAACATCTATTGGGGTTCTTAGAATACACTCCATTCACAACAGGGTTTGATAACAACTTAACTCCTTCCTCGACCTGTACTAAGTCATCTTCCATATGACCAGACACCCTCTGGCATACATACACATATAATTGTACCCCTTTCAATTAGCATACTTTAGGGATATAATGTGAACTTAGTAGGGATATACCATCAGCCTTATTTATCAGTGTATGCTACTTGTTCTTCTGGTCAGCACATAACTGTATTTCATAGTTAGGGTTGGTAATTAGGCATACTAGTTGGCACCATACTTTTCACATTCACCCTGAAGCCCTCTTCCTGGTCTTTCCACATCGCAGTAGCATATCACCCCAATTGTTTTGGATCAGTAAGGTTCCGCCCTTTCAGGCGAGGTTTTACACATTTTTTTACTTTTAAAAAATTTTTTAAAAAATTCTTTCTTTCAAGAACGAGCCTACCTCCTCACACAAGGAGTATATTATAATTTGCTTTGACAAGGCTGTCCACGACAAACACTAGAGCTTCTTTGTCCAATACGACTGACTAGCGGAATAATTTACCTGAAGTCTGAAACTTTTGGAACTGATCACTGACTTCTGATGAGAAAATTTAGTCATTTTGGTATATATAATTTATTAAATTTAAACTCATTCATTAGTCATCCTTTGTAGAATGGACTTCTAGGTAAATATTATGGTACAGAACAAACTGATGGGTACAGTCTAACCTCCTTTGTAAAAATGGAACTAATTCCTGTTCTGTTTTTTCAGTAGTACGGAACCTGTTTTGATAGCACATTGCTACTTTTAATTATGTTTTAAAAGAATAGATGTTACATCAACAATGTTGACACTGGTACACATCTTTTAATACTCCGGACATTAAGGATGGAACTATATATATGTCTGTACTTAAACGGGGGTATACACTGTGTTTTCTTCTTTTAAATGTACTATACCTTTTAGAAAACTTAAGCGCTTCATAATTTGGCGCTCTTTTTATGTTTTAAAAATTAACCTCTCACTGTTCTAAATGTACTCTGAGGAAGCTACAACTGGGTTTGTAGCGAAAACGTTTCTTGGTTTGTCAATAAAAGTTGCGTTAAGAATACAATAATACATAAAGTGGACTTGTACTTTCCGTTAACCTTGGCTTAACTTTTTTTACTGGTTTTGGTGTTTGCAACAGTTTGTCTTCTTATAACAGTGAATACATTAAAATTATGTGGGGGGCTATGCCCCCCACACCTCACACTGTGGGAGGCTGTGGCCACACACCTCTTCTTATTTAATATTCTCACTCCAGGGTTGCACTGCAGTGGGGCAGGGGCTATATTCCATTTTCGACCAAATGAACTTTGATCACGTGAGCTTTCAGTCAAGTCAGCTTTCAGTAAAGTACAATGCCTGGAAACATTTTTGACTAAGTGTAATTCGACCAAATGTATGGAATCCATATATATAAAATCATTATTTAGTGACTTCAGTTCTGTGATATACCACAGAACCACAAATTTTATGAGAACAAAACTACGATGCTAAATCTGGACAGTTGGGAGGTATATTGCAGACACACACAAACACACACACACACACACACACACACACACACACACACACACACACACACACACACACACACACACACACACACACACGCACACATGCACACGCAGCTACTCTCTGACATAGCAATATACACACACACACACAGCTACTCTCTCACGAAGCAACGCACACATACTTTCTCTTTCATACAGCAACTACCAACTAGTTTAAATTCCATACACTCCTACTCTCTCATACAACACACAGACACGCACCTTCTCTTTCATACACACACTTACTCTCTCACACAGTGACACATGCACTTTATCTCTCAGACAAACAGAATGACTAATTTAAATTCCATGCACATACATACATACACACACACACTTTCTCTTGCATAAAGAAGCCTGGTTTAAACTACACAGACATACATATACACTCACCTTCTTTTTAAACTGAACAGCCACAAATGTACACATGGAATTAACCCCTCTCTTAACTGAAGTGCTGGTTTAATTTCCACGCGCAACTTTAGAACGTCTTTACATCCATGTTGCCTTGTGTGCATGCGATGCACACATGTTCCTCCTTTAAGTGGAAGACTCCACTACAGTGGAGTGAAGATTTTTTTTTTTGTTGTTGTTAATTGTTGACGCCTCCTGGCCAAACTGCAGGTATAAAAGTGGGAAGGCACTCAACACTCTCCCCTGCCTTATAATTCCAGCACCCAATGGTTTATTTATTTATTTTAATTCATTTACTTTTCTTATTATGCATTTGCTTAATAGGAAAAGTAAATTAATTAACATAAATAAATAAACACAAATTGCGCCCTTTACGAGGCCGGCCTGTACAGCGCCCTAGGTGGTCGCCTAGTTTGCCTATACCTAAGGCCTGCCATGAAGCCATGAAACCCAGGATAACGAGATGCTCTCTGGCCAAAGTTTGAGACTGATTCAAGAAGCTCAGGAAAGTTTCCTTATAAAAAAATCTACCTTCTCTTGTGTCAAAAAGTTTTTTGCTGAGAGATGTCTATAAGACAGCCCAGAAAGACAATACTGTAAGACAGGATCAAGGGAGGTTAGTGTAGTGGTTAAGGGGTTTACCTTACAGACACAAGGTTCAGGGTTTGATTCTCACTTGGGTTAACTGGCTAGGTTTAATGTGGCCCACAAGGGCAGTTAACCTCGTACTAATCTATGCACCTATGAATATTTCTGAACATTTATCTGGAATTCCAGATTAGACAGAAGAGAAGAAACCTAGTCTATTGACTCTTGACATCTGGGAAAGACTGTGCAAAGATAATTAAGTAATATAAGTAAGGAAATATGTGACTGCAATTCAATCTACAATGAGCTATGACTCAACCTAGACACTTTACATACTCTTTGAGTTGTAGATAACCCAAATGGTAATGCAAGAGAACAGATAATGTAACCAAGACATAGAATGTCTGAGATATTCCCTGAAGTCGGTGGCTATGGGAATGTGATAACCAACTTTTAGATCTACTATTACCATAAAAATCTCTTGGGGGAAAAAAGAGACAACATATACTGAAGGGTCAGCATTTTAAATTTTGGTACTTTCACATACAGATTTAGCAAGGAAAGATCTAGAAATGGTCTCCAAGAAAGCTCTTTCTCTGGTACTTGAAACATTCCTGAATAGAAGCCTTTGCCCTTTTGATTTAATGGAAGATTCTGTGACTCCTAGAGTGAATAAGTGCTGAAGAATCTGAGTACAAAACTGTTTGGTTCAGAGGATGTGTAGAAACTCACCTGAAAGGAAGTATTTGTATCCTGTGCCAGCTGTATCCCACCTGAACCACTTTTAGCACCCAGACTCTGAAAGAATCTGTTGCCAAAAGGGAATCCTTAGACGCAGTTTCTGTGACAAATTCAGAATGATGCAGGTGGGTGGGAGAGATGTGTAAGGGGAAAGGAATGCTGGTATACTTATTCTAAAGTATTAGAATGTCCATATTTTTGGAAGATTTCTTTGTTTTTTGTTATTACCCTCCTGCCATCTCTTCTTGGCTTCCTGTTTGCCTTGAAAAGACAGAGACTGTTTGATCTGCTTTTTCGAAGGGAAAGAGTGTTTGTGAGATTTATAAGAGGGGGCCTGTCAAGTCTTGGAAACTCCCAGAATTAACTTCCCTTTCTCATCAAATTTTTTGTCAGGATTTTCTTATCTAAAGCTGAATTTAAAATTTCAAACTTTACTTCATCAGAAAACTTCTGATTACATACCCAGGCAAATATTCTCAACACTGTAGCAGCAGCAATGGTCCTAGACACCATATCTGCACAATCATACACACACACATACTCTTTAAGGAATGTTTTGATACTTGACAAATTTTAGAAACAATGGAATTCAGATCAGAACTACATTTGCAAGGAAGTGTAGCAGATAATTATATCAAGCTGTCTGCACAAAAAAGATAAACTTCCACAAATTAGTCTGATAGTTAAGAATTATATTCACCAAACTGGAAGAAGAAAATATTATCTTAACAATTCTGTCCAATACTTTTCCTTCTTTACCTATAGGAGAAGGATTGGGTGAAACAAAGAGTCTATTGCCAACCAGCTAAGATGTGATTATTGCTGCAGGATCAGATCTGAGGTGGGAAAACAGATGTTTTTTATTTTGAGAATCTTTGTAAACTCTACCTGCTTTTTGGGAACTAAAGGCTGACAGTATTATTATCAGTATTATTATAGGCAGAATTAAATGCATCCTGCAAGGCTAATACAATAGGGGTATGGGAGTGGAATGAGGCATATCTACTTCTAACATGTCGATCTCCTCAATTTAGGGGAAACTCCACTTGTTCCCATAAGAACACTTCTTTCATACTGGCTATTGTCTGAGAAAAGGAAAATCCCTCCAAACGAGGTTGAGAGGACCAGGATTCCTCTGAATCAGATATATGGGGTTTGGAATCTTCAAGAGAGAAAGCCTTTCTCTGTCAATGTCAGAATCCTCTGATGTGTTTTCCTCAGGAATATCTCTGCTATCATTCTCAGATAAGGATTTCTGAGCACCAGAATTAACAGCCTGTAATAATTGCCAAATATAAGAAAATTAACTTTTCAGATGAATAACATTTAACATTTTGCTTTTTCTTTACAGGAAAAGGTTTAGATGAAGACTAACTTGGAGAAGGCACTGTCTCATTTAAAGGACTCTTTCCCAGGCTACCCTGAGATACATATTCCAGAGTGTCTCCAGGACCCAGAGAAGATGGTTTTCCTGTGGCCAGGTTGAGCATTGGAGCACCTAAAGATGACATGACTAACCCCCATTTATGATGGCTGAAATGATTATACCAGAAGAAGCCAGAGAGGTAAGTGAGTGGTCTCAGAAATGACAAATGGCCACTACAGATTCACCCACTGTTAATTGAGGCACTGCCCGAGCCCATGGTGTTGGCAGTGACTTTTTGGTAAGTTTCTTTTTTTTTTCTAGGTACATCAGAAGACAGAACAACTGAAGCAGGATAAGTATCCATATAATAACCCAGGAGTATGCCTAAAAATATATTTTGCTGGAATGAGTTGGTGGAAAGGTACATGTCAAAAAGTATCCACCAGCAGCACACACAAACTTACATTCACATACAGAGTCATCTATCACAGTAAGGTAAAAGCAACATACTAGAATCTTGTCAGAAACCCCTTTGCCATATGACTTAGTCTAACAGAAAAAATAGAAAACATTGTCACAAATTGTACACAGGAACTGACATACCCTGAAATAATCCCTGCCCATATAAAAAACTTCTAACTTTCAATCAAATAATTCAAAGTTTACATAAGCAGTACATTTTCTTATAAACTGCTCCTAAACAACTTAGACCTAAAATGTGTTGTCCCTAAAAGGAAACTTCTGATATTTGAAAGAATACTGAGTTTCTTAAAGGGGAAATACAACTTAAAACCCTATTTAAAAATGCTTTTTTTCATAAAAGGGCAAAGAAATCAGTATTGGATAGTTCCACACTACGAAATTTTATGTCAGAAACAAAACAGATAGCCAGCTGCAATTCCTGTGAAACCTCTGAGCTGCTTCTTCATGAGGCATCAAGAAAATACTGAAGATAGCTTCATTCTGAGTGATAATTTCCCTTCACAGGCACAAGTGTAACTAGCAATTTCTGTTTTGTACTCACAATCTCTTAGTACTACCCCTTTGGACACATACCACGTAAAAATGGACATACCTCTTAAAATGCTACTCCATAGCACTTAATAAATACTAGTAACATTTTCATCTGTTCACCAAAACTATCAAAGATATAATTTTTAGATTAGTAATATTGCACCTGTTGTTGGAGGCATTCATTTAGACAGTTGTAGACATAATATGACCTGAAAAAAATATATTGATGTGATGCTCAGAAAAAATGTACTCAGTAGAGCACAAAGAGTATGCCTGGCTACATACACCATTATTCACAGGGCTGACTAATCAGCAGCAAGAATGAAGGTGTGGGAGGGAACCAGAGCTTTTGGAAGCTGGTCAGTTGCTGTGTCCTGGGCAGGACACAACTGATATAGCCTAAAGGCTACTGCAGCAGAGAGAATGATGAACATTAACATTTCTGTTCAACATCACTTTGCATAGCTTGTTAAACCAATATCCAGTGATGGTGCTACTGCTTTCTTTCAAGAAAGAAAGAAACATTCTGAAGACAGGCGCTACCCTTAGTCTGTTGAAGAAGTAGTAGGTTACCTCTGTCTACACAAATTAGCTGCATGAGAATTCTCTCCATGACTTTAAAGAGAATACATGTCAAAATGGAGGCCTATATTTATCTGGATCAGAGATGATTCCTCCTTTGTGCATAGGAACGAGTATCACTGGGCATCAGAGTTTTGCTACATATTTCCATTCATATAAATCACTGAGTAGAATGAATATTGATGCTAATGTATAGCAAATTGAGGGGATGATCATGGAGAGCAGGTACCAAGGCTGTGGTTGTTTGTGCTGTCTGGGGCTAAAGGAAACTCATGTTGTTGGAGAGAGAAGGAAATGACAGAGATATCCCTGTTAGAGGGATGGGTGAAAAGTTCGCTGACAAAAGATGGAAAAGAGGTCTGACATGGGATAAACAAAAGTTGGAGGGGGAACAGTCTGAGAGTTTATGGAAGAGCTACTGGGAATCAGGTAAACAGGGAGCAGAAAAATAAGGTTAAAGGCAGATGTGAGAGTAATCCAGACATACAATGAACAGGTTGATACAATGCCATAGGGAAATTGAAGGCAGGGATCATGGGTGGTAAAGATACTTGAACTCCAGAAATCTTGTTGGGGAAATTTTCTACTTTTGATGTTGTAGAGTCTTTGTTTCTGATGGCTAACTTAATTTTTCTTTTAAAGTGGTTTTGTAGTTTATAATGTGTTCTTTGTACATTTAATATGTTGTTCTACATGTTATATGTGTATTTATGTATTATTTTCATTGCAGTTTATAATGTGTTACAGCTTCTTTGTACAGTTAATGTTTTCATATGTGTTATATGTGTATTTATGTATTGTTTTCAATTGTTAATTAAAAATGCTCGAGTGCCAAAGTGCAAAATAAGTACTTAGCAAGGACTACTGTTACAGAATGGGATGTCTGCCTGAAATGGACACTGGTCTTTGGTCAAATTTTTTAACGCTTGTATTTCTCTTACTTTCTGATACTGCAACTGAATTGTGACCATAAGGGAACAACCTGGTTAAAAAGGACAGCAAGACTTTACTGCATGAAGTAAGCAGTTGCTGCACTACATTTACACGGTCTGTATTACAAGAGCAAAACACAAAAAGAGCGAACGATCTTTAATCGAACACTACTGCTTGAAACCACAAACTATCGAACGCACAGAACAGCAATTTTTTTTTCCGGAGAAAAAAATTGCTGCTCAAAAAAAAAAATCCACAGACAAGCTAAAGTGGGGGGCTTCTCCCCCACACCCCTTGATGTCAGGGGCTGTGCCCCCCACACCCCCCTACTTAAATATACCAACTCTAAGACTGCACCACAGTGGAAGAAATGGCAAAGTCCCGACAACGGCCCAGCAATTTTTTTCCTTGGGAAAAAAAAAAAAATACTGTTCTGTGTGTTTGATATTTTGTGGTTTTGAGCATTAGTGTTCGATTAAAGAGCGTTCACTCTTTTTGTGTTTCGATCTTGAAATATAGACCCACATTTGCAGTGTTACCATGTCATTTGTACCTTGCATTTGTAACAGTTTTGATAAATTATTTTATTCTAGAACTATTTCTTTAAACCATTAAATACTCATAACAATAAGTGACACTCCTAGAGAAATTTAACAAGTATGTGCATTTGTGATCATCAAATACTTCCTAAAATTGCTCATCATCAGAAGCATTCTGTGTGAGTGAAAAGTATGATATACAATTTTATGTATATCATGCCTCTTTTAATAAAGAGTTTAGCATGGAAAGATAAAGGGCAGGATTCACAAAGCCTCCGTGTAAGAGTTACAAGGCTTACACGAAGGCTGTAGTTAACGGTGTGACGTCAGCATGTCATGCATATGCATGAGGGCGTGCTGAATCACACCTAAGGCTAACATGGTCCGTGGAAGACAGTAGGGGGTGTGTCCATAGGGCGAACCCTGCAAACTGACACGCCCCCAGAAGAGTAAAAGTCCCAAAAGTAAACCCCCATGACAGAGTCCGTGTAAATGTGAATAAACACAACACAACACATGCCCCCACAGACTATGAACATAAAATGTATAAATGAACATCTTATATTTTTTTTATAAGTTGTAAAGATGTTTGCCCGTGAGTGCGCTCGTTTGCGCGGGCATGCCCATCGCTTAGCCACAGTTAGTCAGTGGAAAAGCATATAAGAACTAAATATGCAAAGTAAGCCAAGGCACAATAGCGTAGCGGTAGAGATGTCGGCTGAAGAGTCATGGTTCGAACCCCCACAACATCAATTTGTATTTTTAGTGAAATAAGCACGAAACAAGTCCCTGACATATATGTACATATATAAAATTATATTTTATGTAAAATGTAATGAAATGGGCCATGTATTTCGAAGAAATGTGAGATAAAAAAATAAAAAAAAAATGTGAGATGTGCCCATAGCTGAGCTACAGTCTAACAAGTTGAGGATATCTGCTTGTAGGTGAGCAGTGTTTTAACAGGTGTAAAATGAGTGCCTATAGGTGAGCAGTGTTACAACAGGTGTAAAATGAGTGCCCGTAGGTGAGCAGTGGTTTAATAGGTGTAAAATGAGTGCCCGGGGTTGAGCAGCATTTTAACACGCTGAAACCATGTGCCTGTAGCTGAGATGAGCGTAATATGCGTGCTGACAGCCAAACCACACGTAAACCATTGTGATCCGTTTGCGTGGAGCTGCGCACCGCGCCAACAAGCTAACTGACTGGCAACTTTGAGCAAGCTGTATCAAGCTATCAAACTGCCTTTAC
>NC_056741.1:1179348788-1179378625 GCF_019279795.1 Protopterus annectens | reverse complement strand
GGCCATTGTAACCATATTGCATAAAACCCACATTTATTTTTGCGCAGTTTTGCGGCTGCGCTTTAAACATCGGCGACGCCGGAAAAAAATTACTTTTTCTCATATTTGCATCGGGGTACCTTGCCAATGGCCACATATTTGGCCATTGGCATGCTGCCTGACACATATGCACCCTTTATTTGGAGCTGACATGGCTCCATTGTGTTATTTGCAGAAACGTACTCAGTTGTCAACTGAGTACATTTCTGCAGCTAACATGACTCTTACACGGGCTGGTTTCAGATTCCTGGATCGCTAATCTACCTCATTTGCATGCCTTTCAGCTGCAAGTGAGATGATTAGCATATCCACGCCCAGTCCGTGTAAGAGACGTTTTAGCTGGTCTCTTACATGGAATTTCGGGCTGTTCCTGGATCGCGAGGGCTGCATGGAGTCTTACACGACTCTTAGACTCTGTGCAAGCCTTTGTGAATCCTGCCCGAAATGGAGTAAACTGCAATACACAGGATAGCCCTTCTCTATCTATAGTAGATTCAAGATTCAAGGGAAAGCATAAGATTGAAGGGAAACAGTAGCTCTCTAGAAAAATATAAAAATAAGGACTTTGACTCTATCATAATCTCTTTAAAATGTATGCAGCAGGAACATTTGAGTATTTCTTTGGCCACTATGCAAAGAAATCTACAATATATATCATCAATGTTTACAACAGTAAACAAAAACATTGAAAGTAAAAACATCAATAAAACAACATGCATTCTCCAGAAAATAAACTTGGAACATGAACATGGAATACAGTGTTTTGCAGTGGGGCAAACATAAATGTATTAACTTTGTGATTGCACAATATGGTTGAAAGATCAGTTGAGTAAATTGCCCTTATTAAATCACTTTTGCAGTAGTCTTAGCTATATTGGTTATATCTTTGGCAGGATGTAACTAATATAGCTAAGTCTACTGCAGCAGTAATTTATGATGAACAGAAGGTATATTCCCCATTTGTGGTATTTCATCAATCTTGCACCACTACCAATCATCTAACCTATCAATCAAGTAATGCAGGCAAGAAAGCTGTCAACAAAAGGAAAGGTTGACTTTCACATCAGTTTCTGTGTTTGGATCTTGTCATTATTTTAATGTCAGACTTGAGCACCAGCTCATCAAAAGTAGCCCATCAACTACACTAACTGATTTATTAGGAAATATGTCAAGATACAATTATCTTACTACAAAATACAGTTGTGTAAGTAAACTTACCACAATAGAATATGCTCAGATAGATCACTGTTGCCATAGCCTAAGCTGTAGGGAACATCTTGCCAAGGATCAGACCATCTGGCCATCGTCTAAAGCTGTATGGTACATTTCACATGCCCTAGTCACTGTACAGCTCAAGCAGAACAGTATAAAGTCAAAGGCTGGGTTGCCAAAACTTCAGAGCTTTTTTGCCTCAGAGCAAGCAGGCTGGATCTCTGCCATATAGGGAATGTAATAATATAAAATCCCACACTCTGGCATAACAATAGCAAAAACAGGGTGTCATTACTGCAGTAAGATTTATTTGAACATCTGCCGATATCCTTCCATATCACTGTTGCAGTATTCTTTACAATAGGGATCCCCTGCCAAGGGTAGCCCGACATCCAGCCAGTATACCAAAGCCTTTTGGTATTAATAGGTACACCGTATGTCACACGTACACTCCCCACACATGGCATAGGGCATAAAGGTGATGTACAGATGTATGATCCTCAGAACTTCTTTGCCGCCAGTCCGAATGCCATCTTCGATTGTCGGTCTGAATGCTTGATCATCTGCTTGTTACTGTGCCCTTTCACAGATAAGTGCCCCATTATTTATTTATTTTATTTCTTATCTTCTTTTTATTGTTTGGCTGTTGTTTTCATGTCATCCAGAAAGGAGAAATGCCAGTGCTGAATATAGATTCCCCATAAGGTTCATCACAAGCAGTGTTTGTTTTCCTTAGGTACTTCTAACGACCATAAGTCTTATACAATTTGTCAGGTGTTATGAAAACCTTGTGTAGATGACTCTCTTCTTTAGCAATTTATTTAGAAAACCAATGTCTGAAGTTGTTGGCTAATGATACTATATGAGGGTCAGCCGTCTGTAAAGAAGACAGCCAAGAAAGTTCAGTCAGAATTTTCTGCTGTACCACCACCACCACCAGATGTATCTCTTGAGGTTAGTGAAAGCCTGAAGAACCACCTGTTTTTTCAGTCAGATTCCTCTGCTGTGATTGCTTTGGAGGCTGACATAGATCTGGCTTCTCACACGTCCATGGAGGCCTTGCAGACATCCACTTCAGATGTTCAGGAGGAACTGCAGCTGATTATTTGAAAAGGGCGTAGGGGTGTTCCTCAAATCTTGGTGAGAGAAGAGATACCTACTACCCTTATAGAGTGTCATCAGGGGTCAGGGCCACCTAAGATCTTTAGGGCTGGCATTTCCTTAAAGAAGATGCAGAAAACTAAGCACTTTTCTCTTGTTCCCAAAGATCTTCAGATTGAATGACAAAATTTTACACAAGGTCTGTTTAATGCCCTTATAGCTCGGAAGCCTCTTCAGGGGGTCTCTGTCCCTGCACCCCATTGATCTTCTATGCCTCTTAAGAGGCCTAGGAAGTAGATTTAATCTGTTGGGGATGTGGATTCTGATGCAGAATCCTTGACCTATTCTTCACAGACTCCCTTTCCCTTGGATTATGCCTCTGAAGAAGAGGAATCTATTAGTCCTGAATCTCCTTCTGAGGAAATTTCTTTTGGTGACACAATTTTCTGTATGATAGAGTTTTTTAAGTGTGATTGTGCTCAGGTCTCTAATGTTCAGAAAAGGTACTATGATCTTCTTCAAATGGAGTCTCCTAGGCCCTCTGTTGTCCCTGTTGCTCTTGCTGCCTTGTTGGATACTTTTTATACAGCTTCTCAGGCTCCTGACTCCCTGCCTCCTGTTCCCCCCAAAAAACTGGTAGGTTTTATAAGGTGCCTGAGGATTGCAAATTTCTTTATAGGTGCTCCTCTGCTGACCTTTCTGTTGTTTCTGTTGCTTCTGATAAGCCATCAAAACTTTTGCCTTCTACAAAGTTGCTTCCCTCTGACAAGGACAACAGAACTATGGAGAGGTTGGTTAAGAAAGTGAATAATTCAGCTACCTTGGCCTTTGCAGCTATAAACTACCAGACCCATACAACATGGTATTTGTTAGCTCTTTTCTCTCAGGCCTGTCAGGTTATTTCAGATCTTCCTGACTCTGAGGGGAAGGCTTCAGCTATTTCTTTACTAGGGAATTCTTCTGAGTTTGCACACCATTCTATTAAATGCAGCTATAATACAGCTGATGCCTCATCTAGGACTGCTGCTTTTGCTTCTGTGTTAAGGGGGTAGTTCTGGCTTCTATTCAAGCTTGCCTGATGATATTAAGGCTAAGTTGATGGATAATCCTCAAGATAACAAACATCTTTTTGCTGTTGCTGCTGAGCTATTTAAGTTCCTTCAGGAAAAGGGTAAGGCTTTGCAGAATTTTAAGCATATTTTTGTTTTACGTGATCCCAAATTTGAAAGGAATTACCCCAATAAACCCGTCTTTGTCCACAGATGGTCTTGGTATCCCCCCAGAAGTAAAAAAGTGGTAGAAGAGCTTCTCCTGCTAAGTCGACTCAAACTCCTTCAGCTCAGAATCCTCCTTTTTCCTTGGATCTGTCCATTATCTGCCATTTTCTGTTCTAACGATCCATTATTTCTGGTTTGGAAAACTCTCCTGCCCCCCCCCCCATTTCTCAGTCTCCTCATGAACAGCTATCCTTTTTTTCCAGAGGTGCTTCAGTACCTGTTGTCTCAAGGAACAATTCAGGAAGTTCCAGCTCCTCAAACGGGGAAGTGTTTTACTCCAGAAAGTTTGGGACCCCAGGAAATAAGGCACCTGGAGACCCATTGTGGATCTCTCTCAGCTAAACACCCTTTTGATGGTTCCTTCCTTTCGAATCCTATCCCTTCCACCTCTGTTTCCTCTTCTTCCTCATTATTTTCTAGTTTCCCTGGATCTCAAGGATCCCTATTTCCATACCCCAATTCATCCTCTTTTCAGAAAGGTTTTATGTTTCTCTGTTGCTTCCTTGCATTTTCAGTTCTCTACTTTGCCCTTTGGCCTCTCCAATGCCACAATGGTCTTCACCAAATGCCTCTCTCCTCTGATTGTTTATGAAGGAAAAGGGGAATACAGATCTTTCCTTACCTGGATGACCTGCTCATTCAGGCCTCTTCTTCAGAAATCTTACTTCAGCATTTTTGCTTTATTATTTGTCTCTTGCAAAGCCTAGGGTTTACAGTGAATTTCCAAAAATCACTTCTGAAATCTTCTCAGGATCATGGTTTTCTTGGGTGCAGGTTTTAGACAGTTCCAATACTAATGTGTCTGCCTCCCCCCAAGGCTTTAGCTCTGGTTGCATTCTTTCAAGCCCTTCTTTCTTTGGACTCCATTGGAGCCACAGAGTTTCTAAGGGCTCTGGGTTACATGACTTCCAACATTCCTAATCTTACTCTGGCCAAGCTTCATATTAGAAAGTTCCAGTGGTTCCTAAAGTCAGTCTGGCTTCAACATTCTCATACTTTGTATTTTCCAACTCCCTTTCTCCCCTGTCTCAAGCTGGAATTTAAGTGTTGGATTCATCAGTTGTTCATCAATTTAGGACTTCCTTTTCAACCTCCAGTTCCACCTCAGGAACTCTTTACAGATGCCACAGATGTGGGATGGGGGCCTCCATCAATCCTCTGAAAGTGCAGGGCCTTTGGTCTCTTCAACAAAAGAAGGACCACAGCAGTATCAAATAGATAACAGCCTTCTCCTGGCTTTTCAGGCTATTCATTCTCTTTCCTTCCAGGGCCCCACAAACTCTTTACAGACAATAACACAGTGATGTGGTACATCAAAAAGCAAGGGAGGACAAGATCTTAACTCCTGTGCAGACTAGCTCTTCAGGTCTGGAATCTAGTTGTCCAGTATCAGGTAACCCTTCAGGCAGTTAACATTCCTTCAGATCAGAACATTGTGGCAGATTCTCTGAGCAGGTCCATAACACAATCTCATGAGTAGATGCTTCACAGAAATGTGTTACTGGCACTGTCCACAAGTGAGGTACTCCTCAAGTAGATCTTTTTGCCTTCCCTCTGAACAGACAACTTCCTCTGTTTTACACCAGAGTTCGATGTCCTCTGGCTTGGAAGGTAGATGCCCTCTCTTTTCCTTGGAAGGGGATGTTTCTTTATGCCTTTCCTCCCCTTCCACTCATATTGAAGGTCCTGCTCAAGATAGAACATAATGCTCTCCAAGTCTTGTTGGTGACCCCCTTTTGGCTCAGACAGCATTTGTTCCCTCTTCTTATGTATTTAGCCAAGGGCAGTCATCACAAATTACCTCACAGCGCAGACCTTCTCACACAAGACAACAGGTCATCCATCCCCATCTGTCCATTCTTTAACAGACATTGTGGGTGATAGGGTTTTGATCCCTTTAAGGCACCTTTTTTTCTGAGCATGTGATGTGGGTTCTGCAGGAGGCCAGGAAACCACTACCAGAAAATCTTATTTATGCAAATGGAAGAGATTTTCTGACTGGTGTATTTCTTGTAAACTGGATCCACGTACTGAGAAGGTCCCTTTGGTTCTCTCTTATTTGTGTAAATTGCTCAATGCTGGGTTGGCATACTGTTCTGTTAAAGCCCATCTGTCAGCTATTTCTGTTTGCCTGACTTTGACTCCTCCTTTGGCTTCTAGATTTGAAGTCAAAAATTTCATAAAGGCATCCTTCATATTAGACTTTTCAGAAAGTCTATTCCTCCTTTCTGGGACTTAAATTTTGTTTTAGAAAAACGGACCCAGGCTCCGTTTGAACTTGCAGCTTCAGCTTCTTAACAGAATTGTTCTTGGAAGACTGTTTTTCTTTTGTACCTTACCTCAGCCAGATGGTGTCTAAGCTGCAGACCCTTATGGATGTTCCTCCTTTTTGTTTTTTTCATAAGGACAGGGTATCTCTTTGTACTAATCCATCTTTTATGTCCGAGGTGGTTAATGAGTTGTCTCTTAATCAGTCTGTTCATTTGCCCACTTTTTTCTGTTCTCCACAACCTGCTACTGAGAAGGTTCTTCACACCTTGGATTTGCAAGGCAACCCAGACATTATTTAGATGAAACTAAAGCCATTCATAAATCTGAGCAATTTTTTTTCCTTTCATCCTTGATCTTTAGGTTTGGCTGTTTCCAAGCAAAGTATTTCTTCCTGGATATCTAAAGCCATTTCCTTTTGTTATTCCTTTCATGTGAAAAGCCTTCCTTCTTCTGTTAAGGCTCATTCTACCAGAGCTGTGGTTTCTTGCAGTGCTTTTTTTAGGGGCTTGGATACAAATTCTGTTCTTGAGGCAGCTACTTGGACTTCTGTGCATACCTTTACCAAACACTATAAGTTGGATGTGGTTTCTAGAGCTAGAGCCAGTTTTGCCCAGATTATCCTACGTGGTTTAATTGAGGGCTCTGCTGGCCCTACCTCCTGCCAACTCTGTTCCTGAGCTTTTGTACTCTCCCTATAGTAAGGAATACTGTAACAGTGATATAGAGGACATAGTAGAGTTATGTAAAATCTTACCATATCAGTAGAAGTCCTTCTCTTCACTGTTGTAGGATTCTTTCCCTCCCTCTTCCCCCTGTTACTTTTCTCCTTTTGAATGTACTTTTTACCTCTTTGTGTACTTAGGCTGTCTTTTCTACTGGGGCTTTTCAGTTCTGAGGATGGTATGTCAGTACATCACCTTTATGCCCTACGCTGTGTACAGGGAGCATACGTGTGATGTACTGTGTACCTATTACAGCCTAAAGACTTTGGTATACTGGCCAGACATTGGGCTACCCTTGGCAGAGGATCCCCATTGTAAAGAATACTGCAACAGTGAATAGAAGGACATCTACTGTTATGGTAAGATTTTACACAACTGTACTTTATGGTAAGTTTACTTACACAACTGTACTATGCTCATCATTAGATCATAGTTGCAGTAATGTCAGTTATATGGAATGAACACCATACCTTAAAAAGAAAGGGAAGTGGAAGAAGGCTCAAAGTCTAGGATTCCTTGGTGAACAGTCCTAGTGTAGCTTACTTGGACCTAGGGAAGTAATCTAGTTTGTTGTGTTTGGTAAAGGTGTGTACAGATGACCATGTTGCTGCCTCTGGAATACTTCGAGAGTCCACACCTTTCCACAGTGCCACAAAAGTAACCAGAGCCTGGCAGATTGGGATGTTTTAGTAAGAACAATAAAAAACATAATATGAGACAGCCATTGAGAAACTTTCTGTTTCAAAATTGTCCCTTTTCTTACCTTTATAGGATATAAACATTTAATCAGAAGTCCTGTATGCTTTTTTTCCTATCAATGTGGTATTTGTGGTGCCTGTTGACATCAAAAGTGTGTAAAATTCTTTCTCTCTTATTTTTAGGTTGTGGGAAGAAAACAGAGAGATAAATTACCTGGCACAATGTAAACTCTGAAACAATGAATGATTTGTTCTCGATGTTATAGGTTCATAGGTAGGTACTAGGCTATCAGCCCTAGGGCCCATACAAGCCTAGCCAAAAAATGTACCCTGGCTTTCGCCACCCAAGAAAATTATTTTCCTGTGCCCCTGTTGAGCAGAGCCACAGAAGTGATCCCCAGGGTGAATTTCCCATTTCCCATCCAATCATCAAGATTTTTCTTGAAGAGTGCTAATGAGGAGCTCTGTTTGATATAGATAGGTAGTCTGTTCCAGAGTATGGGAAGTCTCTGGGACAGGAATCACTACTAGGTTACACTGCCTATGTGAAAGATGAGAGAGGGATGAGTCACTGTAACAGCTTCTAGCCCCTCACTGCTTTGACTTCTACAAGGAGAGTATATAAGTAACATGAAGGTATGATTGTATCAAACAACCCCTGTCTTGTGTAAGTCCATTCTGTGAGGAAGTGTGTGGTAATTGCCCTTGGCCATTTTCAAAAGAAGGGAGAACCACTGTTGCCTGGGCAAAAAGGGAGTAACCACACTTATCTTTGGGAAATTCTTCTGAATCTTTAGAAGAACACTGATTTTTAGAACAAAGGTTGGAAAAGCATACAGGAACATTCCCATCCATTTGAATGAAAAAGCATCTGTCTTCCACATCTGAGCACAAGTGATGATGGAGCAAAATTTCTTTAATTATCTGTTGTGGCTGGAGGCTAGCAAATCTACTTGAGGAGGCTCCCCACAGATGGATCAATTTCTGGAAGACCCCCAATTTGCTGTGGAACACACTCCCCATCCACATAAAACAAAGTTCATCACTGTCCATGTTCAAGCACAACAGATGAACGAGAAACAGAAAATGTTTCCCCAGGACTGACCCCTATATTACTAATGGATAGGGGTCATTCCTAAATGTTTTATACCAAGCATGGGTCCCCTCAAATTATCTATGGTATAATCCCAGTTATTCTCATTAGGGGTAATATATAATTATTGTCCATGGAATGGGTAAGGCCAGTCTATAACCAAATTGTATAGATTCATTTGAGCACAGACAAGGGAAATTGGCTGGACTTAAAATGGCCGGAAGAGCAGCTAGCCTTGTAATTACCTATAAACCTGTGAGTGCAACTTCCATTCATGAGGGTCTATCCTGGTTCTACTTAGATTGTTTGTAATAATTATTTCTTCTGAAAGAACATTGTTAGCATGGAAAGACAGATTATACTGAGTTGCTAGTGCACAGGCTATCATCGCTAGTCTGCAAAGTGGGTAGGATCTGGTTCCCCTGTATGTTTATATCCTACATCATTGTGGTATTGTTTGTGACTACTAACAGAGGGTATATAGTCCAAAGATGGCTTATGATGTAAGATATTTATTACAGCCATCATTTTTTGACATTTATGTACTTAAATTTGTCTTGCTTGCTCCAAAGAATCTGAACTTTTAACCCCCTTGGACATAGCTCCCCAGACAAAATCTGATACATCTGAGATTATAGACTAAGTGGGGGCTGGAATGGACAAAGGGAGATGTGGACTGAGAAACAAGTGATTCTCCCACCAGAGTAACTCCTTTTTCACAAACTCCAAGTGTGTAATCTGAAAAGAAGGCAGGTATTGGTGCTGAATCCAAAATAATTTGAAGAACAGTTGAATTCTCCTCATGCAAAGTCTGGCCAAAGGAATCATGAACATAGTAGAAGCCATGAAACCTAGAATTCTGAGCTATTCCCTAGTAGATGACATAGTCTGGCTGGAAAATATCACAAACTGCTCTGTGTATCATTTCACTTTGTTCTAAGGAATAAAGGCCATCATAAGTGATGTGTCCAGTAGACATCCCAGAAACACTATCCTGTAAAATGGAATGAAAATCTCTCTATGTTGACCTGAAAACCCACTTTGAGAGAAAGGTATTTTACCAAAGCCACAGATTTCTGGCAAGTTGGAAAAGAATCTGCAAAAATAAGGCAGTCATCTAAATATGATGAAACATGAATGACCTGCAACCTGCAGTGGGCTATTACTGGAACCAGGCAATTTGTGAACATTCTTAGAGCTACTGACAAACCAAATTACAAAACAGAAAACTGAAAATGTGAACATGTAAACCAGACACAGATAAAAAAAAACATAAAATGCATCCAAAGTCAATGTGAATTACAATGTGATAAGCATCTTTTAAATTCAGTTATTAGAAAACTAAGGGTGGAATTAAAGGTAACAGAGATTGTGGGACAGATTTTTGAACATTAGGATTCTTAAGTGATGGTTTAGAAAAGAAGATCTAGGGCAGGTCTTCAGGTTTCTTCTTTCTTTGGCACCAGAATATTCTTGAATAAAATAATTTCCCTTTTAGATGTGGGAGAACAGGTTCCATAATTCCATGAGACAACATCTGATCTACAATAGGAGGGAACAGGGAGACTTGATTGGTAAGGTAAAGAGGAATCCCTTGAAATGGAAGAAGGAACTCCCACTACCAGCTGTAACCTTTCTGAATGAGTAAGAACCTGAGCATCTAAAGTTACCTGATGTTATAGAGGAAAGTGAAGACCTAAACTTTGGGAAAGCTTTACAGTACTACCAGGATGGGAAGGGAAAGCAGATGGAGGGGCATGTAGTCAGTCTGTTCCCTCAGCTTATCCTTTTTTTTCACAGAACCTTCCTTTCTTCTTTGAACCTCCCTGCCATTGCTTTTTGAAGTTTTGTTTGCCTGTGCCTTGCTAGGAATACTTATTCTGTTTCCTGAAACAGGAACATGATCTGGCAGAAAAGTTTTGTCCATATATTGACGAGGAGGAATGAAAAAAATCTGAGTAGCCCACCCTTAATCAACTTTGAACTTTAATCAAGGAAAGACCAAACAACATCTCTTTATTGAGGGGAACATTCGTGATCTCAGTTTTGAAATCTGGTAAATTGTAAGAATATAGCAAGGTAAATCTTCTCATCACTGACCCAGTGCCAGCTTCTCTAGATATAGCATCAGTAATGTCATACTCACATTTTTGAGAATAGTTGCTTACCTGAGACATGGAGGATAGAAATGAATTCAGATATTCCTTAGTCCCTAAGAAGGGAGATTAGCAATTAACTTTCTCATTCTGTTAAATGAAGCAGCAAAAAAGTTAGACAAGTGAGCCTCATAATTCACAGCACTGAAGGTTGAGGTGGTAGAAGTATAAACTTTCTTCTCAAACCTATCAAAGGCTTTTTCCATCTTGGCAGAATAAATATTACTAGCATCTGTAAGAAGATTCAATTAAGCTAATCTTGAAAGAGAAATTACTGTATTATCAAACCTGTGGTTAAAAAAAGGAATTTGTAGGACTGGGACATCTTATATAACTTACCAGACTTTCTGGGGGCAGGTGTTTTGACTGGTGTGGTAACTGCTGGCTGCAAAGAAAACATCCTCTAAGGCTGACAGCACACAAAGAACAGTTGCAGCTTGTGGAAAATCTGCCTATAAATAAATCATAATGTATTTGCTGAGATTTTGGTATTTCTTTTTGTTCAAACTGAAACAAGTCCTTTATTTTTGGTAACAATATCAGAAAAAGACAACTGTTCCAGAGGTGAATCTAAAGAATAACTTCCTTCAAAGTCAGTTTCCTCATTTTGTGGAGTTGGAATTTGAGAAACACAGTCTAAGTCTAAATCATGAGTCTCAGACTGGGAATCAGAACTGGAGAGAAACAGGGATTTTATTTTTCCTTTTTAAATGGGAGGAAGACTCAGCATGTTGAGACTGAAAGGATTTAAATAAACCTTTGGCAAAGCTCAGCCAACCCTCATCTGCTTTAGGACAGGATAACTGTCTAACCCTATGTTTCCTTCTTCTAGCCCCCCCTCCCCTGAAGAAGAGTGGCTAGAAGGATGGTCATTCCCTGGGAATGAAGCTCCACAAAATAGCTTAGCAATGGGGTATCATTTGGTTCCCTCTCTGCTGCCTGCAACAATGATTCTCCCTTACCCAACAAGGGAAATTAAACAACCACCAAAGGACAAGCCTGCAACCTGGCCCTTAGTGTCTTGCTAAGGAGAGGTACCAGGGAGACCAGGAGAAGGAGAAAGAGAAATAGAAAGAGATGAACAGGAAAAACAGATGGCCACAATGGAGTCATCCATCAGCAGCTGAGGTGAAGGGGAGGCTGGAGTCAATACCAAAGCCCTCTGAATAACTTCTTTTATTCCAACTCAAGGAAGAAATGATTGAATTACCAGGACCCATCTCCATGTCCTACAACAAAAGTGTCACAACAAAAGGCATCTAACTAGTGGTTAGCAGAGTGTTAGGAAGTCAATCTTATATTATGACAGAAAAGTTCATTTCTGACAGACACCAAGCATTACTTATCTTAGTCCCCAACAATACTTTTTAACAGAAAAGTAACACTTTTGCTCATAAAGTATAGTACATTATAAGGGAATCCCCACAGGGCCAGGACCATCTGTCTGCTGAAAAAGGTGTTTGACAAGTGACTAGCAGATCCATGAAGAGTCAGTCTTACCTCCTGAAAAAAAAAGGTAAGTTCTGAGGTAACATTTCTTGGTAACAACTGCCAAACACAGCAGCACTTGTCCCAAACAATATTTTTTAACAGAAAAGTAACACTTCTCCTCACAAAATATGATAAATAATAATAGAATCATGACAAGGACTCAGGGCCTGGCTCAACCAGTCGCTGTGCTGGTCCCACAAAGCAGCAGTCCACTCCCTCCATTCTTTCCCTGGAAAAAAAAAAGATTTCTCCAAAACTTGCATATGTTTTCTACAATATCAGTGTCACCCTCCCAAGCTCTTCAACTGAACAGCAAAAAGAGCCCATTCCTTTTAGTGGCACACCAGTTAGGTGGCCAGATACAGAGCATGCCCCACTCATGCCTGCCTAAGCCATTCAGGTCCTGTTTCTGTGCCCTGGCCCCAACCATCCTTCCTTACATTACATTAAAAAAGAGAAAAAAACAATACCACTAATAATAATACTAAAACTTTTCTCTTTTAAACTGTAGCAAATTTCTTGCTACAAATGTAGTAAGCAGTTGCTATAGTTTATATCCTACATGGAACAATAACGTGGTCAGATTTTAGTTAAAAACATATTTTTTTATACTTAAACTGTAGCAAACTGTTTGTTACAAATGTACAAATGTAGCAAGCAGTTGTTGCAGTTTATATCCTGCACAGAATGCTACAGCTCTGAGGTTTTAGTGAACAATATATATATATATATATATATATATATATATATATATATATATGCCTTTTTTTTACATTGAAACTTTAACAAACTGCTTTCTACAATGTAGGAAGCAGTTGTAATAGTTAGGCCACAAAGGAAGTGCTAAAGCTCTCAAGTATGACCGCAACTGCAATACAAACTTTTAAAAGTCAATATTGCATCGAGTGATTGGGTGATGGCTGGCCAATCAGATTGCACAAGCTAAGACTTTTCCCCACAGGCGGTTGCTCCTTTTGCCCCACCCCAGCTACACTACTGGTCAAAACTATCCGGCTACTGAAAAAAGTGTCTGGCAAATGGCTACCAGAGCTTAGGATAGCCAGCAAAATAGCCTGAAAAGAAAAATAAGCTCTGAGGTGAAAGATTATACTGACAGTCTCCAACATCTCAAGTCAGTGCCCTGGTTACATATGTTGATCAAAAAGTAAATCTTTCTCATAAAAATCAGTTATTTGAAAGACATTTCTCACAGAGACGTTTGACCAAAAAAGTCAGTTTTTTTACAATCGTTAAAAACACCCATTCTAATCTTTAGAAAATATTTTTGACAGAAAAGAACAACTTAGCTTTACAAAAATGGTGAAGTGGAAGGTATTCCCCATTGGGGTACTTATCTGTCCAACCTTGTTGAAATTCTAGCCAACTGTTAATCACTCAAACCAGCAGGGAAGAGCACACTTTGATGGCAAGAAAGTTACAAAGTGTTGATACTCTAGCTACTGACTTTATATTGCTTTCCTTGGATGTCATAGTGGCTACGATTTGTGAAAGGTGCTCTAAAGCTTTGGGAGATGACTGGCTGGCCCTATCCTTGGCAAGGCTTCCCATATTTCTTAGGATAGTGCAACAGTGATCTAATGATGAATAACTAATTAATTACAAGCCCAAAATACTATAAATGATAGGATCATAGGAGGTTACTAGGCTAATGACCCTGAGCCTAGCCAAGAGTTTATCCCAAGAAAAGAAACCTCAATCAGCACATGTTGCCCCTGTCACTGTGGGACAAAGGTGAAACCCCTTAGACAAATTTGTGATTTCCCATCCACTCATCAGAGTTGCACTTGAAGAGGGTCAGTGAGGTATTCTGTTTGGCATGTATTTGAAGTCTATTCCAGAGATGGGGAAGCCTCTGGGAGATAAACCTGTCTCTACAGCAGGTTTTGTTGATGTCGCATATTAGATTTAGGTCTATTGAGTGGGTAATGTGCGAGGAGTTAGACTTACGGATATGGAGCATCTCTAGTAGGGCAGGGTCTGATATTGCCTTGTAGGCGAGACACAGATCACCTCTGAACATTCTGTATGATACCAAGTAGAGTGATAGTGATTTGACTCTATCCACATAGGACAGGTGTTGAAGGCCATGGATTTTCTTTGTGAGGTATTTCTGTGGCATTTCCACTTAGTGCAGGTGTTTGGAGAGGTACATACCAAACGGGGCATTAAACTCAATTACAGGCCTAATGAGGGAGGAGTACAGAGAGGTAATAACCTCCGTTTTTCTGGATGCAATCACTTTACTTATGAAATGAACCAAGTAAAAGGCTTTTCTGACCTCTGCCACCTCATGATGGTCGAATGTGAGGTTGTTGTCTACCCGAATACCCAGGTGTCTCACCACATGTTGTGTGCTTAAGGGGTTGCTGTTAATGTGGTAATCAGTAGGGGCAGTGTTTTTGCTGAATGGTATGATAATACATTTTTTTGTATTTAACTTAAGGCCATGACTTTGAGGGTCTATATCAGAACATCGAAGTTTTAAAACTTTGAATGTTCTAATATCGACCCGTTTTGAGCGAACACTGAAAATAGCGAAGCTGCAGAACACCGATTTCTTTCCTAGGGAAAGAATTCAGTTGGCCGGTTCTGTGGCTTTGCTATTTTCAGCACTGTGGTGGAAATTTATGGGTCAGGTTCAGGTAAGTGTGCGATTGTGTGGTTGTTAGGATTAGGGAGCTGGTTAGGTGAGTTAGGGTTAGGGCGGGGGTTAGGTAAGTTGGGGTTAGGGCGCGGTTTAGGTGAGTTGGGGTTAGGGCATGGGTTAGGTGAATTAGGGTTAGGGTGTGGGTTAGGTGAGTGTGCGATAGTGACGGACCTTAGGGTTAGGGTTTGGGTTAAGGTAAGTGGATAGCTAGTAGTGTATGTATAGTTTAGTGTAGGGTTAGTTGTAGGATTATAAGTGTATGTGTGTGTATTGATGTTTATTAGGTGTGCTTGTGTTGTGTGTATGTGTTTCGGAATAGTGAATATTTTCCCAAGGAAAAAATTTGCTGTTCTGAATGTTCGATATTATGTGGTTTAAATATTTTAGGTTTGATGAAATAGTGTTCGCTATTTTCATCTTTCGATAACGTGATATAAACGCGACTTTGACATGAGTTATTTGTAACTGTGAAACCCTCTTGCAGTATGTTAACATCATTTGGGGAGTCAATGACAGCACCCAACTTACAGTCATCCACACATTTTGTCAGTCACAGGCCCTTTGTCTTTGCCTCGACCTCTGAGAAGTAGATGCCAAGCAGTAGGGGCCCTGGGACAGATCCCTGAGGAACACCCCTAGTGATAGGTCTGCTGTTGTAGGTGGTGGCACCTATTTTGACCTTGTGGGTCCTATGGTTGAGCCAGTTGGCCATGCATCTGATGAGATAGGGATTAACACCAAGTTGTGTTAGCTTTTTGATAATGCCCGAGTGGGGAATTGTGTCAAAGGCCTTGACCAAGTCAAGGTAAGCTGTATGCACTGACTTTCACTCATCCAAGGCCTTGCTGGACAGTCTCAAAGAAGTCAGCCAGGTTCAGTAGACAAGATATGCCCCTGACAAATCCGAATTGGATGGGGTCAAGTACTTGGAAATTGCCTATGCCCTTGTTTATGAGATCCATAATAATAATATGCTCCATGGCTTTACAGATCAGACTTGTCAAGCTAACGGGACGATAGTTTCCCGGGTCAGTAGTGGCACTACCTTTGTGCAAGGGGGTGACAATGGCAGTTCTCCACCCTGCTGGAATGAAGCCTGTAATTAGGTTGTGGTTGAACAGGATGCTCAATGGTGAATTTAGTGTTTGGTGGAGGTGGAGTAGAATACTTCCTGGGATACTATCAAGTCCCATGGAAGCTGTGTTCTTTGCCTTGGATAGGGGCTTTAACACTTGATCTATGGCGATGTGAGATGTGGGATAAGTATCAGGGATGTCTACTGGGTCTTTGGGGGGGGGTGATAGGAGGGTGAAGTTTGGTCTGAACCTTTCAGCTAGCAGGTTGGCTAAGTCAACAGGATCAGTGTAAGTGGGTACCATTAAGTACTAATTCAAAACAAACTTGGGCATTGTCATGGAGGTTCCTAATGTAACTGAAGAAGGACTTGTGGTTTCCCTTTGTTTCAGAGGCTAGCTTCAACTCTTAATTGGCTTTGGAGGTTTTCACTAGTGATCTAGTTTGCTTGTTGATGCAGAGTAGAGAGGTTTTTTGATTTGAAGCTTGTTCCTTTTTACCCTTGAACAACAGTTTCTTTTTTTGTTGTAAAGCCAGTTGATAGAGGATGTCCAGCAGGCAGTTTGTGTTTCCTTGAGGAGCAGGTTTTAGTTCTGCTCAGTATGGCTGAGTCCATGCAGTTGTACAGGTGCTTGTATACTGCACTGGTGTACTGTTCAGCATAGTTGTTTGCATCCTCTGAGG
The DNA here is from genome assembly GCF_019279795.1 of Protopterus annectens. NCBI lineage: Eukaryota > Metazoa > Chordata > Ceratodontiformes > Protopteridae > Protopterus > Protopterus annectens. Next base: position 1,179,362,139 of record NC_056741.1, on the reverse strand, counting down.
GGGCAGTGGTATGAAGTTGCTGTTACCCTCAGTGAGGAGGTTGTAGTCAGCCTTTGAGAAGTTTTTTAGCCTGGTTATGGCTAGGGAAGGGTTGGGTGGGATAGAAACTTTGAATGAGACAGACTGATGATCTAATCTCACCAGGGAAGCATTTTTGAATGAGGGCAAAACCCCTGTTCCCTCCATGTGGCACAGTGTCCACCCCCCACCTGCTTATATGTCCTAACACCCAGGTAGCAGAGTCACTCAGAAAAAGAATAGCTTTCCCTTTATAGATGATTCTCGTGAATATATAAATACATGTTTCTTCCTTTTACATGACAGCACTGCACAAAACAAGACTTGACAAATTGGTCAGGTCCACAAGCATTGAATTAGTTGGCTCGCCCATTATTGTTTAGTCTTACTCTACTGTTACCCTTCATCAATGAGTTGCAACGGTGGGTTCAAAAACTATCCTTGAGTTACAGTATCCAGGTCAGGTGTTTAATTTTAATTTTATTTTTATTTATGATTTGTTGATCAGAGTAACAATGACTCCAAGAGGAGCTGTTTGTGACAATAGCCTGTTTGCATAGCACAGATTTTTTTTTTAATTTCTCCAAATCTTTTGGGTTTCTAATACCATGATGGGAATGGACCCCATTCCCAAGTCAAAGAACTGTTATAGTTCATGAAATTAGTATTGTTTCAGTCTTTGATATCAGCCAAAAGTGCTCTTCGCAGCACTCGCAATGTGCCCAGCAATTACTCCTTCTGCAATTTGTATGGGGTTACATGGATTGGTAACATATCTAAATACAATTGTAGATTCTTTTTTATAAGACCCATTACTTCTACTACTATTGGAACTGTCTAGGGAACTTTCTTTCACATTGCTCTCATTTCTGCCTGCAGAGCCTAATATTTTATAACTTTGTGTCTCTCTGTATGCAACACACTGTAGTCACTGGCTGTAGTGATTTCAGTGATCAATGCTACTTTTGTCTTCTTTTCATGGACTACTATATCCAGTTTTCTAGCATCTATTTTTTGAACTGTTGATAATGGGTGATCCCATGTGCTATAAACTTCATCATTTTCTATGATGATTTGTGGTTCATGTTTCCAGTATTTTTCAGCCATTTCAGTAACATAATGTTTGCACAATCCCCAGTGCAACAGTCTTGCCACATTATTATGCCTTTCAGTATACAGTCCTTCTGCCATTAGTATATCACAACCAGCAACGAGGTGTGTGACTGTTTCCCATTTGGTTTTACAAAACCTACATTTGTCTGTTTCTCTATTTCTGGTTTGATTTCCATTCCTGATTGGTGCCAATATGCTTCTGATAGATTAAGCAGAGAAGTCATCTTAGATTTATTCTCCTCATGTTTCAAAACTTTCACTACATTTGGGTCTTGTGAGGTCAGCATATATGTTTGGAGTCCCACAAATGCAGATGTATACATATAATCAATTTCAAGGAGGCCCATCCCTCCTTTGGAACAGGGAATATATAATATTGGTATACACTGATTTTTATAAATCATCTGGTGAGCATGAAACATCCTTCTTGTTTCCCTATCTAATCTATCTAACATGTTTTGGGGCCAGTCAATCACTCCAAAACTGTAAGTTAGGACAGGAAGAGCAAACTGGTTTATAGCTTGGATTTTGTCCCTAGATGTCAATGCTGTTTTCAGGATTTATTTAAGTCTTCTAAAACATTCCTTACTAAGTTTTATTTGCATTTGTTTATGTTTTATTGTTGATCCTTCATAAATTCCCAAATATTTATGCACTCCTGCTTGCTCAAGTTCTTTTATATCACATTCTTGTCCCAAGCTGATGTTTTCCTGGTGCTGCCATTTTCCTGCTTTAAAGGTTGCTTTTGCACATTTATCAAGACCAAATGACATTCTTATATCATCTGAAAAAGTTTTAATAATTTGCAGTTGTGCTTTTATTTCCTCATCTGATGAGCTATATAGTTTTAAATCATCAAAAAAGAGAAGATGAGAAGCCTTTACACTTTGTTGTTTTCTATGAGCCAAATTATAGCCATGGCCTAAGCTGTTAAGTAAACAGCTTAATGGGTTAAGGGCAAGATAGAATGGTAAAAGTGACAGAGTGTCACTCTGGAGTATCCCCCTTTGAATTTTTATTCCTGGGATAATAATTTGTCCTTTATCATGGCTTAATTGCAAAGTGGTCTGCCACTGTTTCATGGTCACTGTAATGTAGTTGATCAGTATAGGGTGTATCTTATACATTTTTAAGCACTCTTTTATCCACAAATGTTGGATACTATCAAATGCTTTTTTGTAGTCAGTCCATGCCATACTTAGATTCTTTCCTTTTTCACAGTTCTCCACTATGACTTAATTTAACAACAAATAATCCTTTGTTCCATATAATTTTCTTTTATTGTCCTTTTGTTCTACTGCCATAATTGAAATTTCTTCTAAATGACTAAAAATTCTGTCAACATAAATTCCCATGTATAGTTTATATGCTGTCAGAAGGCAAGTTATTTGGCTATAATTTTTAAGGTAGCATGGAAGTTTATTGTTAAGTAGGAACATTGTTTTTCCTGTTGTTAGCCAGGTTGGTGTCTGTTCGGGGTGCACATATAAATAGTTGTTACTCATGGCTAAATCTTCATGCAACGGTGTTAATACTTTTAACCAAAAGTTAGGCACTGCATCTGGGCCTGGGGTTTTCCAATTAGAGGCTTTTCTTAACTTTGTTTCAATCTCTTTGGCTGTTACTTCATCCCATTTCATATCCTGTACCTTTAAACTTGGTATTCTTTCTTTTACTTCTTCTATACATTTAGCATCTTTGTTATGTTCCACAGGATTTTCATAGATACTTTTCCAAAATGTATCTATTTCTTCTTTTTTTGGTGGTCTTTCAGTTCCTTTTACCTTGTTTCCCAGTTCTCTATAAAACCGTTTTGGGTCATCAGTAAATTGCTTATTTTGTACTTTTCCTTTATAGTTATCTGAGTATCTTCTAACTTTTTCCACCTATGCTGAAATATTTAGTTATTTGCAATGGCGCATGATAGATCCTGGTCTGTTCTTATACTGTTCATTGCTTTTATCACAGCTATCTTTCTTAGTAATTTTGTTGATCTATTCCCTCTTCTATAGACTGTTAACAGTGACACTTCTTGTCTTAATTGCTTTATAGTTATCTATATTCAATATTTCCATGATGATATTCGATTTCTCCACTTCTTTTCTTTCACTACCCTGTGTTCTTGTGGTAGAACTTTATCAGTTATTAATTTAGCTGCACAGTAATACATCCTATTTACTTCTACTATATTGCATGGATCTCTATGAAGAATCCTAATTACTATAGTCATTTGTTTTATCAGACTTCTGACTTTTTGGGTTTTATTGACATTCTGCAGTCTATTTCATTCATTGATCTTAATATATCTATCAATGTCAATCAAGCAACTCTTCTCTTAGCTCATTTTCTTCTAAACTGAGGGCACAACCCTTGTTTTCCATTTCCTGCAGGCATTCTATAGAAAATTATATAGAATTCTCCTGTGGCAAGTAGTCTTCAATTTTATCCTGTGCCATCCATTGCTCTGTCATAAGGGAACTCACTGGTCTATAATTCCTCAACATTGACTGCATCAGAGTTTCCACAGTTTCCTGTTCCTTCACTTGCTGTCTAGCTTCAAGTAATGTTTATACTGGTTTCCTGTGGAATGCTCCAAAATATCTTCATATGGCACTTGACCATTTCCTTCCTCTTCCACTGGTTTCTCCTTACTTTGGATATCCATTGTTCTAACCTGTTGTGGTGCTTTCTGAATTAGATTTTCTACACTGAATCTTTCACTTTGCAGGTACTCAATGACCTCAGTTTCTATTTATTTAACTTCTCCATTACTGATCCCCTTTTCTACTTTTCCTCTTTGTCTTCTTATTTTTTTGTATTATAAAGTTTTCCATGTCTGGATTCCTTTGCCTGTATTTCTATTCAGATATCTTTAGTGCTGCTCTTTTTGTATTGGTTAGTTTTGTTTTCTCCTTTGCATAAATATTACAGCATATTAAATCTCTTTTTCTTTCCCATGTCCATATTTCTTCTGCAGATGTCTTCTGATCTTTCTGCTTCTCCTTACCTTGGAGACTCACTCCATCGTGTTGTGATGCAACCTGTGTTAGACCTTCTACACCAAATCTTTCACTTTGCAGGCATTCAGTAACTTCAACTTCTATTTTTTTTTACTTTTACTCTATTAATCTTCTTTTTCTACATTCCAGCTTTGTGATATTATTGTTTTATTGTGAAATTTTCCATATCCACATGTCTTTGCCCGTATTTCTCTTTGAATATCTTTGGTACTGCCTTCTTTATATTGATTAATTTGGCTTTTTCTTTTGCATAAATATTGCACCATATCAAATCTCTCTGTTTTTCCCATGTCCATATTTCTTTTTTATACTTTTCAAATATCTCTACTTTTTTGTTTATATTTTGCACTTCCTTACATGCTTCTTTTTCCAAACAGATCAACGTTTATTGATCTATATACTGTTTTTCACAAATAAGTTGTTATTAATGAACACAAATTTTCATTTGAAGCTTCTTACAGTTTTTCCTGTGGAAGTATTTTTGGGTCTATGTTAAATATTCGAACATCCAAAATGTCAAATACCACATGGTCGACATTTGGATGTTCCAATATAAAATAAAAAAGAAAAACACACCTTAACAGTGTGAGCAGGGGGGCAAGCACCCCTGCACCCCCCACACCCCCCTACTTAAATATATCAACTATGAGACTGCACTTCAGTGCAGAAAAGGGAAATTCTCCCATTCTGCACCATACGGCGCCGTTAAAAGTCAGTTTTCTAACACTTGAAATGTCGAACATTTGGTCTCGACCATGTAACATTCGACATTTTAAGCGTTCGAAGAATTGACATAGACTCGTATTTTTCTTTTCTCTAATTTCTCTCTTAATCATTTTGTATATCTTGTGTCTGGAAATTCTGGGCTTTTTGCATAATAGTAACAATGCATAATTTCTTTCTTATCCTCAATACTCCACTTTATCATTTTTATGACTCTTCTTTGGCCTATTAGTTTTTGTGATTTTTGTGGGCTACTACTTCCTTCTACAATGGGGGGGGGGGGGGCATCCTCCCCCTGGCCTTGTCCTAGCCCCAATTGTAGTAATGTTTCTGTATTTTGAGAATTCTACACTGTCATCTTTTCAAGTCCTGGCATTTTTTTTATCCTGGGTCTTGTGCATCCAGCTCTCTTTTTTTAATTTTTAACCTACTTCTGTCCGTGATATATGCCATATAAATACATTCTATATATCAGTGTTGTCTTGGTGAGATTTTGTGAAAAAAAAAAACAGGGTCCACCTTGTAAAGGTACTCAACAAGACTTGAGGATGAATTCAGTTTTAGCAACAATACTCTCCTTTACTTGCTGACTTAACATCTATCCATTCGGACCCTAGTGGACTTTTATACTGGTTTCCTGTGGAAGGCTCCAAAATATCTTCATAGGATACCTGACTAATTGTTTCCTGTTCCATTGGTCTCCCCTTAATTTGGATATCCATTACTCTATTATGTTGTGGTGCTTTTTGAATTAGATTTTCTACACTGAATCCTTCACTTTGCAGGTACTCCATATCCTCAATTTCTATTTCTTTAACTTCTCCATTACTAATGTCCTTTTCTACTTTTCCTCTTTGTCTTATTTTTCTTTTGTATTGTAAAGATTTCCCTGTCCAGATTCCTTTGCCTGTATTTCTCTTCAAATATCTTTGGTGCTGCTCTTTTGGTATTGGTTAGTTTTGCTTTCTCACAGATTTATAGTATAACTGTACTGCATAAGTTGTTAAAACAAAATAGGTTTAGTTACAGAGTTAATCAATTTATATACACATGATTATAACAATATAGAAAAATATTTCAATTCAGGATATACAGGCATATAATAGTGTTAACAGTGCCTTTGTACAACATTATGCTAATACAAGTTGTTCACAAGGAAAAGTGTGTCTGCTCAAATTAAGGACAACCAAACAGGATCTAGGGCAGAGGATGTATGGATTTCAACCACTGTATAATGGGATGGCAGTGGCAGGGAAAAGGTTACATTGTTGGGTGGTGATGTGGGTAAATAGACACAGCTAGTAGATTTTTGCAGTCTGAAACATTGTTATTGGGCTTTTTCACAGACACTCTTTCAGAGCTATGTGGAAAATAGATTATAACATGTTTGAAGTGTCAGGGAAGTGGGAATGGAGTTCCACGTTTTGGGGCTAACATAGGAGAAGGCATGTTACATCTGAGTCAGTTTATTATAGTGATATACAAATGACAGCAACTTTACTAGCATGAGATTTTTAGTCATAAATGGAGTTGTGAAGGTTATAACTCATTAGTCAAAGAAAGACATGAGTGTGAATTTAACTGCATAAAGATAAAGCAAATGAGCACCAGGACAATATGTTCTTTGGTAGTGAAACAAATAACATTGGTAAACTCAGAGCAGTGATATGTGCAGGTATGGAATTAGTGTTACAAATCTTCAGATATGTGTCACTAAGGTATGTACGGCAGAAGCAGAGGCACTGTGGGAAAAGTCATACTTAGTTCTGCTTAGATAATTCGTATCCAAAGGAGTAGAGTGGCAGCTTTTCAGGGAGCCACAGTATTTAAGCTATTATACTGTGAATTTCTTGTTTTCAAGTCAAGAATTATAGATAATTCTTTACATTATCATCTGGTCTGCTGATATATCAATTTTTGTGAAGATTTATCAGTATTTCCAGTTAAACAGCATTGGAGAACTCTAGAAAATGAGTGTTTCTAAATACACACATTCACACTCTTCTCTAAAGAAAGACTTGAAACTGGTCATGTCATCCATACAAGACCTTTCTTTGAAAATAGACAGATTCTAGGAAAGTCTAGATGATTTAAAAGAAAACAGCATGAAACCAATATGTTAACTGATATGACTCAACAACAACTACAAATAAAAATCTCCGACACAGAAACAGTACTTCCAGATGTGGATGGAAGACTAAAAGAGGAAGAAATAAAAATAGAATTTTTCTTCAAGCAAAACATCAGGTAAAAAATAAACTGCAAGACTTAGAGAACAGAGAAAGAAGGTACAATATTAGATTATTTTGTCTTCTTGGATTTCCAAATTCCTTGTTCTACAAGAAGCACTTTCCTATGGCATAGAATAGTTACATTGTTCATTTGGTAAGCCAGCTTCTTCTAGTTTTACCTCTTCACCAAGATCCATAGAATTTCTTCATTTCTTGACAAAGAACTTATCTTAAAAACAACTTGGTCAAAGGTATCCTTAAAATATGAACAACATATTATACGATCTGACAACAACTATTCTGCTGAAACATTTGATAAAAGGAACACATGCTGGCCTTTAGTAAAGCTGCTTTATTAAAATAACATCAAAGCCCAAATAATTTTCCCAGGAAGAATAAACATCTACTTAAAGAACTTTTAACATTGAAGAAGCATCAAACTTAAAAAAAAAAAAAACTTAAAAAAAAAAAATATATATATATATATGGTTCTACCTGACATAGTCGAAACCACACAACACCGACAACCACATCACCGACACCACATATTCGACAGTCCATAAACACGAAACCACACATAACCGACAACGAAATAACCGACGGTACACAAACACTAAACCCATACACTGCACACCACAATAACAATTAAAACAAAACACATCCCCATTCCACAAACCACACACACAACACAAGCACACCAAAATCCTTACAAGCCCACACTAAACCTTACCCTAACCCTAAGGTCCGTCACTATCGCACACTACCTACCCGCTCCCTAACCCTAACTCACTTAACCCGCTATCGCTCCTAACCCTAACTCACTTAACCCACCCCTATCGCTCCCTAACCCTAACTCACTTAACCCACCCTATCGCTCCCTACCTAACTCACTTAACCCACCCCTATCGCCTCCTAACCCCTAACTCACTTAACCCACCCCTATCCCCACAGACCGCTGGAATCTCCACACTTACCTGCTCGCACCCCTAACGTCCGTCACTACCGTGATACTCACACAGCCTTTCCCCATGTCGGCATCCTCGGCGTTGGTGTTGTCATCCGTGGTCGGTCTTCTGCATTGTCGATGTTCTGCCACTCGCGATTCAAGGCCGGTCTTCTTCGGTTTCGATCTTCTGGAGCTCCGAATTCCGCTGTCGGTCTTCTGCGCTGTCGACGAAGTCAGGTAGAACCATATATATATATATATATATATATATATATATATATATATATATATAAAATTTCTCTTTCTATAAACATGGGTTGTGCATCTATCAATACCACTTTGAAGAAATTCCCTGACAAGTCAAAATGGTTAATTATTAAAAAGAAAAAAACAGAAAACCAACCAACCACAGGATTCTCTATCAATAGTACCAATAAACTCTCATATCAAATGACTGAATAGTTGCTTTATATAGTTCTGTTTTAATGTATTTAATGTGCTCACTATGGAAGTTTAAAACAGCTATACTTCAACATATTTTTCATCTTTACTGCCTGTAGAATCTTCATCTCAACATATAAAGGGTAATTCAGTTGTATAGTTGCATTATTTATTCTTCTATTAAAATTCCCATGTAACTTTGATCCACAGTAAAACCTAAGTGTTAGTAACAATCTAGTATAATCTAAACTTAAATAAGTGCTCTTTAAAAACAAGATGTGCAAGTGATTCTACGAAATCATTAAAGCCTTGTTCAAGGCAAAAAAACCCAGCCTCTGTGGGACCAGATGGCATCCCAGGCTGTCTTGTAAACATGTTAAAACATAAACTAGCATCACTATTAAGTATCCTTTTCAATCACAGCTTTACCACAGGCTTTGTTCTTGTGGAATAGAGAATAGCAGCAGTTATTACTCTCCATAAAAGTGGCCTAGCAACAGACCTGAGAAATTATTAAGTCATCTGTAAGGTCATGTAACGTATCCTTAGGACCTCATAAATAAAGACATAAGCAACCTCCAAAACCTGGATCCAACCCAATTCGGCTTTGTCAAGGGCAGATCCTTTCTGTTATGTCTGGTGGATTTCTTAAAAAAATATGACCAAGGCCATTGACAAGGGCGAATATGTGCACACAGCATATTTCCACTTGGCAAAGGTTTTTTTTTTCCCAACATCTTTATTAAATTTCCACATATGACAAAGGCACTCTTACATTTATATGAATGAAAAACATACAAAATGATATCACTTTAGTTGTAAACAGTTTACATCACAGATGCCACTGAAACAACTGTAGTTGTAACCATTCTAACTCACTTATAAACCTTCTTGTCATTGTCAGTTAATGCTTAAACCTTATTCCTGCTGTGCATATACTTATAGATTTATAGGTAGGTACTAGGCTATCTGCCCAAGGGCATTTATAAGCCTAGCCAGATTCCCACAATTCCCATTTTTTCTATGTAGTTTGCTCCTTCCCTTTTCTAAAGATTCCAATTCCAGTTGTTTTGTCTCTGTCACTATATTCACTGCTTCTAGTAAAGTTGGTCTAGACTTTGATTTCCATTTTCTAGTAATTGCTTTTTTTGGCAGCCACAATAATTAGACTCAGCAAGGCTTTTACTATGTCTAGAGAATTCTGATTCTGTAGTATAATTCAAAAAAATCATCCCCAGTCAGTCCAGTCTGCCCACCCAGCATCTCTGACAGAGTGGCCCGCAGGGAATCCCAAAAGTCTGCCAGCTCATCATACCTCCAAATGATATGTCCCCAGCTACCTCTTTCTTGCCCATCATACCTCCAGCATTTGCTATCTACCTGAGGAAAAATTCTTTGGAGTCTACTTGGGTATAAAAATACCCATGTAAACATTTCCAGGCAAAGATCCTTAATCTTCTAGACTTTGTTGCATATTTGGGATATATACATATATATCCCCCCATTGTCTCTTTGTGAATTGCTTATTTATTCTCTCTTCCAAATCCTTTCTAAGTTCCTCTGATTGATTCTTGTAATTATCATGCAGTATTTTATATGCTTTATTAATTATTCCTTTTTTAAAGGCAGCTTCTGTTCTACATTCTATTAAAAACTCTACCAGTGCTGGTCTTTCATTTAGGAGCCCCCTTTTTCTTTCCCTTTGCCTATACTCTAATATCACTCCTTGATAGGGAAGGCAATCTCTAACCTGCAGTCCAAATACATTTTTGGCCTTTTCCCATTCTATTACCTTTCCCTTTCTAGTTATTTGCTCCCAAATACCTTATTTCCTTTGCCAATTTTCTCCAATAAATTCCAGCCCCCTCTTGCCTGTTATTTGTATCCCTGACCACAGTCAACCCTATCGGGAAAATCTCTTTTCTCCATTCTCGTACTAATTTGGTTCTTAGAATACTCCCTGCTATTTTTTGAATATAATACTCTGTATGATTTTGGTTGTTCTCCTTAAGAGTCTGCATCCAAATTCCCAGTCTTTCCTTATTTCTTGAGCTTCCTCCCTGCATTATCATCATCCCGTTCCACCATGAATTATAGTTTTCTGCCTGTGCTATGTATAAGAGCCTTAACTGTGTTGCGCTAAAATACTCCTCAAATTAGGTAATCCTAGTCCATCTTGTTCTATTGGTATAATCAACTTATACCACTTGACCCTTGCTGTCTTCCCTTCCCAGATAAAATCCTTCAACTCTTTTTTAATTGCTGTCCACAATTTCTCCTCCAGTTGATAAACATATGCCTGATCTGTATATAAGACTAAAGGGACTAAAAACATTTTAATGGCTTGTATTTTAGTATCCATATCCATATAACAAAAGTTCCAGTTTCTCAATTTTGCATTATCTTCTATTTAGTCTCTTCCCACATATCCTTAGCTGCCACCACAGTCATTTCTATTCCATACTCCTAAATACTTCATTTTATCATGTCCCCATAAAAATATATTGTTGAACCAATTTGTGTGTGGGTATATAATTTACCACTAGTGCCTTTGTTTTAACTTCGTTAATTTTGTATCCCAAGAAGATTTGAAACTGTCTTAAAATGTTCCACAACACTGCAATGTCCCTTTCTGGTTTTGTCATGTATAAAATAATAACATCTGCAAACAGAGCCAGCTTTTCCTGACTATCATACCAATTATATCCTTTAATTTCTGAATCCCTTATTTTCCTTGCCAGTGGTTTTAAATATAATGCAAACAACAAAGGAGAAAATGTACAACCCTACCTGGTTCCTGCACTCAAGCAGAAATTATCAGAGAGGACCACAACCACTTTAATTCATGCCTCAGATCCCTCATATATTCTACTAATCAACCTTAGAATTGTATTGGGGAAAGCAAATGCTTCCATTGCCCTGCTCATGAAGTCCCAGTCTACTCTGTCAAATGCTTTCTCTGCATCAAGACCCACCAATAAAAGTGATACTTTCTTACATTCTGCTTCCCTCTGGATCATCAGTGTTCTGTTAATATTGTAAAATGTTTGCCCCCCCCCCCCCCACACACAACCACACTGATCCATATCTATCAGTTTTGGTATCACTTTTGCCATTCTTTTAGCCATTATAGGCATAAACACTTTATAACCATGGTTTGGTATTGAAATGGGCCTGTATGAACCTGGATCTGCTGGATCTTTACCCTCTTTAGGTATTACCGTTACCACCGCCTTCTTCCAGGATGCTGGAACTTCTCCTCATCTTAAAATACTGTTAAACAAAACCTTCCAGATATTTATCAGTTTTTTGTTTCCTCCTAACTTCCAAACTTCCACGGGAATACCATCTATTGCTTAAAGGCTTCTGACACAATCTCACACTCAGGCAGTACTGATAAACTTAGCAAACTGAATGTAAACCCCTTTGTTGTAAGATGGGTTGCCAAATGGATCACAAACTGGACACGCACTATCAAAGTAGGTGACTCCACATCAACCAGCAGACTTGTCACCAGTGGGGTTCCACAAGGGTCAGTGCTGAGCCCCCCTATTGTTTGGTATATACTTCTCAGAAGTTCAGGCCAAAACTAAGGGGTTGTGGCTGACCAAGTTTGTAGATGACTGCAAACTAGGTGCAATTACTGAATCCCCAAATGATGTCAGTATACCCCAGGAGGATCTTACTCAGACCAATGACTAGTGTCTTAGTCACAGTCTCAAACTGAATCCAAAGAAATGCATCATCATTCCCTTCAGCGAAAACAGTGTCCCTTCACCCTATGAAATCAACAGTACCCTAAGTACCTATGAAGTGGTAAAGAATCTGTGGTCACAAGTTAACTGCGACCTTAACTTTGACCACCATGTGTCTACTGTAGTAAGGAAGGCTTTGTACATAGCACACTTGATTAGTAAAGGCATCACCTCGACAGCAAAGGAAGGTATAACCCCTCTATACTCAGCACTAATTAGGCCATAATTGAGTATAAAGCCCCATTCGGCATGTACCATACAAAGCACCTGCAGCAATTGGAAAGACCTCAGAGGTTTCTAACAAAGAAGGTCAAGGGACTCCACCATGTGCATTACACAAACCAACTAAAGTCCCTGTCATTGTACTCTGTATCATATAGACTTCTTAGGGGAGACTTATGCCCGGCTTACAGAGCAATCTCAGACCAAAACCTAATGAACTTGTTGGACATCCGTAAATCAAATGGGACTAGAGCTACTTATTCCAGGGACATAAATATGGCTTGTGACTTAAGTAGGACATGCAGGAGGGACATATTTGTCTTCCAGTGACTGCTGCATCTTTGGAATAGGCTACCAATTCACGTGAAACAGAGAACCTCTATGACACTGTTCAAAAGGAACCTGGATGAGTGGATGGGGCACCATAAATTCTCACCAGGGATAGTGCCCACAACTCTCCTGGACATGGGCAGTCATTACTAAATGCAATCCTGGGTATTGACTAGTGTATCTATGGTATTACATTGAGATGAAATGGCTGGACTTGAAATGACCTCTGGGTTGATAGCCTAGTAAACTCCTATGATCCTATGATCATTCACTTTTCTAATGTGGGATAATAGCTGTTACCTTGCTCTGTATTCACTTATAGTAATCATATCTTATTCAGGGTTAAGGGGCCAGGAAAAAAGAGGAAGGAAGGAAAGGGAAAGAAAAGAGAGAGGGTGGGAAAAGAAAAAAAGAAATAATTGTGTTTCCATTTTTTTCTTCTTTTTTGGATTATTAACAGGAAATTTAATTCCCATTTCAAGACAGTACATTAACAATGATTGTGAAAAATGCATCTGATGTTCATAGGTTCATAGGTTCGGTAAACTAGCT
>NC_056741.1:1179313858-1179348288 GCF_019279795.1 Protopterus annectens | reverse complement strand
GGAGGCTTCGTGAATCCTGCCCAATGACTTTTTATGCAGTACTAGGTTGCTGTCTATGTTTGTAAAATAACTTAGTTACATTTTTTTTTCATTTTAACTGTCCTCAGGATTGCCAGTAACATGTACCTGGTCATCACTTGGTATTCCTTTACCACAAGATATTTACAATGTATAGAAAGTGCTGTCTGGCAGATTGGAGTGGTCATGTAACTATTCTAGACAGCACCACACACTGATTTACTTCTGAATCCTATTAAACCAGTCCCTAATAAACATTTTGGAATTACTGAATTATTCACTTTTGTCTCACAATGGATGGTTAATTGCCTCTTTTGCAGTTTTAACAGCTGATATAGGAACACATTTTTGTACTGAGTTCCCAAAGGCTGTATCATGCTACTGAGGATTGCTTTGCAATCTGTAAAGTTCTGTGGAAACAGCATTTCTACAATGTGTTTAAGATGATGTGACAGCTATGGAAGACCTGTATAGGAATAGATAGTAATACACATTGTGTAAGTGCTTGGGTCTATATTAGTTTTTTGATAGATATCTCCATCGAACACCTCTTCATTGACACAAAACTGTCAAAATTCACTTATGCGATTTGTGGAATTTTTCCCATGGCAATGAAACAATTGGCCCATAGCACAGTGGAACACACAGCCCATTAAGTCAAACCTACCCAAGTGGGGGCTTCACAACCACACCCCCCAACTATATATACCAACTCCAAGATCACATTACAGTGGGGAAAATGGCAAAGTTGTGGAGTTGGCCAGCTACTACCTCACCCTGGGAAAAAATTCTGCGAATTGCAGAAGTGAATGTCGATGGTTTTGTGTGGATGAAGAGGTGTTCAATGGAGATGTCTTTTGATTAATTAATATAGACCCAAATACACATGTGTTTTGCCACCCTATTCCTCCAAGTTATCAGACACAGTGGAGAGAGAATGATATGGGAAGTCTATCCTCAAGAAAGTGTGGCAAATGCATCCTGTAATTGCTACTGAATATTAATGCATCTACAGTATCTATCTTTCTTGTTTAGCTACTGGCCTTATAAACTTTGGTCTTAATTCTTTTTAAACCATTTTATGTTAGAGATTATCTGTGTCATTTTATGTATCTTATTTATTCTAAAAGCAAGGTCTGTTATTTTTCACAGACATGACATACAAAGCATTAGAAAAAATCATGAGTTTCCTCCTTAAATTGTTCTATATATTTTCCTCTGTGGCTTTAAAATTCTCATATCTCTAGAGAATGAAAGGATAGAAAGGAAACATATATCACTGAGAAAATATTAATGAATAAGTGGATAGATGTGAGAAATTTCTTTTTGCACAGAAGGGGTGCAGGTGGGGGGAACATTGTAGAGTTTGTGTAATCAGAAATAATGAAGGAGTCAGGATGCACTGGGCAGTACTTCACCAACTTCAGCACCATGTAGAAGGCTTACGATAAGCAGGAGGAAAATTGTGGTCCAAGAGAATGTCTGTATTTCAATAACTATGTAACAGCTGAGTAGGATCCATTTACAGATATTAATTTGTAACGATGCATTTGTTTGTTATTCTTATTACATAGCTCAATGAAATGGTTCAGTCCATTATAAGGGATGAGCTCATTCTACATAAGAACAGTAAATGTGGTGTCATACTGATACAAAACTTGCAGTCTTTTTCCACTCATTTATTTACTGTTCTACTACCTGTAGGTTGTTTGCGCTATGTTATTCTAGCTGTTAGTTATGTCATTTGGCAATTATGTACTGATAGGGTTTTGGTTGCTTACAGACCCAAATTACAGTCAGTACCTCCTAAAGTCTGTATTTTACAATGGCTTGTGTAACAAGCTTACCTCTCAAACAAGGCTAAGTTCAGCCAAGTTTTATGTACTTAGATTACTAGGCATTAGACATTTACAAAAATAAAAACAACACACAAAGACAGCAAACACAAATAACAATGCAAGCTAATGGATCAAAGGGGATATTGTAGTAAACAAAGAGTTTCAAAACAGTTCTGTGAAGGAGGTGCATTTTGTGTACCCCCTAAACTACTGTACAGAACTGTACTCATGAAGCAGCCATGTTTGCAAACCACTGGTTACATTCCTAAAAACTAGAAAGAGCCATGGTAATGCTGTTATTCAAGCATAGCCCAACCATATACTGTGGTAGCTACAAACCCTTAGTCCCACAAGTATCATGCATAAACCTGGGAAGCATACTATCTCAGATCTCGTTAATCTGGACACTGAAAATCTCTTAACCCTGCACCTTCATCAATTCAGCTTTGTCAAAGGAAGGTTTGGGCTTCTTCAACTTCATTATTTATATCCTCCTGTATTTCTTTAGTAGAACTGCATGTCTTCAAGGAAGTTACCTTTGGTCTTCCCCTTCCTTACTTATTTCTCATTGCCAGAGACAGCTACTAAAGAATTTTCACCTCTGAGTTAGTATTTGTGCACAGTCAATATCAACTAAGTGTACTCAAATGTCTCTTTAGTGTGTTTTCATTTTTCAATAGAAGTGTCCCTGCAAGCAAATAGATGTGTATGTAACAGTGAAGTCTGCAGTTTGACACTATTCTGTGGGCTATATTTGTATGTAAATTATACATATTATGGCAGCCTAAAACAATAATAGCTCCATTGTTGTAGACCACAGCAATCCCATTGGTACTTTCTCCTTTAACTTTGCTCAGTTCATTGTTTTTTTAACAGCCCACTGTCTCCCTTCCTTAAGTTTATTTCTCTTCTTATGTAACCACTTTTGAGCTCTCAGCCAGCATTTTCCCAGAGCTGAACTGCTACATTCTAGCTTATTTTTTATCATTGTTTTGCTGGCATGTGGGGTTGAGGTAGGCTTTTGGACTCTGAATTTTAAAGTCCATGGAAGCCTCTTTTATTACACAGTTATTCAAACAGTCAAGTGCAATTTTTTACTGTCATCATCATTAGTCATGTCAAGGTGATACTGGACTAACTCTCCTACTAAAACTGTGTCCTAGAGCAACAAAAATCAAGGCATTCATCTACTAGCACAGAGGCCTTTTAAACTACATCGTTCCTTTTACTTATCTCTCAGCAGATTTGTGGCTGTTTACATTAAGTCACTGATTGTTTTCTCTGTCTCTTGACCAGTTTTCTACCAGCTTTGTTTGCCCTCTCTAATGCTTGGACTCACACCACTCCCCTACCTTATCCCCAAATCCCACACACCTTATCTTACTCTACATTTATACTTCCATAGCACTAACCACATATCCATATAACCAATACCATCAGTTCCCTAAACAATAAACACAATTATTCCCAATAGTAGCACTCAGTCTAGTTTAACACCCAAGACTCTCTCATAAATTGTCTTAATCCTTGCCTCCTATAACTATCAAATTTCATCTCTACAACCAACCCACTACTCTCCTAACATTTTATTATCCTAATTTACAACAAAGATAAAATCCAAGTTAAATAATATGCCCCTATTTCTCCTCACTCTACTAGCCTTCATTACCAATTATCAAATCAACCTCCTTCAAATACTTAAAAGTCTTCAACCAGTCCTCACAAAGGATATTAAAATCTACCCAGCCTTTCTTCCTCCATAACACCTTATCTCTACAAACAAACCATATCTGATTTATTTTTATACTAATATCTTAAAACTAAGCATTTAAATTTACAGTCAAATAACCAACCAAGATCAAAATATAACTGGCCACACTCTTCCCTCTGTAAAATGGCAATTAAAATATTAGCAGAGATATTCATTACAACCCTGGTCCCACTGTTTATAAAACCATCACTTCCAATCCCAAAATAAACCAGTCACCTAACACATCTCAGCAAAAAAAAAAAAAACAGAATCCAAACTCACCTTACTATGAACCTTAAAAGTATGTGCAATAAAATCCATGACATGCACACTTATCTTGCCACATACACTCCTGATGTAGTCATAGCTGTTGAAACTTGGTTAAATAACAAAATAAAGAATAATGATATCACCCACACCCCCAGGATACAATATACTCAGGCATGACAGACAAAACAAGTGTGCACGTGGTGTAGCAATCATCTATAAAAAATCCCTAACCATTACCTAACTTCGACAGGTAATACCCAAATTTTACAATGCTGAACTACTAATAACACTCCTAAAAATCAACAATAGGAAAACTGTGTGTTTAACAGCAATTTATATACCACCAAGGAATAACACTTATACTACTGAAAGCATATCCTGTATTAGATATCCCAACAAATTAACCATGGAACTGTAATACTTGGTGACTAAAATATAGACTGGCAATTCATAAATTCCACTACCCCCACTGAATCCATATATACTGGCAACTCATAAATTCTACTACCCCCTGAATCCATAAACCTGTCTGACTTCAGACAATTATTAACCACATTTATTGGAATCAATAAAACTTCAGGGAGACACTCAAGATTATATTGGATTCTTACAAACAAATCAGAAAAACTGACAAAAGTAGGCTGCCACTCAGCATAAGTAACCACATAGCAACATATGCTATTAGAATTCATTGCAACTTAGATAAACAAATTATCTATAATCAAATATGAAATACAACTAATTACAGCAAAGATATGTTCAATGAAACACTAAAAAAATGTAGCTGGAATTTATTTAGAACAATGTCACTAGATACTGCTGTAGAACACTTTGATAACATATTCTTACTGACCTTAAATAATCTAGCACCAGTATGTAATAAAAGAGTAAAGTCCAGCCTACACCATGGCTGACAAAGGAAACAAAAAAAATCATGATAAAAATGGATACAGCCTGGAAAAACTGGTATAAACATAAAACTCAAAATGCCTTCCAGCAATTTCCACATCTTAGAAACCTTGCAAAACTCCATGTCAAACATAATAAGCAAACATACTATACCAACCTACAAGACAAACATATAAACAAACCAAAACTTTTTTGGTCATTGCTAAATAAACTATTCCACCCTGGCAAGACTACTAGTTCTTCTCCAAAAACAGATGATACGAAATACTCTGTCCCCACACAGTTTAATTTCACTTTCTACAATCAATATTATCTCTCTTAAACACTAACACATCTGCCCCCTTCACTCTACAACTGTCCAATCATAATGACCCCCAGCTCTTCAGTTTTGGTCCAGTACCTACCTCACTCATGAGGAAGTTGCTGCTTAGCCTAAACACTACTTCCATAGCTGTAGACCAACTACCATCAGACTACCTAAAAATGGCTGCAGAACTCATAGCCTTCCCTGTGTCCATACTAATTAACAGGTCCGTAGGAGAAAGATACATCCCATTACTATGGAAAAAATTCTACATCATACCACTGCACAAAGGAGGCACATCTACAGAGTTTAATAACTACAGAACAATAGCGATTTTCTCCCCTCTCGCCAAAATATTAGAGAAATGCCTCCATATGCAGCTGATGTAATACTTACCCTCAAACAACCTGCTCTCAGAAACACAACATGGCTTTAGGCCCCAGCACTGCATGACTACTGCTTTACTACATTTTATGAATATAATAAACTGACATAGAAATTATGGTCTGCTTGTGTCCACCATAGTCTTAGACTTGTCAAAGGCATTTGATATTGTCTCGTACCAGCAACTGCTCATTCAACTCTCCTCAGTAGGACTTCCACAGTACTCCTTGTTGTGGTTCCTTAGTTACCTATCTGGAAGGCAAAAAAGCATTTAATGGCAACAAACCTCCTCATCCTTTCAACCAGCTACTACAGGTGTCCCTCAGGGCTCTATCCTGGGTTCTCCCATATTTATTATGTTTATTAATGGCTTCCACACTTCCACTCACCATACTAGTTTAGTTCCGCATGCAGATGACTCAACATTAACATGTGTGGCCTCAAAAGTAAATAAGCTCTAAGACATTACCAAAAATCTTTCTCCTCTGTAGAAACCTGGTTCAAAGAATTAAACTTCTTACTCAAACTCAACAAAACTAAATTAATGTTTTTCACCTTAAAACGTTGTCAAAATAAAAAATAATCTTCTACCATAAAGTCAGCAAGTAATACTATCATTGAAACTATAACTCACAGTAAACTTCGAGGCATTATAATAGATGACAGTCTCAAGTATGACCACCATATACTGCACACCATTAAATATACACATCAGAAACTAGGTTGCCTTTATAGGATCAATGAATTCCTTAAAGATACGGCAAGAAAAACTCTGGCCAACACCTTCTTACTGCCAAATCTCTTATAAGCCAGTCCTATCCAAACAAATTTAAACAATACTCAAAGAAAGAGACTTGCTTCCTGCTACAATAAAATAGCTAAAATTGCCACCAGTCTCCCTTATAAGACCTACCATTGCCCTTGAACTGCACAACTAACTACAGCACACAAACTCATTCATCATCCAGAAAAATGCCCTGCACTACATAATTTATTACTACACCACTGTCCAGCAAGGGACTTTCGTTCTCATAGCAAATTCTTATTACCTACAAGTAAGTCAGATAATATTGCAGGAGACTCACTCTACTCCCAATGTGTTGCTAAACTCTGGAATAGTATCCCCATGTAAATAAAACTCTCCGACAAGCTCAATAGTTTTTAACCACTGCTTAAACAACATCTTAACCAATCCTGGCCCTGTACATGCTCATCACAAGGTTAAAACTTTGTGTTTACTGTATGATACTCTCCAGATTCTCTCCTTAAACATGTTCTCAACCTCTCACTGAAATGGCAAAACAGTTTTTATACATAACTGCTGCGTGTGCAATCCACTAAGATGCACATGTTGCTTTCTCTTTAGTAACGTCCACCTCTGTAAAATCTTAGAATGTATAAATGTAACTACTGTTTGTGTATAAATGTAAATAGAAATGTATATACTCTGTTTGACTGGAACTTAGTCAAATGCACTGTAAGCAAATAGAGCTTTTCTCCCCAGGCCTGTGCTGGAAATGGGTATTACTCAGTTGGACTTTCCCAGTAAACAAATACAATTAAATAAAATAAATTAAATTATTTCAAAAAGTAACCGAAGAAGTGAATAGCAGTTTTGCAGTACATATAGCATATCTGAACATGGCCAAGGCCTTTAAAACTATTCTCTATGCAGGTATTATTGACAGACTTACAAGTGTGAATATAAATCCTTATGTTGTGTATTGAATAGCAAACTAAGCAGGGGTGGCCTGTGCTATTGGACTGCAGGACTGCAGCCCCCCCAGCTGTAAAAGAAAGAAGAAAGACCCCAGCTGAAAAGGAAAGAAGAAAGAAACTAAACAAAATAAGGGCAAAAATAGCAGACCTTTGCACATGCATGGCATTTCCAACATCCAGACTGCTGCTGAACTTGTCCAGCGCATGCGCAGAGCTCTGGACTGATTCAGCAGCAGTCTGGATTAGAAACACAGCAGTCAAGAGCATCCCAGAAGTCTATACAGTTAGTTACAACTGCATAGACTGGAAAGGGATCGGACTGCAATGTCTGCAGGCTGGCCTGCTCTCATAGGAAGGAAGGACTTCACCACAGGATCAGTGACATCACTTAGCAAGTGGAGTGATATATGAAGCTATACAGCAACAGAAGGTCCTGGACACATGTAAGTGTGTGAAATGCCCCAGTTGCTGTATACTGGTGGCTAGAGAGACCACATGGTGGTGGGTAGAGAATACCTCAGGCTTGAACCCTGTATTTTGTTTGCAGGTGGCAAGGGTCTGAATTCCCTACCCACCACCATTTGTAAAAGAAATTGCAGATTTTTGTCTCATATTTGTTCTGTGTCTCATAAAATCTGTGGTTTCTATATTTTTGTTTCCTTGCATAGGCAGTAGTGTAGTGGTGCACTGGTAGCATTGTTGCCTAACAGCTACAGGTTCTCAGGTTTGGTTCTTGGCTGAGGAGTCAGCATGCTCTCCCATCTTACAAAGACATATGTCTTGAGTGTTTCTTCCTGGGCCTCTGCTGAAGATTGGCTTTTGTTCCAAGTCAGACTTTCCTGGTTAGCAAATGTGAAATAAATAAAAATAACAGGCATTTGAATTTCAGACTTCATATTCTTCAGAAAGTACATGGTAACACAAAACCTTTTATTCTAGCAATTTTCTAAGTTTATAACATGGGTATTTGAAATTTATCCATATTTTTGAGACTGTATTCCCCCATTATTGGCTTCATCCAGGTTTTTTGTGCTAAGGTTGAGAGCTATGGTGAGAACTGAATTCATTGAATATGTTTGGGGGCTGTATCCCCCATTATTGGCTTTGTTCACATGTTTTGTGCTAAAAGGTTGACAGCTATGGTGAGAACTGAATTCACTAAATGGTAGCCATTTAAGTTTCAGTCTTCCTCTGTTTTTACAAAATAGATGATTTGGCATAGTGGTATGTTGTTCTTACTGCCTTGCAGAGGGCCCTGGGGCCAATACTTGGCAGTAAAATGTATGGTGGCAACACCGCATTTTATTCTACCAACTTTCCAACATTATACAAGCAATTGTTGTACCACGTCCAAAAACCAGTAACACCTTTTCCAGTTTACTGGTGAAGTTTTCACTGTGTTTTTTACTGTCAAATTCACTGTGGAATTAAACAGACTTTCATCTGGAAAATGTGTTACTGGTTTTTGGACGTGGTACAACTGTTTTCTTTCTCAAGTGTGGTTTTGTTATTATACAAGCAATGTTTAAAATGTCTCCCTGTTTTTTTGGGCTTTTGCCCCCCCCCCCCCAATAAATTTTGGCTTTTTCCAGATTACTTGTGCTGCAAAGTTCATAGATACAGCTGAGTGTCAAGTAGATTTTACAAGAAGCTGTGAGCTGCAGGGGAATAATAGTTTAGTGCTGCTTATGATGCGCTGGCTTGCATTGTTAATAACAAAACAGGTAGTATACTTGCTTTTACTGCAGAAGGCTGTGGGTTCTACTCCCACAGTAGGTAAATACATTGCTGTTACTATACTATGTTGTAAATGGGGTAGATGTTGCAGTCCTTTTTGGCGAAGATACCCAGTAACTATGAACCTGTTATCAGTTTGCCATCTATTCCCTATTGCAATATTACTAGCTTATCATTTTTTTTATGCAACATAGGCAATGTATTCCTCAAGGGCAACATGCACTTTATTTGTAGATGAAACAATGAAATATAAAGTTGTTTGCTAGCAGCAACCTCTTCATTAGTTACATATTTCTTTAATGTAGAATTATTTAGATGACTTTTACTTCTTCAGAGATTGTGCATATTTACTGATACTGGTGGACTGTAGAAGTTTGAGTAGACTTTTATGATGGAAATGTTCTGAATTGGGCAGTTTTGTCATTATTGGTGCATGTATGTTGTTTCATTGTTTACTGGAAAAATGTTCAAAACAATACATTTAAAATGCCCTGTAACAACTGTACTGCATTGTACAAGGAATATAATTTAATACAATCAGGAAGGTGTAACAAAGTGCACGTGTATGTTTCGTATGCAAGGGGCCTATGATTTGGAAACAGCCCAAAGTTAATCTTTATCTGCCACTGGCAAAATGTATTTTCTTTGAATGTGGGTTTCAATGCTGTTTCAATGAATGTGAGTTTCAAAGGCATAGAAGTTTTAATGTTGTCTGTTTTCAATGTGAGACTGCATTGCTTTGTTTAGCAGATGCCTTAGTGTTTGTGCTGTAAAATGCAAAATAAAACTTTCAAATGAAGTCCAAATAATCGTAGAAGTAAAGCAGTATGCACATTAGTGTTTATGATAAATGGGGTGAAATAGCCAAGTAATGGTTCATTGGAATGGCGCAGGGGGAGGCTCCATTCGACCATGATTTTGTGAGGGGGGAGGGCGGATAAATCAAAGAAAGCCGCGGCTGAACTATACCACTCAACTGTCCAGATTTTCACAGAATGAATAGATTTTTGCTTCTTATTTTTGGTTTGTTCCTCATAAAATTTGTGGTTTTCTGGCAAATCATTTAGGAATTAAGTCACTAAATAATGACAGACCCTGAGTTTCTGACTTCGTAACCTTCAGAAAAATGCATGCGTAAGCAAGACCTGTTGTCTATCAAATGTCTCAGTTTATACAAGTCTCAGTTTATACAAGAGCAATTTTTAGTACTGTTTATATATTCCCCCAATATATTTGGCCTTGTCCAGATTTCCTGCATTAACAGGTTGAGAGGTATGTGCAAATAAATTGCTTTATAGAATTAGGCATATCCAAACCTCTCAACTGTCAAAATGTTGCTCTTCCCCTTATAATCCCTCTGCAAAATGGCAATTTTGGAAGCAAACGTGGAGGGTTTACAATTAATAAATAATTGTAATAATCAGAGTTATAGATTACTTTTATTTCAGAAATGCATGTAGATTCTTTTATTTTGTCAGCTGCTCAAGTTAGCAGTACTAATATTAAAAAATACCCTTCTTTGACAGGTTTCCAGCTGTACTGTGTGGCTATTTTATATTTTTGCATCACATTTTTGGTCCATTTTTCATAAAATTGTGTTTTTTGGCAAATTAGTGGCAAATCATTAAAGACTGAAGTTACAAAATAATGACAGACATTTGAGTTTCAGATTTCATACCCTTCAGAAAATTCATACTAATGCAAGACCTACTATTCTATTATCTGTCTATGTTTATAAGAGCAATATTTAAAATGTGTCCTTATTTTTAGGCCTTTGTCCCACTTCTATGTATGGCTTTGTCCAGATTTCTTGCTCTGAGGTTGAGAGGTATGACAAATGTGTCAGGGCCATCACAGTCAGCCAGAGACATTTCAAATTGTGACATACTTGTTGCACCCCACTCCCCCATGTAGTGACTCTGGATGTGTTCAAGCAAGGCAAGGAGCAGTTATGCAGTGTAAATGTGCAGAGTATCCCCCCATCCAAGGTAGACACATGTACTCCAGTGGCTTTTCATCTGTCCTTGATTTTGCAGAATGTTCTGGTTTCTGTCATATTTTTATACTGTTGATTTATGCTTATTATTATTCAGAAAGTACCTGTTGCTCTGTGTTTAAATAGCAATGCTTTAATGACCATCAGGTAAGCTTGCCTGAGATTGTAAGATACAAGTAAGCTTTAATAAGCATACTGTTAAAGAATTGCTAATATTGAAAGCCTTTCTGTTGTTGCCATGCAGAGAATACTTACATAACTAGATAATGTATAAACCTTGGGCATAGGCGCTGGAAGCTGTTGAAGACTGGGGGGGGGGGGGGTAAGAGGGGCACTTTGTGATCTAAAAAGGGCAATTTTTTATAACTATTTACTACCACAACATAGGTTCACTTGGAGGACTTTTTAAGTTTAGCCAATTCCCTTTTGGTGCTTGATTCTTAAGTTAACATTTTCTGATTGGTCTTACCTATCCCATGGCTGATAATTGTATATTAGCCCTAGTCAGAATAACTGTGATCATTCCATAGATAATTTGAGGGGACCCATATAAGGGATGCAGCATTTAGGAACTGCCTCTATCCATTAGTGGCATGAGGGCAATCCTGGAGTACATTTTCTATTGCCCATCCTTAAATCCAAGTTGCATTTGAATAAGGATGGATGAGCTTTGTTTTATTTTTATGGATAGTTTGTTCTGGAACAGTGGTAGCCTCTGTGGTATATATCCATCTCTCCACAACATTCAGTTTAGATACGTGGACTGAGTATTTCTGATGCCTTTTGACTTGCTGATGTTCAGTAGGTCCATCTGTATTAGGTCGGTGGATGCCTTGTATGCCAGACATGTCACCTCTAAGCACTCTGTAGGATACTGAGTATATTATTAAATCTTTGAGGTGGTCCATGCATGACCTATTGTTTAGAACTTGTATCCTTTTAAGTAAGGTATCTCTGAAGGTATTCCATGGGGCTGGACAGATACATGCCAACGTGGACATTACACAAAATGATTGACCTAATGACAGCTTTGTAAATGGGGACAACAACATCTCTAGATCTAGTCACAATCAATTTGTTTATAAGCTGTGCAATACAGAAAGGCCTACTTATGACTCTGGGCACATGTTGGTCAAAAGTTAGGTCACTGTATGCACAAGTTCCCAAATGCAAACCAATTGGGAGTCTGCCTTTAAAAAGGAGCTGGACAACTGGATTGGTGTTCATAAATTCACCCTGGTATGACTGATCTGGCCCTCTTCGAAAAGTTGGATAGGCCTAAAGGACTAAGAGTTGGTAGTGACAAAGTGGACATGTCCTCATAGCTCATTTACCTTATGACTCCTATGATCCTATGTTGTAAGGCTTAGCTAAAGCATATGCATCTATACATTAGAGTTCTGCATTTTACTGACATTATCACTGAGGTGCTATTTGTCATTTTGAATATAAGATTCAACTACAGGTAATCACATTAAGAAAAGTTGTCATATATCATGCTACGTAGTTTTGCTATCCACAGCAGTATCTTAAACTCTTACTGATTGCCAGCTGTAGTTTAAATATCTAATATCACATGTTATGTATTCTACAGTTTTGTACATATAAGTCCATTACCTATAGTGCCACTCTTTATATACATTTTGTAGATAAATATAAGTTAAAACAAATATGATACAAATAAGTGCTAATAAATGCATGTTTTTACTCCCCTAAGACTAAATAAAGAAAGGGAAAAGAGTCTAAGACTGTGGAGAGTACAGGAAACCGTCACTTCTCATAAGCATTACTCTGAGAATTAGTAATATTTCAGAAAAAGTGGACCCAAATGAACCAATCCATTCAGTATCTGTATTTATTTCACTTTTATTTGAACTAATATTTAGTAATTGTTTGCATCTATAGTATATGATTATCTCAGCAGACATGTAATTAGATAGCCACCATATTCCTAGCCATGTGTATAACTGTGAATGCAGTATATTCCAAACATGACAAGCAGATTAAAATTAGTCTCCAATATAATAAGAACATTATACTTCTCAGAGACATGTGAAAGTGCATAGCCAAGAGGACCCAGCCCAATGCCACAGAAGCAATGCAGACTTTCTATATAATTAAAACAGTTAAAACACTAACACTTTTACTATTTGCAGCTGCTGAGATTGACTCTAGCCAAAACGTAGCTCACACAGGAGGATTTATATCCTCCTATAAAGTAAGCATGCTGGCTTCAACACTTTAAATGTAATCAGGTCCAGCCGCTTAAACTGGTTTAAACTATTCCCAGCTCCACAAAGTCTGCTCTTCACTTTTTCCCTTAGAACTGTTCTAAATCTCAAAGTAAGCACTCTGTTTTCATTCTAAAGCCCTGCAGTTGCTCGTATAAGTAATCTTATAAGTAAGCGCTAATAAACTAAAGCACTACACCCTCTTATACTCCCTTTAAGTACTTGGCTACCTATTGGTTCTTTTTGATCAGTCAAAAAGTAGTTCCTTATACTACTCTGGCATGTCCAAAAGTCAGTTTCAGGTTTACTCTCCAGTCCAGCTGGTGAATCTGGGAATCTTGAGGCAATGTTACAACTGCCTTATGTACACAGAACACCCTCTCCTCCTCCCAACAAGCTCAAATATATGTGAGAGATGCAACTATATAGCCAAACTGGGGGCTGAGCTCTCTCAACCCAATACTGGCGCAGTCAGTCAGGAGGAGAAGGTAATCACACACACCACAAATTCAGTCTCACATAGACCTATCGCAACAGAAAACCAAACACATAAATACACAAAAACATACTCGGAGGCTCTAAATAAAATCTGCCCAAGCAGCAGAGACCTCCAAAGCAGACATCCAAGCAACTGCTACCCCACAACAATACCCATGTATCACATAGTTCACAAAGTCAGTGTGCCACACAGTCACAGCCCTTAAGGCTAAACAACACACCTAATACACTTGTAATAGGTGACTCTATTGTCAGACACACTAACGTCCCACTCACCAGGCTGAACAAGGAGAAGGTCACTGTAAGCTGCCTGTCGGGTGCCAGGATCCACCACATAACACAAGCACTCAGGTCACTCCAAAGCAAGTACAAATATGACTCCATCATTGTCCATGCTGGTGTGAATGACCTGAGACATACCTCCCTGGACTACATGAAAAGAGACATAGAGGAGCTCTCTGATCATGCAGCCCAGGCTGGTATGACCCTGACCTTGAGTAGCATCTTACCCTCACCAAGAATGATGTCACAGTATAAAGACAAAATGATCAATTTTAACAATTGGCTAAAGTATTGGTGTAATTCAAAGGGAATCCAGTGTCTGTCAGCCTGGGATGACATGCTCGACAAGCCATGTTGCTTCACTAGGGATGGCTTGCACCTGTCACCCCTGGGCTTTCGAATACTAGCTAAGGCTCTTGCTACTCCCATAGTGCCTTTTTTAGGCAAGGCTCAAAAGACAAACCCACCTCCATAGACAACACAAGGAAAAAGAAACTAAGGGTAATGCTGCTCAATGCCAGAAGTCTAAACCTCAAGATACACACACTCAAGGCTCTCCTCAGTATGGAGAATATCGATATCTGTGCAGTAACAGAAACCTGGTTCAAGGCTCCCAAGAGCACCCCAGCACTACTAGGTTATACCTCATACCATGCTTTTCGACCCCAAAACTCAAACCGAACCACAAAAAGAGGGGGAGTATCCATATTCATCAAAGATACCCACACCTCTAGGTTAGTGGCACTGCATGAAGCATCGGAGACCATTCATGTGCAAGTAACAGTGAGCAAAACTG
The DNA here is from genome assembly GCF_019279795.1 of Protopterus annectens. Classification (NCBI taxonomy): domain Eukaryota; kingdom Metazoa; phylum Chordata; order Ceratodontiformes; family Protopteridae; genus Protopterus; species Protopterus annectens. The sequence goes on along the minus strand of NC_056741.1, from coordinate 1,179,333,556 downwards.
CCTTTCAGTTTGTAGCCTGTTACAGACCACCCTCCCAAACTCAGAAACCCCACTCAGCTTTCCTGAGAAAACTGGAGAATATGAAGGTCTCTCCAAACACCATTATATTGGGTGACTTCAACTACCCAAACATAGACTGGGAGCACTACTCAAGCCCAAACACCCTCGCCCAATGGTTCCTAGAATTTATAAACTCAAATGTTATGGAACAACTGGTCACCACTCCCACAAGAGGGGAAAACATATTGGACCTGATCATCACCAACATGGGGACTCTATGTTCCATACCAGAGGTATACCCTCATTGGTAAGATCTGACCATAAATTAATCTCAATGGACATCCATATCCCGTCCCCACCCCCCGCCAAGGAAACCACGGTGAAGAACTTCTCAAAAGCAAACTTCACACTTCTCAAAACTGATGTGGAATCCTTCAAAGCCCCTGGGCCAGTGGAAAATATGGCCCAAACCGCAGAATCCTTTACAAACGCTTTCTATGGACACCTACAGGAATGCATGGATCATGCTATCCCAAATAAAACCAAGACTCATTCCTCCAAAGGCAGGAGACCTGTCTGGTGGATCCCAGCCATAAATAAGCTATACAACAGAAGGAGGAAGCGACTACATGATAGAGAAAAATCCCAAAAAGGGAAGGCATCTCTGATCAGTACTAGCAAGAAACTACGATCCCTCATAAAATCATCTAAGGCCAGCTTTGAAAGAAAAATTGCACAAGATGCTAAAGATAATCACAAGGCCTTCTTTAGTTATGTCAGGAACCCGGGTGGCAACTCCCAGATATGCTCTGAGTTAGTTCAAAATGACAAAAAATACACTGAACCCATAGACATTGCCAACATCCTGGCAGACAGGTTCAGTGCAAACTTCCCCCCCCCCAAAAGAGCAAATGTCTATCCCAACAGAGTGTAGCCTCCCTAACATCACAGATGCACAGGTGAGAGCTGCCTTCTCCAAAGCAAAAAACACAGCATCAATGGGACCGGACAGTGTCCCGGACTGCGTCTTACATGAACTCCAAGAAGAACTGAACCCTCACATAAAGTCACTGTTCAATCTCAGCCTTACTACAGGATATGTACCCAAGGAATGGCGTACAGCAACAGTGGTCCCACTCCACAAAGGTGGTGCCACAACGGACCCCGGAAACTATCGCCCTATAAGCTTGACTAGCCTGGTCTGCAAAGCTATGGAGCATATCATCATGAAACTCATAAACAAAGACATTGGGAACCTCCAAACACTGGATTGTATCCAATTCGGCTTTGTTAAGGGTAGATCTTGCCTCTTGAACCTGGTCGACTTCTTTGAAACAGTCACCAAGGCCATAGATGAAGGGAAGGTAGACCACACAGCCTACCTGGACCTCGCAAAAGCCTTCGACACAATACCCCACTCGGGCATCATAAATAAGCTCACCAGCTTAAATATCAACCCCTATGTCACAAGATGGGTTGCAAACTGGCTCAGGGATAGAACCCACATGGTCAGAATTGCAGGTGCCATGTCAGACTCTAAACCAGTTACAAGTGGCATCCCACAAGGCTCAGTCCTGGGACCTCTCTTGTTCGGTATATATTTCTCTGAGGTACAAGCTTACATGGGAGGACTATGGCTGACCAAGTTCGCAGATGACTGCAAACTGGGTGCCATAATCGACTTGCCGACTGACACAAGCATCCTCCAAAAGGGTCTCACAGAGATGGATAACTGGTGCCAGAGCCATGGCCTAAAGCTAAATGCCAAAAAGTGCATAGTCATCCCCTTTGGGAAAAACAAAGTGCCCACAAATTACCACATAGGTGGTAATCCATTAAGTACGGAAGAAGTAATTAGGGATTTGGGGACCCAAGTAGTTAGCAATCTCTCCTTTGACAATCACGTTGCTAAAGTGGTTAGAAAGACCTTCTATATAGCCCACCTTATCACAAAAGGGTTCACATCTAGATCAAGAGAGGTCATTGTGCCCCTCTACTCATCACTCATCAGGCCTATAATTGAATACAATGCCCCATTTGGGATGTACCTTACCTGACACCTGCAGCAACTGGAAAGACCCCAAAAGTACCTCACCAAGAGGATCAAGGGACTCAAACAGATGCCCTACGCAGTTAGGCTAAATAAACTCCAGCTCTACTCAGTTGCTTACTGCCTACTCAGAGGCGATCTGTGCCTGACGTATAAAGCCATGTCCAGCCCAGAATTAATGGACATGCTCCACCTCAGGAAATCCAAATCCCTTAGAGCTACACGCTCCAGGGACTTAAACCTCAGCACAGAAATAAATAGGACATGCTGGAGGGACAGATTCATATCCCAGAGGCTCCCCTCACTCTGGAACAAAATCCCAATCCATGTTAGGCAGAGTCCCTCAATGACGCTCTTCAAGAGAAATCTTGACGAGTGGATGGGAGATCGTAGGTTTACCCCTGGGATCTCTTCTGTGTCCCTACTAGACAGAGGCACAGTAAACTAACCTCAAAAGGGCTATCTTCTGTGACCTACTATACAAAAGCACAGTCAACTAATCTAAAAGTGTGGCAAAAGCCAAACACACTCTGGCTAGGCTTATAAATGCCCTAGAGAAGATAGCCTAGTATCAATCTATGAACTTATGAACCTATTACCCAAATTATCTTTTCCTCTTGTTTCCAGCATTTTGTTTGTCATTTTTATTCTGTTTCCTTTCTGATACTTAAGCTTTGCCAAATGAATACCCTCTTTTACATCAAGATTTACATTTTTTGTCTGTTATCTTAATGGCCAAGAAAACAAAAGAGAAGACTAAAGCATTTCTGAAAATATTTAATATACATTGTTCATTCAGTGCATAATTAATAATTTCCTTCAAATCATCTCTTCTAAAACAAGCTACAGAAGTCCCCTCCCCCTAAAACCTTTTTTCTTTAGGTGAAAATGGTTTAACTTCTTCAGTCTAATCTAGTCTGGTTCAAATCTTTTTGTATATGGTTGTCATCAAAACTTTTTTTTTCTTGTAAGTCATCTCGTTTTTTACCAGATTAGAACACCGATTAAGGCTGACCTAATTGACTGCTCATCTTGGGTAACATAGTACATCAAGGTTACAAAAACGGGTAGTACAAAGCTAGAAAGAAGAAATAAAAAATAATTGTTACATCATTTTGATAGTACATGGATACATACCTACAAAAAACAAATACAATTTAGGCATAGCAATCTACTTTATAGAAAAGTAAGACAGGTTATACATACACACACAAACACACACACACACACACACACACACACACACACACACACACACACACACACACACACACACACACACACACACACACACACACACACACACACACACACACACTCCACTCCTGGCTCGCATCACTTGCTTAGTTTCCTTACCCTGTACTTCACTGCCACACACGCTTAGTTTCCTTACCTTACACTCGCCCTGTACTTCATTCTTTCTGTTGTCAATAAATAATCCCTGCAGCACTAAATCTACCGGCTCACATCTTCATTCTGTTGCCGATAATCCCTGTAGCACTAAATCTCCCGGCTCGCATCGCTCGCTTAGTTTTCTTACTCTGTACTTCATTCCGTTGCACTAAATCTTCCGGCTCGCATTTGAATCTCCCAGCTCGCATTTGAACCGAAAATGCATGAGCCATGAATACTTAAAAACAAAGAGTTGGCTGGATCTGTTGCAAGTGCTGCAAAAGTGTGTGTGGTGGGCCCCCTCTCCCCCCTCACTCTATGGTTTGGGCGCCCATGGCCTTGGGCATTGAAATGCATATAGCAGTATTTGTAATAAAGGACAGGATTGCATTATTTTAAGAAGCTCATTACATTTGTTGGAGACTTGCAGTCATCTTTGCAGGCTTTACCTGTAAACTAAACAGAATGCCAATCTATCATGTGTGGTCCATAACCTGTGCATTAATCCTTTAAGCAATGTATCTTGAGCTTGTTTCTTGTTTGCTTTTCTTTTTTTTTTTACTCTGATCATGTTTTCCCCATGAAACAAGTCGATAGTTATCAGGCAGTAGGTCTTTTTTGGATAAGAAACATTTTTACAAGTGGGGGTATCACAGAGATTGCTACTTTCAGCATGTTACTTGGTACTTTAATAAAGCTGAATATAAATTATAATTAGAACTGCAGTGCAAGGAGAACTGGTTTGAGTTGAGTGCTGCTTGTTTTTCTTATTCTTGATTTTGACTGGCATTCCAGTAATGTATTTAAAAAGTAATTTATTTTTTCATGCCTCACAACCTTTTTGTTTCCATCTAGATATTAAGTAAGCTGTCATGCAACCAATGCATTGAAATATTTTTTTCTTCTACACTTCATTTTGTCTTGATTGGACTATCATAATGATGGTTTGGCACCCAGGGCAGCGTATTTAATTAAAGTTACAGTTATTGTGGTTTTGAGCTTAGCTCCTCACCTTTCTAGTTGGTCGCACCACTTCCCATTGATCCCACCCATTCAGCTGTCTCCTGCAGCCCCCCTTTGATTTGAAGTCACCAGCCACCACTGAAACTAAGTGTGTGATAGCACTTGTGCTTAGAGTCATAGCTGCCACTTCTGAAAGCATACATTTTACCAGTTGTGAATCCCTGGGCTCATTGTTTGGTCCTCTACCATTTGACATACATTTTTTTTAGAATTTCAGACCAACACACCTGACCTACGGTTATCTAAGTTTGCAGATTACTGTAAATTAGATGTTGTTATTTGATATTCTACTGGCTCATTACTGCTACAACATAGGTTATACCATGGTAACTGGTGCAAAGAGAATGGTCTCAAATTAATGTGAAAAAAAAACTACCATAGTTCATTTTGGTAAACATAACATTTTCACATACTATACAGGTGACATACCCCTCCAATCAGACATTGTCATAGGGGATCTAATAACCATTGTTGATAATTCTTTATCATTTGACCATTATGTCTCTAACTTCCAAAGGCATCTACACTTGCTCTACAGAGGTCTTAATTCCCTTTGCTGAGCTACATTATTGAATATAATGCACCTTTTGGTATGTATTTGTCTGAATATATCACTCAACTTGAAAGACGTCAGATTCAAAACAAAAAAGATCAGCATCTAGCCTTTTAAGCCACAAAAAAATCCAGCTGCATTTGACATCCTCTTCCTTCACAGAACAAATGATACCTCATGCCTTAAACAAACTAAACCTTCATCAACAGATAAGACACATTGGCTTGACTGATTCATATCCCAATGTATTCCTCACATCTAGAACGAACTTCTACTACATGTCAAGCAGAGCAGCACCTTTGTCACCTTCAAGGTAAACCTCGATAATTGGATGGACGGTTTCAAATTCTCCCTCAGTCTGTCATATCTTGAACTCCTTGAGGACAGAGGGAACTTTTTCAATAGTGAAGAGCATGATATGCAGCTATGTTAGCATCATGCTTCTTTTAATAATTGCAAGAGAGCTAAAATGGACATAAACTGCCTTACATAAATAAATTTCTTTTATTCCTTCTCAGCATGTAGTACATTTGATACTAATGGGAGACCATAAGATTAAAAGGAAATATTAGCTTTCCATGAAAACATAATCCTAAGCAAATCAGGGTTATTAACATCTATTTAATTACTTTCCAGGTCTAGCATTAATACACCTACATTCATTCCAAATACTTCCAATGAAATCTATCTCCTTTCAGCCTATTGAAACTCTCACCATAAAAAAAATACTTACCAAATTTAAACCTACCCCTCTGGCTGCAGACAACATCCCTGCAGAATTGCTAAAAATTGCAGCCAACAGTATTGCCTATCCTGTTAGTATTTTGATCAACCTCTCAACCTATCTGGAAAATATCCTATATTATCACTTTGCACAAAGTTGGTGACTCTACTGAATTCTCTAACTACAGACCTATTGCTATCCTACCACCCCTTTCCAAAATATTAGAAAAAATGCATCCACATGCAACTTTTAAACTGCCTATCATCCAAAATCTTCTTGTCTAACACTCAGCATGGTTTCCACCCCAACAACAGTACCACAACTTCCCTTCTTAGTTTTACTAACACTATAAACCAACACAGAAATAATGATAAATTTGTATATTCTCTTTTTAGATCTGTCTAAAGCTTTTGAGACTGTTTTCCATCAGTAACTCCTTGCTGAACTTAACTCCTTAAACCATAGCCACTCTGCTCTAACATTGTTTCACATTACCTGATCGAGAGCAAGCTGTCAAATGGCAACAAGAACTCTCAACCATACTAACTGTTAACATGGCGGTTCCCCAAGGCTCAATTCTAGGTCCTCTACTTTTCACAATCTTTACCAACTGTCTCCATACTGCCACTCCTCTAGCCTCCATCATTCAATATGCAGATGATTACTCTCATCAGCGCTGCATTTTCTCTAAACCAACTTGCTATTATAACTCAACAATCCTTCCTATCTGTTGAATTTTGGCTATCTGGTTCACAACTAATTCTGAACACTTCCAAGACTAAATGAATGCTCTTCCACCCCAGTAGATCACAAGATCCCCCCACCCCTTTCCAAATTCATTCCTCAAATAACACCACAATCAGCCATAAGACAAACTAAACTATTAGGTGTACTAGTAGACAATAATTTGAAATTTGACCTGCACCTGTCTCAATCCATTAAGAAGACACATATGAAACTTGGTTCTCTGTATAGAATCAAGCCTTTCCTGACAAACAACACAAGGCAGGGAATTGCTTGAACTCATCTTCTCTCCACCCTACTGTATGTCTCTCCTATCTTACCTAATAGTAATAAAACTAGTCTTGCTAAGCTTGAAACCTGCTATAGTAAAATAGACAAATTCACTACTAATTCCCCACATAGGTCTCATCATTGCTCAGCACTACATCAAGTAAACTGGCTAGAACTACCCAATTACTTAATCTACACTCAGCTCACACACACACACAGACTGGTTTATTAACCTGAAAAAAACAGCTCTTCAACCATTGCTTCTTCCATATAATAGCACTCGCCTACTTCAGTCCTCTAACAAATCTTTATTACAAGTCTCTAAATCCAACAACAAACCTGGTGACTCTCTTCCGCATTTATATCTCTAAAATATGGAACAATATCCCTCATCCTATTACAACTACAACCCAATCCACTTCAAAAAACAGCTAAAGGTTTTCCTCAGTAACATCTGGCTCTGCCCACATACAAGGGCTGGTTCAACCCTATCCCATTTGTATTAGCTCATCCTACCCACTCTTCTACCTTCCTTGTATACCTTATTTCTGTCCCCCATCTACTCCCTATGTTCCTCCCTTCTGCTCTACTCTACAGTTCTATCTCATCGCTACATTTCTTACTCTTTGTAATATTTAACTAGATGTGTTGCTTTTTTTCTCCAGCTGAAGCACCTGTACACTCTCTCACCACTTTAACTATTGATTTGTACTTATATTCTTAAACTAACCTACTTAATTTTCTAAACATTTTAACCCATATAACTCAATGAACCTTACTCTTACTTTATGCATTTTACATAATGTACTTTACGATGTTTATGCATTTTATATAATCTTCTTTATGATGTGTATGATTTTTAATTTGCATATTGATGTTTTTCCTTAAACTTTTCTCAATTGTATTTGGAGCTTTTCTTCCCAGGCCTCCGCTGAAAATAGGTTCCTGTCCAGTTGGACTATCCCAATAAACAAATGTTAAATAAATAAATAAATAATTCTAAATTTGTTGAAAGCACAGGAAATTGGTACTCTTGGATTTTATTTTGAATCTAGCACATTATTTCAAGGGTAAACTCAAGCAACAACTCATTACATTTACATTGACTGCACCAACCCTCTTTGATTAGGGAGAAACATCCCCAGCACCCCTTGTTACTTCCATATAGTAACTCCAAAATTGCATTGTCACAGAGAAAGGAAAACAATCTTTATTGAAAACTCTAATCAATATAAGGAAACTGTTCCCTCTTATCCATGACCGTACTTGGTAAAATAGAATTTCACAAATTTGTCAGGAGCACAAGTGAGCCACTTGGTGAGATAAACTCATGAAGAACCTGACAACAAGATATGGCATAACAAAACGGCCTGCATGCCTATTTTTCCTGCCTGCATCATTTCCCTGACAAATGCTGAAGTTAAAGCTTATCCTCTCATTCCCTGGAGGTAAAGCCAAACTGAGTTTCCCTACTCTGTCTGCTAGGGATATTATTTCAAGTGAATCTGAGAGAGAGAGATGGGATACAATTTTAACTCATGGTATCTGTAGACATAAGAATACATTACAGATTCAGTCTATATATGTAAAAAGTGTACTCACAGAAATGAAGAAAGTCTCCTTCACAGTATGTCAGTCCCCAGACATTAAGGGCAGCAACTGGATTTTCAGTGTTTTTGGTTCTAGCTACCGTTAGTATTTCAAACACTTCTATTCACACTTCCTTTACAATGCTGTTCATGGCATCACCTGGGCACTGGTTGGCACCTGGGCAGATCCCTGAACAAAAACTGGTCATAGAGTGCATCCACAGAGCACATGTATTCAACTAATTGCTGTGTCAAGTGACTATACAGAATATGTTTCTCTAATTGTTCTGCATAATCAATAGATTTATTAACTGTAATATAGTAGTGCTTTTCTTATGCTAATTTTCTATCTTAAATATTTTAATGTCCAACCTCTGTGATTTTATTTGTAGAAATACCGCTTGGTTTTATTTTTTTTCTAACAATTTGTTAGAAAATTGTTTTGCAGAATGAAATGTTTTATTAGCAAATACATGAATATGCTTGCTACACTTATTTTCTACCTTGCAGATGTTTAGAGAGAGAGGGACTGGTACTAGGCTAGCTGCCTTGGTGGTTATTTTGAGCCTAGCCAATCACCCCATATGAGAATCAAACCTTACATTTTGTGACTATAAGATCAACAGCTTAACCACTATGCCAAACTCCACTTTAATAGGTGAAGGGATATGTTTTATTTCTAGCAATAATGATTGATTTTATGTTTTCCATTATAACAATTTATTTTTCAAAAAATTGTTTTGCATAATTAACTGCCTTATTTGCTCATGCTTTTGCAATGGGATGAGTGCTTTTGTTATGCTGGGTGTCTTCCTTGAAGTCTTTACTTGTTAAAGGACTAGTTGATTTTATTTGTAAAAACACAGTTGTGTAAGTAAACTTACCATAACAGAAAATGTTCAAATGATCTTTGCTGCAGTAGCATTGGCTATATGGGGTATATCCTGCACAGGATATAACAGTCAGCCAACTTCTAAAGATTCAGCTCACCTTCCACACAACCAACCCATCAGTCTGATTGACCTGAACTGCCTAAAAAGACAGCTTCCAAAGCTTTAGGGCACCTTCCACATGCCTAAACTGTCAGTCAACTCAAACTGAGATGACTAAAATGACAAGTGTGGGCATCAAGCCTTTCAGAGCTTTCATGCCAACAGAGAGAGAGAGAGGCTGAGCCCTGAAAGAACAATGTTAGAAACAACAAAAATGTTTATCTGCACAGTGGCATAAACAACACACTAGAAAACAAGAAGTGGGGGTGAAGGGAGGGAGTAGCTACTGCAGCAGTGATCATAGCGATCATGTTATGGTAAGTTTACTTTCACAACTGTACTATGTTCATCATATTGATCTCTGCTGCAGTAGCCTTAGCTATATGGGTAGATAACCATAGATTAGAATATTTGGGACGAGGAAGGAGAAGGGTCTAGGATTCTCTGAAGAATGGTCCCATCATAGCCTGATTTAGACATGCAGAAGGAATCAAGCTTGTAATGCTTTGTAAATGTATGTATAGAGGACCAAGCTGCTGCTTCTAGAGTACTTCTAGAATCCAAACCTTTCCAAAAAGTCATAGATGAAGAAAAAGATCTGGTAGAGTGGGCCTTGACCCTGCTTAGAAACGTTGCATTGTGACAAGTATAACAAAAGGTAATAACTTTAGACAACCATTTGGAAAAATAGTCTGCTTTGGTGCAGGTCGTCCCTTCCTCTTAGCTTTACAAGAAATGAACAACTGATCTGAATGTCTGAAAGATTTAGCTTTGTCAAGACAGTACCTGAGTTGTCTGTGGATATCCAAGGTATGGAATATCCTTTTGCTGTCATTTTTAGATTAAGGAAAGAAAATGGGGCGATGGCTAGTTTTGTTTAAAGAAAACTTGGATATCACTTTAGGAATAAGAGGAGGACTAATTCTCGTAGAAACCCAATCACTCTGGAATATGAGATAGGGTTGACCCACCGAAGAGCTTGCATCTTATATACCCTTCTTACAGAGGTCAGTGCAATCAGTAAAACTATTTTCCATGTTATGAACCTCAAGTCAGCAAGGTTATAGGTTCATAGGTTCATAGGTTCGTACTAGGCTATCTGCCCTAGGGCATTTATAAGCCTAGCCAGAGTGTGTGTGGCTTTCACCACCCCTTAGGATGAGAATACTATGCCCTTTTAGGGTTTAGTTTACTGTGCCTCTGTCTAGTAGTGACACAGAGATGACCCCTGGGGTAAACCTATGATCTCCCATCCACTCGTCAAGATTTCTCTTGAATAGAGTTAGTGAGGGGCTCTGCCTAACATGGATTGGGATTCTGTTCCAGAGTGTAGGGAGCCTCTGGGTTATGAATCTGTCCCTCCAGCACGTCCTATTTATTTCTGCATTGAGGTTTAAGTCTCTTGCTCTCATGGCTCTGATGGATTTGGATTTTCTGAGGTGGAGCATGTCCATTAATTCCGGATTGGACATGGCCTTGTTCGTCAGGCACAGATCACCTCTGAGTAGGTGGTATGTGACTGAATAGAGCTGGAGTTTTTTCAGTCGGGCAGCATATGACATATGTTTAAGACCCTTTATCCTCTTGGTGAGGAACTTTTGGGGTCTTTCCAACTGCTGCAGGTGTCGGGTAAGATACATCCCAAATGGCGCATTGTACTCAATCATTGGCCTGATAAGAGAAGAGTACAGGGGCACAATGACCTCTCTTGATCTAGATGTGAAACCCTTCATGATAAGGTGGGCAATATAGAAGGTCTTCCTAACCACTTTGGCAATGTGAGTGTCAAATGAGAGGTTACTGTCAACCTGGGTCCCTAGGTCCCTGATTACCTCTTCTGTACTTAATGGATTACCACCTATGTGGTAATTTGTGGGTACCTTGTTTTTCCCAAAGGGTATGACTATACATTTTTTGGCATTCAGCTTAAGGCCATGGCTCTGGCACCAATTATCCATTTCTATGAGGCCTCTCTGAAGGATGTTTGTGTCCGCTGGAGTATCAATTATGGCGCCCAGTTTGCAGTCATCTGCTAACTTTGTCAGCCACAATCCTCCTATGTTTGCCTGTACCTCGGAAAAATAAATGCTGAACAAGAGGGGTCCCAGGACTGAGCCCTGTGGGACACCGCTTCTGACTGGCTTAGAGTCTGAAATAGCTCCAGCAACTCTGACCCTGTGGGTTCTGTCCTTGAGCCAGTTTGCAACCCATCTTGTGACATATGGGTTTACATTTAAGCTGGTGAGTTTGTCTATGATGCCCGAGTGGGGTATTGTGTCAAAGGCTTTTGCAAGGTCAAGGTAGGCTGTGTGAACTGCCTTACCCTCATCAATGGCCTTAGTGACTGTTTCAAAAAAGTCGACCAAGTTCAAAAGCCAGGATCTGCCCTAGACAAAGCCAAATTGGGTAGGATCCAATGTCTGTAGGTCCCCAATGTCTTTGTTTATGAGTTCCATAATGATCCTCTCCATAGCTTTGCAGACCAGGCTCGTCAAGCTTATGGGGCGGTAATTTCCAGGGTCCATAGAAGCACCGCCTTTGTGAAGTGGGACCACTGTTGCCATACACCACTCTTTGGGTATGTATCCTGTAGTAAAGCTAAGATTAAACAGCAGCCTTATGTGTGGGTTTAGTTCCTCTTGGAGTTCATGTAGCACACAGCCCGGGACACCATCCAGTCCCATTGATGCTGTGTTTTTAGCTTTAGAGAGGGCGGCTCTCACCTGGGCATCTGCGATGTTAAGGAGGCTACACTCTGCTGGGATAGTTATTTCTCCTTTTGGGGGGGACGGGGAGGAGAAATTTGCACTGAACCTGTCTGCCAGAATGTTGGCAATGTCAGTGGGTTCAGTGTATTTTGTGTCATTTTGGACTAACTCTGAGCATATTTGGGAGTTTCCACCCAGGTTTCTAACATAGCTAAAGAATGCCTTGTGATTGTCTTTTGTGTCTTTTGCGATTTTTCTCTCAAAGTTGGTCTTGGATGATTTTATGAGTGATCGTAGTTTTTTGCTAGTACTGATCAGAGATGCCTTCCCTTTTAGGGATTTTGCTCTGTCATGTAGTAGCATCCTCCTCCTGTTGTAAAGTTTGTTTATGGCTGGGGTCCACCAGACCGGGTGCCTACCTTTAGGGGAATGGGTCTTGGTTTTATTTGGGATTGCATGATCCATGCATTCTTGAAGGTGCCTGTAGAAGGCATTTGCAAAGGATTCAGCAGTGTGGGTTGTGGTTTCCACTGGCCCAGGAGCCTTGAAGGATACCACTTCAGTCTTAAGAAGTGTGAAGTTGGCTTTTGAGAAGTTCTTCACTGTGGTCTTTTGTGCAGGGGGTGGGGGCAGGATGTGGATTTCCAGTGAGATTAATTTATGGTCTGATCTTACCAAAGAGGGATATACTTCCGGTGTGGAGCATTTTGTCCCCATGTTTGTGATGATCAGGTCTAGTATATTGTCTCCTCTTGTGGGAATGGTGACTAGTTGTTCCATTGCATTTGAGTTTATGAATTCTAGGAACCTTTGGGCTAGGGTGTTGGGGCTTGAGTAATGTTCCCAGTCTATGTTTGGGTATTTGAAGTCTCCCAATATGATGGTATTTGGAGAGACATTCATACTCTCCAGTGTCTTCAGGAAGGCTGTGTGGGGTTCCTGAGTTTGAGAGGGTGGTCTGTAGCATGCTACAAACTGTAAGGCAGTTTTGCCTATGGTTATTTGCAGCTGGATGGTCTCCGATGCTTTGTGCGTTGCCACTAACCTGGAGGTGTGGGTATCTTTGATGAATATGGATACTCCCCCTCCTTTTGTGGTTCAGTCCAAGTTTTGGGGCCGGAAAGCATGATATGAGGTAAAACCTGATAGTGCTGGGGTGCTCTCAGGAGCCTTGAACCAGGTTTCGGTCACTGCACAGACATCGATGTTCTCCATACTGAGGAGGGCTTCGAGGGCGTGCATCTTGAGGTTTAGACTTCTGGCATTGAGCAGCATTATCTAGTTCAAATGGAGTAAGTGTTATCTTTTGCAACACAAATTTAAGATTCCAAGCAGGAGCCACTGGTTGTCATGGAGACCTTTTATGCAAAACACCTTTCAAAAACATTTTGACAACAGAATGCATCAAAAAGGAGGATTGATGTGTAGACATGATAATACCTCATACAAATATTGTAAAACTAGAGACCAACTAGCCCTGAATGAGTGCTGATTATGTTGTTGACACCAACTAGAAAACTTTTTCCATTTGCTGATATATGATTTTCTAGTAGCAGGCATTCTTGCCTCCATTAGTACCTGCTGCACGTCATCAGTAAACAGGTACCTAAAGGGAATTAAGACCATATCATCCAGGCAGTCAGTTGATGTTGATGTATCAAATGCCCCTGATCCTGTCTGAGTAGATCCATTCTGTGAGGAAGATTGTGGTAATTGCCATTGGCCAAAAGAAGGGAAAACCACTGTTGCATGTGCCAGAAGTGAGTCACCACAATGATCTTGGGGGATTCCTTCTGAATCTTCAGAAGTACCTTGGAAATCAGTTTAAAGTATGGAAGTGCATACAGGAACATTCCCGTCCAATGAAATGAAAAGGCATCTGTCTTCCATGTCTTCTTGCATGGAATCCTGGAGCAGATGCTTGCCAACTGTTTGTTTAATAAGGCGGCAGATAAGTCTACTTGAAGAACTCCCCACAGATGGATCAAATCTTGGAAAACCTCCTCTATCTAGTTTCCATTCATGAGAGTCTGCCCCTGTCCTGCTCAGCTTATCTGCCAAACACTTTTGCTATGAGGGAATGTAGGATGCCTGTAAGCTCAGACTGTGTTGTAAAGCTGTATCACAAGCTAACATGGCTATTCTGCAATGGGGGCTTGTTGATGTACTACATGTTGTATTGTCTGTAACAACTTGAAAAGGTTGCATTGACCAAAGATGATTCAGAGAGTTTAGTGCCTTGATCAGGACAAACATCTATTTTATATTTATGTACTTGCATCTGTCCCTGGTGCCCCCAACACCTTGCACTTTTATCCCTCCTGAAACAGTTTCTCAAGCAAAGTCCTAGGCATTTGTGGTGACTGACTATACTGGAATAAGGAAGGAGAAGGGTAGTCCCAGATTTAGGATTATTTGCTGTCTCCAATTCTCTAGTGACAAGCCCTAGTACTGAGACTGGAAAAGAAAAGGGATGTTGGTTGTGGCACCAAGGAAACTTCAGATACATTTGTATCTTTCTCATGTGGAGTCTTTGCCAGGATTATCATGAGAAACATAGATGCCATGAGACCCAGAATCTTGATGTATCCCCTCACAATGACCAAAGCCTAATACATCTATATATAGAGATTTATGTTTTCCTGAGGAAGAAAAGTTCTTTGAACTGAGGTGTGTGGCTGACACTCCAGGAATACAGTCCTTTGTGAAGGAGTCTAAAAAGACTTTTGAATTTTCTCTTGGAACCCCAGCTTGTGTAAGAGATCTTTCATCCAAGTCAGAGTTTGAGAAAGACTCCGCAAAGATAAGAAGTCATCTAAATGTGGAAAATGTGGAAAACTCGAAGCCTGCAATGAGCTATAACAGGAGCGCGACACTTTGTGTGCACTCTTGGTGAAGTGGATAGTCCAAAGGGTGGGGCAGAGCACTGATAATGTGATCCAGACACACAAAACTGTAAACAATGCCATATTTTAGATGAATAAGGATGAAAAGCATATTTTAAATCTAGTGTCAACAGGAAACTTGAATGAAGTAGAACAGGTAACAGATTGTGAAGTAACATCATTTTGAACTTGGGCACTATCACAAACAGATTTAGGAAAGAAAGATCCAGAACTGGTCTCCAACCCTTTTCTTTCTTGGGCACTAAAAACTTCCTTAAAGACAAAACCTTTCCCCACCTGGGAAGGAGGAACTGGTTCTTTCACTTCCTGGGACACCATGCAATAGATGACAGGAGGAAATAAAAGTGTCTGGTCTGGTGAATGAGGAATTACACTCTGGAAAAGAAGACTTTTCTCCCACTGACATCTGTAACCTTGATGAATGTTATTCAAAACCCATTTGTCTGAAACTATCTGTTGCCAAAGAGAAAAGTGGAGATTCAGACTTCCTGGAATGAAAAGGGGGCTGCCAGAGTGTGGTGGAGGGTAATAAGGTGCCTCGAATAGGGACTTGGTTTGGGGGGTTTCATGAACTGTCTTTGAACCCCCTTGCCTTCTCCTTAAATGTCTGTTTACCTGCATTTTGTTGAGACTCTTTATTTTGCTTTTTGCCAAAACTGCACGAGGAATTGGAGCATCCCTTAGAAAACTTGAAAAAGGAAGGCTGAAAAATTCTTAGAGATTCATTATTCTTTTTGATCATCTCTGCAGCAGAGGAACCAAAAACTAAATTGCTGTCCAAAAGAGAATCCATCATTTCATTTTTTACATTATCTGGGAAGATCTGAGAATACATCCAGGCAAACCTCCTCATAACAGTACCAGTGGCCATAGCCCTGGAGGAATTATTAATTGAGCCATATACACACACTGTAAACAATGAGTAGTGACTTCTACAACTGAAGAGACTAAATTATTTAAAACAGATTTTTCCTCACAAGAAAAAATGCAGACAAAAACATTCCTCATACTTTCACTATTAGTCAGAATAAACGTTAACACTTGAGCTTGACAATTCAAAACTCTGAAAACCAAAGTTGCAGAAGCATATGCATTTTCCCCATACTTATCAGTAATGATAATCTTCAAATCCATATCAGGAAGAGTAGGATTGAAATTAACTAAATGTTTAGCAACAGTAGGATTAACTAAAGCTAGACCTGCTGGGTCAGGTTTAGGAAGTATGTATAAATACGGAATGCTAAAATGACTGCAGCAGCAGTAGGTTCAGGCACAACAGTAAAGTCTAAGTCCATAAACCACTTTATTCACATAAAAAAAGCAGTATATCCAGTAAATCTGAGTGCTTTCATCTCTGGTCATTCAGAGACTTTTTCAAGGATATTGGATATTGTTACACAGCTAAATTTAAACTAAAAAGATCCACCCCTAATTAACATTAAACCAATACTAATACAAATTCATAAAACCAGTGTACTCACACCTCATGCATATTCATAAAACACATAAATATTTAAAAATTCGCAAAAAGATCATAAATAAGACAATACAACCACAATTACAATAAAATAAGATACAATACACAGCCCCTACACAAAAAAAATATATGATGCCTTATTTATCAATTGAATGTCCCTTTATCTATTTAATGCTGTTAATTTTAGAAAGCAAGCTAAGGACAGAGCATCATTAATACCCAGCCAATTTATAGTGTTTGTTTTAACTTGTCGTAATGCTCCTTGCTTCTCCAATTGTAAGGTCCAAGGACCACCCCTTAGGTCTATGTCGAGGACATCAATAATAATACATTTAAAATTGGGTCCAATACATTCCTTAGAGTGTTTGGCCAGAGCATTCTTATCTTTTCCCAATCTAATGTTCCTCAAGTGTTCATAAATTCTACATCTAAATTTTCTTTCGGTTTTCCCGAAATAGAAAGCGGGACAAATCATGCACAAAGGACAATACACCACCCTTTTAGTCTGACATGAACATTTCCTTTTCAACTTTATAGTCACACCATTGACCGCGAAAGATGGACCCTCTAGGATATGTGTGCAAGATGAACAAGCCCCACATTTCCTCATATAACCAATCATAGGTCCCTTTTCTGAGATTCAAGGACATTTTAAGGGTCCTACCCCTTCTATATATAACACTTGGTCTTTCACCTACCCATAGTCGAATATCATTACAGGATGAGATAATTACCCAATTCTTGTACAGAATGTCAGTAATCATTTTACTGGACCTATTGTAGGTAATAACAAAAGTTGATCTTGAATATGTTACTCCTATGGTCCTACCATCCACATCATGGTCAGTTATGACCATATTAGAATGGTATATATCACCAGCATTCACTTCAGTGACCATTTTACCGGACCTGTTATAGGCTGTAACACAAGCTGACCTTGAATTTGTTACTCCTATGGTCTCTCTATCTACATCATCATCATCATCATTGGGTACAGTGACCAATAAGGGATCACCCCCGTCCTGGTTGAGTATGGCCCTAAAATGCCCTCTTTCTCTCTTATTCAAAACCTCGATAAAAACTTCATTGACAAGTTGAAAAGGGTAACTCCTCCTCAAAAACATTTCCTTCAACAGTTCACATTCAATCAGAAAATGCATCAAAGCTAGTAACCATTCGGGCAGCCCTTACAAGCTGACCCTTTACCACCACCTTCTTTTGTTTATAAGGGTGGACACTATCAAAATGTAGAAAACTGTATGCTGTCTTGTCTGTCTTTCTACCCACACTACCTCCCCAAATATACCTACTATCCTTCCCAAACATCCCACTCTCACCTTAGAAAAGGGCAATCAGTTCCTGAAAAAAATGTTGCCCCATACATAGCTGTCCATTTCACACGTGTCCACTGGACAAATGTAATCTGGTCTAATTGGCTTCACAACACATTACTGCTGTCCTCACCACCCTCAAGAGTTTGAGTTTTCAAATTTACCTCCAAATTCAATACACATGCACAGACATTGCTGTAGGAGAAATGGATAGCTATGAACATTTCCTACACCCATCCTGCACATCCCTATCTACCTGTCACATTGTACTTCCCTCTGAGTGCCCCTTTCTCACCACTTTCCTATCATCCCTTTTTTCTTTTTTTTTTTTAAAAGAAATTAGCTCATGGGTAAGTGGAAGTAAGTGTGTTTGCATTTTGCTAAGTGAAGCCAACACAGATTAAGCATCTGTATGTTTAACAGTGTGTTGGCATCGCTTAGCATAGCACAAATCCAATTACAACTGCTTAAAAGTGCCTTAATCACTCTGTATCCAACAGCCGTTGTTCTGCCCAGCAACAAAATAATCAACCTGGCCAAGTCTTGAACCCAGGACCCTGTACATGAGAGCCACAGAACACACAACTACTCCATCTGAGCTGTACAAAATTGTCTTGCTTTTTTCAAACTTAACATGCAATAGAAGCATACAACAATAGTGAGAAAGCTCTGTGGAAACAATCATGTGTTGCATATATATATATATATATATATATATATATATATATATATATATGTGTGTGTGTGTGTGTGTGTGTGTGTGTGTGTGTGTGTGTGTGTGTGTGTGTGTGTGTGTGTGTGTGTATATATTTATTTGTGTGTGTGTGTGTTTGTATATATATATATATATATATATATATATATGTGTGTGTGTGTGTGTGTGTGTGTGTGTGTGTGTGTGTGTGTGTGTGTGTGTATATATATATATATATATATATATATATATATATATACATGAAGGAGCTATACAGTATATATATATATATATATATATATATATATATATATATATACATATATATATATATATATATATGTGTGTGTGTGTGTATGTAGTTATATAACATGCAGTGCAGCTATACCTCAGAACCATACCTATCAACCTCTTAGTGCAACACTAATGAACAAAGGCTATACAAAGGGTGGGAAATGGGTCACATATAGGAACATAATCAGACTATTGATGTCATAACTGAACAGTTGCACAGCAGCAGGGTGTGTATCAGCAGGACTGTCTGAATGATATGAGGATGGGAACTGAGATAAATCCTTGGATCATAACAGTATTTCCCACACAAATACAAATTAGCTGTGGAATGGAAACAAAGTATGGGCCAAACACCTGGACAGTCTGCAAAGAGCCTGGTAGTGGAGTGGTATGCTCACAACCCTTTAGTTCAATGACTCTGGAACAAGCCAGACAAAGAAGGGGACAAAGGCATGACAATAGAGACATATCCAAATTACGCGAGTAGATAAGCTGAGAAGGTTGTTGTACTAACAGTATTACTGCTAACATATACTGACAGAAATATCACCTTAGTGCATTTTTAGGCAATGTCCTGAAGACAAAATTACAACCATAACAGATACAACCAAATGTAATATGAAGGCTATGCTACTCAATCTTACAGGTCTAAATTTCAAAAGGCACTCACTGGAACCACTCCTTAAAATGGAGAATATTTACATCTGTGCAGTAACAGAGACCTGGTTCAAGGCTCCAGAAAGAACCGCTCTGCTACCAGGCTATACCTCATACTGCACTTTTTGGTCTCAAAACATGGACTGAAGTCCTAAAGGCAGTGGTGTCCTGATATTCATAAAGGATATGCATACCTCCAGACTAGTAGCCCAAAATAATGCATCGGAGATATGTCAGGTACAACTAACACTGGGTAAGACTGCAGTCCAGGTTGTAGCCTGCTATACATCCCCC
>NC_056741.1:1179291358-1179308858 GCF_019279795.1 Protopterus annectens | reverse complement strand
CATTTATGTGTGCCATTGCCAGAAGTCCTGCTTTAACAGGTTGAGAAGTATGATTGAGCAGCAAGACTGTAAATACAGTGTGCCATACTAAAATAGAACAGAAAAGCATACCAGGTATTCCCTGAACACATGTATATATGCGTATGTTTAGCTGGACGGCACAAAACTAATAACATGGGTTTCAAGCAGTCAGGTAAATAAGTTATGCATGTTGCACATGTGTGTAATATCAGTGTCAGTGCATACAACAGATTTAAATGTGTATAGCTACTGGTTGCATTGCCCTGACACTGATATGGGTACTAGAGTAGGTATGATTATCAGGTAGTTATTGGAGAAGTGTTCAACTGTGTTATTACCCCCTGTCCATGCCTACCACTAACAGCTATATCAACATCTATATACAGTGGATATCAAAAGTGTACACATCCCTGTTGGAATGCCAGGTTTGTGTGCTGTATGACAATGAGACCACAGAAAATAATTGCAAAATGTTTCTCATCTTGAATATGACCCATAACCTGTACAATTCTATTGAAAAACAAACAAAGCTGTTCCAAGGAAGGTGAGCAACTATTGCCAAGTAAAGATGTGCCATGATGTTAGAATCCAAATTAAGATGAATGAATGTTGTAACCATCTCAATAGGTGCATACACAACATATCAGTTTAAGGGTGTGCTCACTCATTCATCTGGCTTATTGTACTGATTATTATTTCCATATGTTTCCACAGACCAGATTGTTATGTTTTCAATTGAATTGTACAGGGTATAGGTCACATTAAAGGTGGGAATTGTTTGGAAATTAGTTATTGTGGTGTCATGTTTCAATTGCACAATACCAAGCATTGTAACAGGGGTGTGTACACTTTATATCCACTGTAGCTATATGGACTCAGTAGTACCTGACCTGTAAAACCAGCCTCCACATAGGTAGAGTAATCCCCTTTGGTGGACAACAGCAATACACAAACCACATAATAGGCTGCTATATTGGCTGTACAGGGACACATAGATGTAGGCAACAACTTGGAAGCAAGTCCACCTCTATCTGAGTAAGTTCACGGGTGACTTCATGTAAGGCTGACTATGACTACAAATCAGACATATCCACACCACCAAGGACAATTGCAACAGTGTCTCCACATATGTTGTCAGTCTCAGATGCAACAACACAATTCACCCTGCACTGGGGGTAAAGCACACCTCATAAACACATGCCATGGATATAGGCAACCTGCATCAGACAGGTTAGGTGGGAACATCGCCACCCTGCCCACCCCATTTGTATAGAGGGATATGCACATCAACCACACTCCTCTCCTCATCAATGGTGAACCTGTACATATTGCCTACTGATGGCAACAACAGCAAGTCTCTATGGGGCATACTAACATCACTGTCTGCCTCCTACTTGAACTCAGGCATGTGCTCACAGCTCCATCACACACTACAGTCAAACACAGAATTGCCACCATCCACACACCATCCACATGGAAGATGGCCACTGTCATCCCTCTACACAGAAATGAATGGATAATAGAGGATTAAGCAATTAAGTGTTCAGCATTGGGGGGAATAAGATAGCTCAGGACCAGAAGTGTAATGCAAGCTGCTATAGCCATGATAGATTAGAGGGTTATAGTGTAGTTTGGATTATTTGCAATTAATATCCACTGTTGATGTACAATTTATATGAGGTCCTGTGACTTTTTTTCCTGTTTATGTCTTCCAGGTAACATGCAGAGGCCTCACCTCCCAGCATTCTCTGTTGGTGAAAATGACATAATCGCACAATTTGTGATAGAAAATTATGGGCTATTATTTAGCCGGAGAGCACAAGATGTGTGGGAGAGGACCGCCCTGTAGAACAATCTGGTCCACAGAGTAAATGATGTCGGCCTGCCAGTGACCTCATCCTCCATGCCTGTCAGTAGGCTGCTGCTGTAGTGAGGGACCGGCTAGACACAGGTGGGAGCCGTGCCATCCAGCCCCCACTGACACTCACCGAGGAGCTCCTCACCAACCTTGGGGCACCTGCCCAACGCACAACCCATGAAGCTGAAGAAAGCATTGTGGAGGTGGGTTGCACCCACACAATGGACGAGAAGTGTGCAGGTAAGGCCCCAGTGCACATTACTGGAACACTATTGCTTATCCATTTCTGTCTGTATAGTATCTACATGCTTATGTCAGATGAGATAGTAGGTCTTGCTGGTGTTTAGTAATGCACAGACGTGCACATCTATGGTGATGGCCAGCATATTTTGTAGTACTGGGGGTTGTACGTTAATGTGCTGAAATGCTGCTTCCACCCTATACCAATGCCACATGAGTGGCTACTGACATTACCTCTCTCCTAAAACTATTTAGGTCCCTCTGGTATACAACTGGGACAGCAGTCTGTAGCTGGTGAGCATGGAATTATTTTGTTGAGGTTTGCCACTACACCGGCCATGTTAAGGCCATGCTATTTGCCATGCACACATGTATCACACCTACCCATAATGCATGATGTACATGTTCAGTTTTGTTGGTGTTAACTGTACTGCATCACAGTGGTCACCATGGGGGCATATCTGAAGGGTATGTAAGATTCCTGCAGTATACCTCACAACCTATCAGTGCAACATGTGTGGACAGAGACAAACAAAATGGTGGGACAAATGGGCTACAGTAGGGACATGTATGAAACATTACCCTTATACAGTGGATACAACCGTGTACACACGCCTATTAAGATGACAACTTTTTTCTGATATATACAACGACAGACCACAATAATACATTCCACACCTTTTACAACCTACAATGTGATCCTAACATGAACAATTAACATGTAAAATAGAATTATATGTTGGGGCAACAAACATGGGGTATGCAAACCTTACAAAACACTGGATGCATATGTGTGCACATACTCAGCATACCATATTGTGGAGGCAGCTTGTGATGTACTGACAGCATTCACTCTACTTGAGTACACACCTGCCATCAAGTACAGGGCCGCAATGTCACACCAAGTAATGGTCTGCTGTCCAAGAAGTATGTTCATGACATTTCCTCAGTTGCCTGCAAGAGAAGCAGCTGTGGCTTGCACACATCTTACAATGCATCAAAGGGATCCCATATCTGAAATGTAGCGGTCAGGAGTAGGAAAAAAATTACCTCACCATTGCATATACCATGGAAAATAGTGCAGACAGTGATCTAGAGGTATATTAAATATGGGACAACAGTGATGTTGAAAAGAACCAGATGCCCATCCAAAACAGATGACAAAACATGTAGAAAACAGGTCAGGGAGGCTGCCAGGAGACATGCAGCAACACTGAGGGAGTTGTAGGAATGTTTAGCAAGTACTGCCTGTGTAGGACCTGTGGCTACAATCGCCTGGATTCTGCATAAGTGTGGACTATGGGGTAGGATAATTAAATGGAATATTTTCCCCACAAGAAATACCATCCAGGGCTGTGTACAGATAGCAAAAGCATAACATCAAGTCTCCCAAAGGCATGTGTTACAATGTGTAATGGTGTCATGAGACCAAAGTTCAAATCTACAGACAGTATTCATAAAGATATGTGTGGTGCACAAGCAACACCTCACTTCACCTCAGCGCCACCATCTCCAACTTAAAACTTGTTGCTCCCAGTGTACACCTGTAGAGTTGCTGTTCATTAGCTGGAACAAGGCTTGTAGACATGGTGGAAGAAATTTGGAACACTGCAAAATAACACTCACATGTGGTCCACAGTTGTCAAGCATCTGCAATAAGGCTGAGGATGGGGAGGGGTTTCAGCTTCAAACACAACAGTGAACTGAAGCATACATCCAAAGCTAGCTAAGAATGGCTGTATATGAACACATTCAAGGTTATGAATTGGGCCAGACATAACCCAGACTCAACAGCATTAGTAAAGCCCCTGTATGACCTCCAAGGGCTGTGCACATGAACTAGCCTTGCAATCTGGCAGAGTTGGGGGACCTTTGTAAGGAAGACAAACCAAAAAATGCCAAGTCACGATGTGCCATGCTGGTATACCCCTTACCATAAGTAGTGACTGCTGTAATTCACTTAACAGGTGCTTCAACAAAGCATTGGTTTAAGGGTGTTCACACTTATGCAACCCCCATATTGTACGCATCTCATTCAGTATCTTCACTACTACCACACTTGTTTGATTCTTGATTGGATTGAACAGGTCATATGTCACATATCAGGTGTGTGTAATGTTTTCAAATGCAGTAGTGTGGCCCCATTTCATATTGTAGAAGAGGCTGGCATGTCAACAGGGGTGTGTATGCTCCTCATATCCACATTAAGCTTTGAAGGTCATTGGTGTAACTGGATTTTATTGCACATACATGCATTGCTGATTATGAGATCTGCAAATCAAATGTCAGTCATTAATTAATGACATCAGTCCTCATATCATCCCAGTTATGTATCATACAAATACATAGGGGTTATGAGGATATGAGGAAAAGAACAAACATAACTGACAGACATATACACATTCAGCAATGATTTGTACAGTTGTGAGGTATGGTCTACAGTAGATGCCAGTGTGCTATTCAGGTGCACAGCAATAATGTGTACATGGGTGAAGTGTGTGCTAGGGGAAGGGACGTCACCTACTAACATGACTCATGCATTACAGAGATGTATATTGTTAGTAACAAGGATTAAGAATGGCTGCAATGCATGATGTTGAGTGCCATGTGTCATGCATGTCAACTGTTGGGCAATGTGAGGTCTGTGTAATATCTTTGTGCCACCTCACCTGTAAAGTGTGTGTGTGTATGTGTGTGTGTGTGTGTGTGTGTGTGTGTGTGTGTGTGTGTGTGTGTGTGTGTGTGTGTGTGTGTGTGTGTGTCTAAGTAAACCATAAATGTATAGATATTAATTTACATATATTGTATTCCCCTCACAGGTGGCAATGTGGGTCGGGGTCCCTCCCATGGGGAAACTGATGTCAGTTTCTCTGCAGACTCTGGCAATGATGATAGGCATAGTGAGGCACAGACAGGGTTGTCAGGGGGTGAATCTGTGCCATTGGTTGGGATCCCACTTTCTTCCATCCCATCACTGCACACAGTCACAGTGCCCACACATATCCCATCACTAGTGGCCGTAGAGGAGGGAAAGTTGGCGGGAGGTGGCATGGGGCAGGAAAGTGTGGTGACTATGGCAAGTGTGTCTGTACACACCAGCCATAACTGGATAACAGGCGAGATCCCACACAGGTGGATGGACAGGCAATCTCATATGAGGGCTGCTGCGTGTCATGCCCCCTGCCACAAGTGCCACAGCAGGTGTCATCAGATGCATGTTTTGGACCATCATGGAGGCACAGGCACATATTGAATGTTACACCAGAGATAGTCTGAGGCTCCAGAGGGCTACTTTTCCTGCTATATGTGACAACATCCATAATCTTGCAGATGCCCACCATTATGTGGAGGTCATGGATAGACAGTTGGGTAAGGTGGTGGCAATCCTCACCCTTGGGATGTCTGTGCTAGAGCAAGTGGTGGGAGTAGGGTGTTGGCCACATGGAGGTAGGACAGCACCATGAACAGCTGAAGGTCTATGTGGCCATGCAACATCTCATTCCCGCTCCTGTAGTGGCAGTACCAGCAGCAGCACTGCAGGGTGGGGTGCTGTCCACACCATGATGCAGCAGGCCACAGTCACCATGGTTCTGGCCAGTTCCAACATGGATACAGATCCAGCAAACAATTGTCATCATAAGGGAAGAGCACCATATCTTGGTTTCTGCCTGGTGGTGCCCATGCAACCCCTGGCAGGCCCAGTTCCAATGTCTGTGGCCAGACACAGTGAATTATACACCCTGCCGTGTAAGGTCCACAGCTCTCCAACATACCCCTGTATAGGGCAGTCCCATGGCAGAGCTGTGTACATCCATACACACACACATCACCATCACAGCTAGGGCACCTCCATACTTACACGCACCACCTCTGCACGGCCCATTTAATAAACAACCACCTAACCCACACACATGATGTCAACCAAATGGCTCAGCCTAGGCCTCTGGCAAACCCACACCACACCCTGTGCATATGGTGATATCTGTGCCACATCCCTGTCCTCCATTCCATTGATGCAGGGACATGCTAATATGGTTCTGATGCACAGGGTGAATGTACTACAGTTTAGTAATGTAATGGTTTTTAAAGTGTTGTCAGCTGACATGTTTAATGCTTACACATCAAGGTGTGTAGCTGTCCAGCCATGATGCATTACTGGTGTTTTTAACGCTGACTGAATGTGGTCTACATAATGTATTCTGTTTGTGTTCTAGGTAACTGTGTTTCAGGAGGATGTTGGCCTGCTGCCCTTTCCTACAAGGGTTGTGGCAGTGTGGTAACACATTGACTGTGTCATATCCAGGGTAAGCTGAACACAAGTAACAGGTCTGTATAACAGTTATTGCATGTTCCACAAGCCTGATAGGTCTGAGGGGTGCATACAGGTAAGTGCATGGTGGCTGTTGTAAGCAGCTCTTGTACATTGGACAATGGTAAGTATACTGGATGGCACACACCAAACGTTTGTGAATAACACACACACACAGAGGCTTTTGTGTTGATGCAATGCACAGAGAGTACTGTTCACATGGATGTACTTCACTTTGCAGAGAACTCATTTTTGCAAATGTAATTCCACCAAGACCGAACTTCCAAAACCTCAAATCACTAAATAATGAGTCCACCAAATTTCATTTTACTGAAAATAATAGTGACAGGGTATATGTCCTTTTCCCCACTGTAGTGCAATCCTGGAGTTGGTATAAATAGTTGTGGTGGTGTGGGGTCACAGCCCCCCACATTGGAGGGTGTGGAGTGGCATAGACCCACACCTAGTTAGATGAACAACTACTTACCCTCATAACATAAACTCAACAGTATAACAGCACACTACATGGGTGGATACGCACAACACTGCCCCTAATGTGGGGGGCTGTGCCCCCAACGACCACCCCAACTATATATACTAACTCCAGTATCACTGTACAGCTGTACAGTGGGAAAAAAACATTTACACTGCCACTACTAGTTTTGGAGAAATGAATTTCCACAAGATGATTCATTTGCAATTTTAGCTTTTGCCAATTTGGTCTCAGTCAAATGAACTCCTGGGAAATGTTTTTTCTGCAAACTGAAGTAGATCCCTTCACATACACACACACACACACACACACACACACACACACACACACACACACACACACACACACACACACACACACACACACACACACACACACACACATTTCCCAGTACTCAGAGTGGAACCCCCACCTACGTAGTCATTGTTAGTATTGTGCAATGCAGTTACCACATGCTCCATGGAGGCTATAGGCTAAAGAGTGTCACAAGGTACCTTTACAGTGAATAACATCACCAGCACTGCAAAGTATGGCAATGGGAGGTGGAGTGGGTGGAAAGACCACAAAGTAATGTCACCTACACATTTACAGGCTCACAAACAGTAATATATGCAGTAATGCACACACACACACACACACACACACACACACACACACACACACACACACACACACACACACACACACACACACACGCACACACACGCACACACACACACTTGCCAGTATGGAGTGTCATGGGTCCATGTATTCATATGTGTGTGCCACACTAATGGCCATGGAGTCATTGCAAGCCTAGTCTATGGGAGTACCCTGGCATCATGTCACCTGACATTTGTCAACAGTGCATCTATCAAATACTGCCACATGAGTGATCCCCAGGGTGACAATTATATTCATCATTCATTCATCTGAATTTCTCTTGAATAGGGGCAGTGAGGTGCTTTGACATGTATGCAACATATATCGTATAATGTCGCCAGTATCTGGGTTATGGATCTGTCCGCAAGCATATTCTCTTGAATGTGGTAATGTGGTTGAGGTATCCATGGCATGTGGTGCATACAGATTGGGGTTTCCTAGCTGTGGGATTTCTAACACAGCTGGGCAGACATGGCATTGTCAGTCAAGTAGGGATTGCCTGTAAGTAGCCAAGATGTGACCTCGAACCCTTGGAGGTTTTGGCCTCTTTCCATATCAAACAGTTGTTTCATGCCTCGGGTCCTACATGTGAGGTACATTTGCAGCCTACCCAGTTGTTGAAGGTGTCTAGTGAATTACATGGTAAATGGACCATTGTACCTGCTGATTGGCATAATGAGCGGGGTGTAGAGGGACACATTGGACTCTTCATTCCTGGATGACACACCCTTAGTTATGCAATGTGCCACATGGAAGGACTTTCTGTCCACAGTGGCAATGTCATGGTCAGAAGAGAGGTTACTGTCAATCTGTGTTTACAGACCTCCTATAAGGACATCTGTGTCCATTGGACTACCACTGAAGTGGTCATTTGTGGACAACACATTAATTCAACATGGGATTGTGACACATTTCTTGCCACTGAGACTAAGGCCAGTGTTTTGACAACAGTTACAGGTGTCAGATGTCATTGCCCTGCTATTTTATCTGACTGGAATGTGATCAATGGTTACAAGGACTGAGCTATGCTTAGCAAGTTTCAGCATTGCTTAAATGTAAATTCTAAGCAGATTTGCATACTTGTAAGTGAAGCCTACACTGTGTAAGCACCTATTTGTTTAACCATATGTTAGCACATCTTACTATTGCGCAAACCCACACAAACATGCTTAAAGCTGCTCAAAACTGCCTTAATCACTCTGTATCCAACAGTCCTTGTTTTACCTAGCAACAAAATAAACAGCCTTTGTAGGGCTTGAACCCAGGACCCTGCACACCATAGTGACAGCAATTTACCAGCAAGCCATCTGAGATGTATAGCTTAAGGATGTTTTCTCAAACATACCATACTTTACAGCCAGTTTACAATAGGGAAGAAAGAGTGTGCAATTAGGAAGGATTGGTATCAACAAATATATATATATATATATATATATATATATATATATATATATATATACAGAGAGAGAGAGAGAGAGAGATGTATGGAGATACATATATGTGTAGAACAATATATAGATATATTACCGATAAATACTGAGGTGTATATACAAATATATGCATACACATACACACACACACACACACACACACACACACACACACACACACACACACACACACACACACACACACACACACACACACACACACACGCGCACACACACACACACACACACATATATATATATATATATATATATATATATATATATATATATATATATATAATCCACAATCGTTCCAGCACTCGAAAAATGAAGAAAAGTATAACAGCAGGAAAGTTCAACTATTTTATTGGCAAATCTGCCCACAAATACACACATATATATATATATATATATATATGGATTCACTTCAGAAGCGTGAAATGCTGACATCTCGAATTTCAGTATCTCGAGCCTAAGACGCCAAATTCACACAATGAAAACTGAAAACCATGAAATTCAAAGCCTCGAATACCGGAGGTTTTGAATTTCACGGTACTACTACTGCTACTACTACTACACACACACACACACACACACACACACACACACACACACACACACACACACACACACACCATTCATAACACAAACACACACAATCTCTCTACTGCATATGCTGCGCCCCTCACAACCCCTACTTAAATATTCTCACTCCGAGGTGGCACTACATACCAACACACACAAAACAATACCACACAAGCTACATTCTCCTCGCACACGCACATCACAGCAACAAAACACACTGTCAGACACCCCAGCCCCTACCCAAACCCCCTTAACACACACACATTTACCTGAATACATGACCACAGCGGAAGTTTAGAAGTGCAAAATTCAAAACCTCCGGCATTCGAGGTTTTGAAATTCTCACTTCTGAACTTTCGCTATTCTGTGGATTTGACTTCTTGGGCACAAGGTACTGAAATTCAAGATTTCAGTATTTCAAACTTCTGAAGGGAACCCATATATATATATATATATATATATATATATATATATATATATATATATATATATATATATATATATATATACATATGCATACATTGTCTCAAAATATATATGCATACAAACATATGCTGCTGATATACCACCCATAATTAGGGCAGCATGCACAGTTGGATACAAAAGGACCCATGACACTCACATCTGCCCTCCCCCAGTCCATATAAATAAGTGAACAGTACACTGCTACAATATCATGCTAGGCCATACACAATGGCCAGATATACAACAACCTCTTAGCAAAACAACTAAAATGACTGAACATAGCAAAGAGAAATATAATCAGCCAGTAATTCACACAAGTTTATTATACTCTAATGTCTTGGCCAAAGCCTTCAAGGAGTACAACATTACAACAAATACTTCCCTTAAATACAAGAAGCAATTAACACGTAATTACATAATTAAATACACAGCCTCCAATTACACTCCTCAATTTACCCCAGGGGATAAAGTATCACATTTAATAATAATACATTGATTGTGCACATAACAATTTTTTTATGAATGTTTCATCAAACTGAGAAACAGACTATTTCCAAAACAGTACCTTGTAACCCACTACTGTCCCCATGGTGAGATTTATTCAAATGTACAGCTATAGAACTGCCTTCTTTCATATCAGTAATGTGTCTCACATGTTCTAACAGCCTAGTTTTAAAATGTATTACTCTCCCCTACATAAAATATGTTACAAGGACATCTAAGAGCATTCTCTGTACACCAACCTGTTGAATGTACAGACTTTAACATGATTTCCAGCCTTTCCCTTCAGCAGGAATGACAGCACTAAATAGTGATAGACCATTATAACTATCAGCCTCCTACTGTATGACATCTGGACAAAGCCTGACATAATTAGTGGACAGAGGCCCAAATGCATGGCCATACTTGAAATATTGCTGTTATACACTGAGAAAGTTCTGGTGTTACATGGTTTGTTGTAACATATATTTTCTGAGGGATATAAAGTCAGAAAAACAAATGGATGTTAGCATTTACTGACTGCAATCAAGAGAGTATGCTACTGATTTGCCAAGGACAACACCTGTCTGGGGAACAGACCAAACATAACAGGCTATCCTCTGGCCATTATGTGGATAGTCCTACAGTTCAGAGCTATGCAGAGGCAAAACTTTGTCAGACTGAAGCCCATGCAAAATTAGCATGTTCAGACAAACCCCATTAAACTAGCAATATTTCAAACATGCAACAGCAATACTCACATTCTGCCTGTAAGTCTTGAACCTTCTCCACCATTTATTTGGCTTGTCTCCACAAGTCTTGTTGTGAGAGGTATTAGCTCACACACCTCCAGAATGTCTTCCTCACAGGTAAGGGAAAGGGCCAATGCCCACATGGGGTCCTCAGTTATAGGAGTGTGTTGCCATGACATTGGATATTGAAAGAACTACACAGCTGCTCTGCATGCAATTAGAACACCAACTGGTGCTCAGGCCATCACATGGTCATGAGCATTACCTACAAAAGACAAGCTGCTGCCTATGCAACACAGATGTACACCCTACATGTGTGTGTACAGGGAGAGTGAGAAACATGGGGAAAAGACAACAAATAGCATATAACCAACTATAATTTGAAAAATACAAAGACAGGTATGTCAAACAAGTAAGTATCACATGGACTGCAGTAGAGGGTATGTATGAATGTGAAAGAGGAGGGTTAACATAAATGTCTCAACAATCCTTGCTGTACTAATATATTGCTAATCAGAAATTATGGCCATAGCTTCTGGGTCTGTCTGCAGTGAAATAGATCATCGGTAAGGCCTCAGGAAAGGATGGCTCACATATGAGTACTACTAGAGTGTGTTGAACAATACTGACTTTGACAATGCTGGGCCAGCTACTGGGATGTTGTGCATATCCATATCTTACTTGTGAATACAACAAGTGTATACTTGTTTGTCT
This sequence comes from Protopterus annectens, assembly GCF_019279795.1. NCBI lineage: Eukaryota > Metazoa > Chordata > Ceratodontiformes > Protopteridae > Protopterus > Protopterus annectens. The sequence goes on along the minus strand of NC_056741.1, from coordinate 1,179,296,869 downwards.
CAGATATGTGAGACACCTATACATGGTATTTGCATAGTAAAGTACTGCTGCAGATGTGTGTTGAACTGCATGTTATATACTGAGCTCATTACATTTAACTGTCCAGTGTTATGCACACTGACCATGTGTGTGCCTCATATTTGTAGTCATTTACCCTTAGAGTTGTGTTATGTCTGTCAAATAGTTGGCAAATCTGTGAAGAATGACATTACAACATCCCCCTTCATTGTCTTTGGCTTTCCCATTCGGGATTGCCACAGTGGATCATCTGTTGCCATTTCTGCCTGTGCCCTGAATCCTGCTGTCTCACACCAGCTACCTGCATGTCCTCTCTTACCATAGCCATAAACCTTATCTGAGGCATTCCTCTCTTCCTCTTACCTGGCAGCTATATCCTTAACCATCCTTTTCCCAATATACTCAGCAGCCCTCTTCAGCACATGTCCAAACTGATGTAATCCTGCCTCTCCAACTTAGTGTCATATCTGTCCAACATAGCCTGTCCCTCTCATATACACATTGCTAAACCTGTGCACCCTTGTCACACCCAGTGCAAATCAGAGCATCTGTACCTCTGCCATGTGAGCTCTGTCTTCTGCATTTTTTCTCGCTGCCACTGTCTCCAACCCATATAACATAGGTGGTCTCACTACACTCTTGTAGACCTTACATATCACATTTACTGGTACTCGTCTGTCACAACTCAGTCCTGACACTCTTTTCCAACTTCTCCATCCTGCCTGTAGTCTCTTCTTCACATGTCCACCACAGTCATTATTACTCTGAAATGTTGATCCCAGTCATGTAAGCACATCCGCCTTTGCCAAATCTGCCCCATGCATCCTCAACACTCCACTATCCACCCTCTCATTCACATACAGATATTCAGTAGCAACCCTGTTGACCTTCATTACTCCCCTCTCTACAGCATATTTCCACCTCTGTAGGGTCTCCTAAAATGGTTCCCTACTCTCAATACAGATCAAACTCACTGTTATCCCCTCCATACTTACCACAGCTCTGCACATCAGCTTTATACTTAAAACCATACCCAAGCACTTTTCTCCGCTCCTCATGCAACCTCACACCTCCCAATATATCAGTAAATAGTGTGGCTAAACACACCATTGCCATTTCCCCTAAACACCTCCATGCTTCCACAGGTATGTAATGTGGGCCAACAGCCTTGCCAGTATTCATCCCCTTCATAAGTATCCTTATATCTTCCTTGTTAAGCTGTTGCACTTCCTGATTCACCATACCCACGTCATCCAATCTTCTCAGTCTCATTCTCTGCAGTCATCAGCCTCTCAAAGTACTCTGTCCATGTGGTCAACACACTCTCCTCACTTGTGAGTACATTTACCTTATTATCCTTTATCACCCTTATCTGCTGCACATCTTTCCTAGCTCAGTACATCTGTCTAGCCAATCAGTACAACTCCTGTCATCCTTTCTTAGTGTCCAAACTGTCATGCAACTCTTCATATGCCTCATCCTTAGCCTGTGTTACATCTCTCTTTGCCATTCACCTCATCTCCTCACAGTCCTGTCTACTTTCCTCATCTCTCTGACAGTTTCACTCCTTCTTCCCCATCCTCTTTCTCTGTATACTGTCTTGTACTTCCTCAGTCTACCACCAGGTCTCCATGTACTACTTCCACCATCCATATGTCACACCAAGCACCTTTCTAGCCATCTCCCTTAGTACCTCTGCTGTACTTAACCAGATATGCGGTAATTTGATAGTGCCACCCAGTGTCTGTCTTAACTCTTCCTTGAACTCCACCTCACAATCACCCTTTTCCAATTCACACCATGTGATCCTTGCTGCTGAACTCACACTCCCCCTCTTCTTGATCACCAACGTCATAGGTTCATAAGTTCATAGGTGTGTACTAGGCTAATGGCCCTGGAGCCTTTACAAGCCTAGCCATAGGAATATCCTGGCATCATGCCACCCGACCTTAGTCCCAGTGCCTCTGTTGATTAGAGCCACTGGAGTTATCCCCGGAGTGAATTTTCTATTTCCCATCCACTCATTAAGATTTCTCTTGAAGTGGGTCAGTGAGATGTTCTGCTTGACATGTATGGGAAGTCTATTCCATAGCATTGGCAGTCTCTGGGTTATTAACCTGTCCCTCCAGTACGTTCTGTTGATTGTGGTAATGAGGATGTGGTCTCTGGAGCATATGGTGCAGAGGGATTGGTATTTCTTTAGATGTAGTATTTCTAACAGAGCAGGGTCAGACATGGCTTTGTAAGTCAAGCAGAGATTGCCTCTAAGTAGGCAATATGAGACAGAGAGTAGTTGGAATTTTTTGAGTCTGTCCATATAGGACAAGTGTTTAAGGCCTGTGATCCTCTTTGTGAGGTACTTTTGTAGCCTCTCCAGTTGTTGCAGGTGTCTAGTGAGGTACATGACAAATAGGGCATTGTACCCGATGATTGGTCTAATGAGGGAAGAGTAGAGGGAGATGATGACCTCTTTCTTCCTGGATGCAAAACCCTTAGTAATGAGATGTGCTACATAGAAAGACTTTCTGACCACAGTGGCAATGTGGTGATCAAAAGAGAGGTTGTTTCAACCTGTGTTTCCCAGATCTCTTATAACACCTTCTGCATTCAGTGGACTACCATCAATGTGGTAATTCATGGGAGCCGGGTTTTTCCCAAAGGGGATAACGACACATTTTTTTGGCGTTGAGCTTAAGGCCATGGTTCTGACACCAGTCAGTCTCAATGAGGCCATTCTGTAGGATGTCAACATCACTTGGGGAGTTAATAATAGCTCCCAACTTGCAATTGTTTGTGAACTTTGTCAGTAAGAGTCCCTTTGTGTTGGCCTGGACTTCAGAGAAGTAGATACCAAACAGGAGAGGACCCATGACCGCTTGTGACTCCACTCTTGACTAGTAAGCAGTCTGACTTGGAGTCAGCTACTTTCATACTGTGGGTTCTATCTGTGAGCCAGTTTGAAATCCACCTAGTGATACAGGGGTTGATGCCTAGCTTAGTGTGTTTTTCTATGATTCTTGAGTGGGGAATGGTATCAAAGGTCTTGGCCAGAGCAAGCTGGGATGTATGAACCACCTTGCCTTCATCCACAGCTCTGATGACTGACTCCAAGAAGTCAACCAAGTTGAGCATGAATGATCTACCCTTCACAATACTAAACTGTGTGGGATCCAGAGTTTGGAGATTCCCTATATCCTTGTTTATTAGGGCCATCATGATGCATTCCATAGCTTTGCATATCAGACTCATCAGGCTAATGGGGCAATAGTTCCCAGGGTCTGTAGTCACTCCTCCTTTGTGGAAAGGGATGACTGTAGCAGTGCGCCATTTGGTAGAGACAAAGCCTGAGGTGAGGCTGTGACTGAACAGGGCACACAGGTGAATTGCCAGTTCACACTGTAGTTCATGTAGAACACAGCCAGAGATATTGTCAAGCCCCATAGAAGCTGTATTCTTGGCATTGGACAGTGCTGTTTTAACCTGTGCAACAGTAATACTGAGTGCCTGGCAATCTACTGGTATTGTGATTGGTCCTTTCAGGTGAGAGAGGGGTAAAGTTGGTTCTGAATCTGTCCACCAGTGTACAAGCAACGGTCAAGGTTTTGGGGCCGAATGGTGTGGAAAGAGTTATAGTCTGGTCGTGTAGGGGTGCTTTCTGCTGCCTTGAACCAGGTCTCTGTTACAGCACAAATGTCAATATTCTCCATTTTAAGGAGTGCTTTGAGTGAGTGCATTTTGAGATTTAGACTTCTAGCATTGAGCAGTATGACCCTCAGATTGCATTTTTTGTAGCTGTTATGGTGGTAATGTGGTCTTTGGAACACCACCTAAAAAACGGCACTATAGGGGTGGCCAGAATCCACTCCTCTGATGGTAGATAGGCTATCTCATGCTTACCACTCCCACTGATAAGCTAGAAGGCCTCCCTCCAACACAGAAAGGCTTGGGGGCTCAGAAGCTTACATACAGTCCTGGATACAGCAAATTTGTATCTGGACTAAACTAGTTACAGGAAAGGCAGTAAAAGTGCAAATGTGGGCTTTTTAGACCAGAAAGTTGAAAGAAATGGAAAACTGCTCAAACGTCCAATAAACTACAGTTTCTGGGCTAGAGACCAATCCTCTTGTGGTAAATGGCTACCTGGTGCTTTCCATTCCCACTGATAAGCTAGAAGGCTTCTCTCCAACACAGAATGGCATGGGGGGGGGGGCTCAGAAGCTTACAAACAGTCCTGGAAACAGCAAATTTGTATCTGCACTAGACTGGTTATAGAAAAGTTGGGAAACAAGTGCAAATGCGTGTTTTTAAATCAGAAAGTTGAAAGATATGGAATAAACTGCCCAAACAGCCAATGAACTACACTTTCTGGGCCAGAATCCCCTCCTCTTGTGGTAGATAGGCTACCTAGTGCTTACCACTCTCATTGATAAGCTAGAAGGCTTCCCTCCAAAACAGAAAGACTTGGGGGGGGGCTCAGAAGCTTACAAACAGTCCTGGATACAGCAAATCTGGATTTGGATGAGACTAGTTACAGGAAAGGTGGGAAACAACTGCAAACATGGGCTTTTAAACCAGAAAGTTGAAAGAGATGGAAAAACTGCCCAAACGGCTAATAAACTACAATTTCTGGGCTAGAAACCACTTTTGTGGTAGATAGGCTACCTAGTGCTTACCACTCTTACTGATAAGCTAGAAGGCTTCCCTTTGACAGAGAAAGGCTTGGGGCTCAGAAGCTTACAAACAGTCCTGGATACAGCAAATCTTTATCTGGATGAGACTAGTTACAGGAAAGGTGGGAAGCAAGATCAAACGCAGGCTTTTAAACCAGAAAGTTGAAATAGATAGAAAAATTGCCCAAATGGCCAACAAACGACAATTTCTGGGCCAGAAACCACTCTTGTGGTAGATAGGCTACCCAGTACTTACCAATCTCACTGATAAGCGAGAAGCCTCTCCTCCAACACAGAAAGGCTTGAGGGGCTCAGAAGCTTACAATCAATCCTGGATACAGCAAATCTGTATCTGGATTAGACTAGTTACAGGAAAGGCAGGAAACAAGCTTAGAATTTTTTTTAATTAAATTAACAAATGACTAAAAACAAGAGCTGAAGACAGTAAATTAGGAGGTATATAAAACTAACCCTAATGAAAGATATTGGGATTTCATAGCAAAAGGATGTCACACTAATCTAGCAATTGAGAGTAAAACAAATCTTTTATGTTCCGTTAACTTAACATTTAATTTACAAGTATGGAAAATATTTACATGGAAATATATTCACAGGGCATTTATTACACCTGATAAACTAGCCAAATTCAATTAACTTGATAAATCCATTTGTTGGAGATGTTCTTTAAACTGTAAAGCTGATTGGTCTCATATATTTTTTGATTGTATTAATATAAAAAAAATCTGTGAAGAAATTAATATTTTTCTCCAAGCTTAAGAAATTTAATCTTAGTCCTCAAATTAGATACTTTGAAAATATCACG
>NC_056741.1:1179282054-1179290858 GCF_019279795.1 Protopterus annectens | reverse complement strand
GTCTGTCACACCTCTTGAAAAAATACACCTTGCCTTATAACAATACATTTACTGCTCAAAGCAGTAATCTTCAAGTCTTTGTGGTAGTTACACAGGAAGGCTCAATGGATAAATAGGGAATATTTGGACAACTGTTAATAGTTTAACAATAAGTGGTGTCACACTTTAAAATGATGACTACTGCATTTAATACAATCAGCAAAATCTTTCATTGTTGTTTTATTTTGGGTATTATGACTTCACAGGAAGGCTCAATGGTTTCAAAGGCTGTCATAGCTGGGGGTGGTAGTGGGGATAAGCTTCCACTATCTATAAAATGCTACCATGGCATGTGAATGCAATAGCCTCTGACAACCCAAGTCCAGCTCCTGGCCTTAACGTGTGGCTTAGTTTCCAAGTCTGGTGAAATCATTTGTACTGACAGAAGAAGGGGTGAAGATAGGTGATGGCACCTTAAAACGAGTTGCTTTAAGTAGGTGAGGCTCATTAGCCTGGGGAGGCAACCCACGTAGGAGAAGTTAAACTCTAATTCAAAACCCCTGCTGCCTTGCGGCAATACCTAGTCATGGTGAAGACTTTAGGAGTAAACTCCTAAGAAAAATCTGGAAATAGAGTCCCTAAGGCAGTTTCAGGTTGAACTCGACCTCACTCTGGCAGCTCTTGTGATGACACTGATGCAAAGTTGTACTGGCCTTGCCTTTCCATTTGGATAACAACAGCAGTGTGGAGAGAGGGAACCTGCTGCTGGCCATCAGCTGTTTCCTCAAATTTACTTGCCCAGGCTTGAGGCCTGGAGATGACACTCCAGCTTTTCTCTCTGAGTGGTGACACAACATGGGGAAGTAGCAGTTACTGGTAATAAGCCAATACACTCAATTGGCACACAGTGAGGCTCCAGAATCTGCTTCCGATGGTGGGAGAGATCCTTTGATTTCATTGGCAGCTACCACCTGCCTTAACCTGGGTAGCCCCCTATCAAATAGGTACTGCATCTCCACAGTTCACTTGCTCTGCTGGGTGTGTGGGGCTCAGAAAATTCCTCCAACAGGTGGATCGTTAACGATACTCCTGGAAAAACAAAAAAGCAACAAAATATACCAGCCTTTAGGCTAGGCATATGGAACATAAGGATGATGAATCCAGGCCTTATGGAAAATCTAGAGAACATCAGTGAAGCTTGGAAGACAGTAGTCATTAACGAGTTGAGCAGATTGCAGATGGACATTGTGGCTCTCCAGGAAACACGGCTGCCATCCACTGAATGTCTTGGGGTGAAAGACTTTTTTTTTTCTGGCATGGGAACCTTCCAGAAGAGACCACGGAACACGGTGTTGGTTTCACAATCAGAAACAACCTCTTTGCCTCAGTCATACCACCAAATATGGGAAATGAGAGAATGCGGAAAATTCAGCTACAGACAATAGTGGCCATGGTCAACATCTTCAGCGTCTATGCTCCTACTTTAACTTCTACCCAGGAAGTCAAGGACAAATTCTATGATGAACTTAGTGCTGCCATCAGTGAGGTTCCTTCCTATGAACCATGATTCAGTCTTGGCGATTTTAATGCCAGTGTTGGCAATGACCATCACAGCTGGCTATCTTGTCTGGGACATTTTGGAACAGGAAATATGAATGAAAACTGACATTGTCTCCCTGAACTTTGTCCCCAATATGACATCTGCATAACTAACATGTTCTTCAGTGAAAAATCCCCAGCACAGAGTTTCATGGAGGAACCCAAGGTCAAAACATTGGCATCAACTTGACCTTGTCCTTACCAAATGCAGCAGTTTAGGTAGTGTCAGGGCAACACACAGTTACTATAGTGCAGTCTGTGATAACCATTTGCTCATGTGTAATAAGGTGAACTTCCAGATGAGAAGATTCTTTTGCTCTAAAAAAGAAGGGTGGCCATGCATTGACATAGGCAAGACTTGTGACCCTTCAAAACTATGCAAGTTTGCTCAAGCACTTGAAGATGCTTTGCCCTGCCTGGATGACACTGAATCCAATAAGAGGTGAGAAAGACTACAGGATGCTGTCTATGATACTGCAATATCTATCTTTGGGAAGATGACAGTCAAGGGTGCTGATTGGTTTGAAGCCACACTGAAGTGCTAACACCCCTGACTGAGAAGAAGAAGAGACAGGCACAGGCTGCATACAGGTTCTCACCCAATAGGAGAACGTGCAGGCACTCTGGAGTGCTCAGAGTCAAATGCAGCAGATAGCCCGGTGGTGTGCAAATGATTATTGTCTCCAACTTTGCTTCTAGATTCAGTAGGGTGCGGACATTGGTAACATGCAAAGAGGGTCTGATGGGATTAAGCAAGCCATCGGCACATCAAAAAGGAAGACTGCCAAACTTAAGTCGGCCACAGATAAGGTCTTGAAGGACAGAACCAAGCAGATGGAATGCTGGCTGGAACACTACTTGCAGCTGTATCCCAGACAGACCATAGTTATGGAGACAGCCCTGAACACCATCGAGCCTCTGCCCACTATGACTAAACTCAATGTTAAGCCCACCTTGGAGGAACTCAAAGATGAACTAATAGCACTGTCTTCAGGAAAAGCCCCTGGGAAAGATGGTATTCTCTCAGAAATCCCTAAATGTGCTAGCAGTACCCTAATCTCAGAGCTGCATGTAATACCTTGCCAATGCTGGGGAGAAGGTAGTATACCACAAGATATGAGGGATGCTAACATAATTAATATTTATAAGAATAAGGGTGACAAAGGTGATTGTAATTACTATCGTGGCATCTCCCTTTTCTGTACCATGGGAAGCTGTTTTCATGTGTTGTCCTGAAGAGGCTCCATATTCTTGCAGAGGCAGAAAGTTTACCCTGAGTCTCAGTGTGAGTTCAGAACTGGATGGTCTACTGTAGACATGGTTTTATCTGTTAGGCAAGTACAAGAAAAGTGCAGGGGGCAGAGCAAACCTCTGTATATTGTCTTCATTGATCTGACCAAAGCATTTGATTTCGTCAGTAAGAAAGGTCTATTTGCAATTCTCACAAAGATCAGCTGTCCTCCAATACTGCTTTGCATTATCAGGGCTTTCCATAAAGGCATGACGGGGACTGTCATGTAGGATGGATCCACATCTGAACCTTTCGAGATTCTCAGTGGAGTAAAGCATGGGTGTGTACTAGCTCTAACACTGTTTGGTATCTTCTTTTTAATTCTGCTGAAATTTGCTTTTGGAACTGCTAAAGAGGGTATATCTTTCTCCAAACCAGAGTGGACAGCAACCTTTTAAACTTTCGAGACTTAGCTCGAAGACCAGGGTGCTTACGAATCATCTAAAGGAGTTCCTGTTTGCTGATGATGCAGCTATTGTGGCTCACACTCACCAAGAACTTCAGTCACTTATGACTCACTTTGCAGATACATGTATGGAATTTGGCCTCACAATAAGCTCAAAGAAGACCCAGGTGATGGATCAAACTGTGGGCAGTAAGCCATCAATCATGGTGAGTGACTATGAGCTGGAGATTGTCCTGGAGGTCATGTATCTAGGCTTGACAGCAAGATCAACAAGCACACTGGAAAAGCTGCCACAATGTCATATGAATCTATGAACCTATGTCTTCCAGGGTCTCACAGAGTATGGGCTAATAATAAGCTCGCTGTGCACACCAAGGTGCAGGTTTACACTGCTTGTGTTTTCAGCACATTACTGTATGCCAGTGAAACATGGAGTATGAGCTCAAAACAGGAGCAGCAGCTCAATGTATTCCATATGCAGTGCCTTAGGCGCACACTTGGTATCTCATGGCAAGAAAAGATCCCCAACAGCACAGTGCTTGAGAAGACATGCACCACCAGCAGGTTCACCCTACTGAAACAGAGATGTATGCATTGGTTGGATCACATCTCACACATGATGGATGGCTGAATACCAAAAGACCTCCTTTTTGGAGAGCTGCAGTCTGGAAAGAGGCCAAAAGGGTGATCCAAATTCCACTATAACAACATATGCAAGCATTACTTCAGTGTTCTCTCCATCAGTGTGAATGACTGATATTCTCTCACCACAGACAATATTGTCTGGAAAAAGGAAATGACAGAAGCTCTCACTATATACAAAACCCCTTTGGCAAGGACAGCAGAGGATAAGAGAGCCCTCAGGAAGATCTTTGCCCAAGATACCAAACTGACATCTGCCTACTGCTGCCCAGACTGTGGAAAGGACTGCCACTCCCAGACTGGACTGCACAGCTACAGAAGACGCTGCTCAAATCAGTCCAATAGATCAAACGATGCCTACTACTACAACTTCACAAGAATGCTCAGTGGATAAATATGGAATATTTTGACAGCTGTTAATAGTTTAACAATATGTGGTGTCACATTTTAAAATGATAGTTATTGCACCTAATACAACCAGCATGCTGTTTCATTTTTGTTTTATTTTGGGTATTATAACTTCCGTATAAGGCTTATTACATATCTGACTTTAAGTGAAAGAAATATGTCAGATTATGTAATCCGTTTTTAATATTCACAGTGCTGGGATTTGCTCTGTAGTACTATAGAGTTCAGTCTCAGTAGGAGAAGGCATATAGCAGGAAATCCTTCCTGGTTGAAATTTAAGTCCATCACCAAATACACAGACACATACACCTAGTGGCAGTTTGGAACTCCTTTGGTGTAAGTGCCATGAATCTTGTCTTTACTGAGTTGAATGAATATTTAGCAGGAATAAAAGAGTGAACTACTAGTCACAGAAGAAAGAGAACTGTGAAAACAAGTGAGGAAAACATACATATTTGGCAAAATTATTTTGAGTACGAAAACCTATTCATATTTCTTTACAATTAAAAGGACATTTAATATTAATAAATGTGAAAAGTCTCTGGTGGCACAGAAAGAATGTACTAAAAGGAAAAGGCAAATTATCATATTATTTATCTAGTGCCATAGTTTTACTGTTGTGTTTTTCATTACAAAATACTGTAAAAACTTAAATAAAACATAATATGAATAAAGAAAGATTATGTGACAACAATGGTAAAGACAGATATGAAACATTTGATTGGGATACAGAAACATTTTTGGTTAGGATGTGGTGATTACTTGCAACTGATAAAGTTAAACAGTGTCAAATGAGAAAATGAATTTGTGGAAATTATGCAAAAAATAATTCTGTTAAAACCTGACTTGTGGTTGTTACAGTCTGCATCTCTTATGAACATACAATTTTATACAAAGGTGCAAATGACTTACAACATGTCCCCTTACACCATGTGACTATAGGCTTACCGCCAGTCCCACTTTGCGTGGGACAGTCCCTCTTTGGGCAGCTGTGTCCTGCAAAAATATTGCAAGAATGGCAACTGCCCTGAAATATTAGGGCAAAATTATTTCCTATAGTTTATGTAATAGTTGCATAAAACAGCTATTCTGTATCTGAAACACCTAAATGTTATAAGAAACAGAATAAGCAACTAAAATGCTACAAGAATAAGCTTTTATTTAGGTAAAAATGTGATGCTCTGTCCGTTGTACTGGCCATGGGTATGTTTTGGCCTGCAAAATCTGATGTTTGTACCACAATTGTCCCACTTCGGCCATCTGAAAAGGTGGCAACCCTAGTGACTACAGTGGTCAGACAAACAGAGGAACATTGTATAAAAACAATGGTGTGAAACTATTTTGTAGTAAAATTATGCCACCACCTAGGCTAAAACACTATCAGTTTATGAAAGTCTGATACATAAATAATTGCTTACATACATCCAAATAAAAAAAAATGGAGTGCAGATAATCACTTGTGAAGAAACAGCTCATGACATTGTCAGTGTTTTCACATTAAAGGCAAGGCTCCAATGAAGTTTTAAAGGAGGTAGACGTTCAGCAGAGAAAATCTACAAGGCATGCTAAGAATTTATTAGACTTAAAGGAGAAGAACCTAGCACACTATTTAGACCAGTTGGACCAAATAATTATACAAATAAATTACACATACTAATTGTCTATTACTATTTGAAAATCACCATGATTATGGAATTGGGGTTATGGAATCTAGGGCAAGTCACATCTGGTATCAGATGTTGTGAAATGTGTTTACATCTCTCTGTATTAAATTGGGGAGATAATCATCTTTACACCAAAGTCTATTAAAGGGCAGTTAGTCTCATCAGAGTAAAGCAATAAAATATGGCCACATGCATTTATACTGCAATGCACTATGACTGAATGAATTTTCCTTTTAGTGTAAATATTTAATGTTGCAGTATTACTTTACTACATGTTTTTGTTCATTTTTTGTTTCTGTTGTATATATATATATATATATATATATATATATATATATATATATATATATACACATATACATATATTTCATATTCACTGGGCTGCGGCTGAAATGGTCAACAAGGGATAATTCTACTACTCCAGTCAACAAATCAGATGAATAAATAAACAAACAAACAAACAGACTTTCAAAAATCACACAGGGTTACATTGGCAATATGCAAGAGATGTCTGTAATGAGTTCAGAGCAACGTCAATATTTTTTAACTTTCTTTCCAGTACCATGGTTGACAGTGTTTCAGTCCCTTTAGGGGATTTAAACTACCCATACATTGACTATAGGCTTTCTTACACTTTTCTGAGCCTTGGCTGTGTGAGATCTTCAGTTGCTGAATTCAAAACTCGCTGATTTTGAAATCATTGGTCACTGTTTTGTATATGAAATAATTGACAATGTTGTTTCTAATTGCACACTGGTACTGCAAATTTCTCCCTTCTTTGTGTTTGTGTGACCACTGAGTTTGTATTTATAATATCAGAGGAGTGTGGGATTTGTCCCACATCAGAGGGGTACACAGAGCTTTCTACCCTCTAAAATGTACTTATTTTTAATTTTGGTAGGTGGGCTGAATTCTGGTCAATTTAACTTTGCCAGTTCTATCTTATTGAGTTAAACATCACAAGTCATGGGAGAACCCTAATTATAGCAGTGATGGTTCTAGATGGTTTGAGGTGTATTTTAAGAGTTTTTTTCCCCAACTGCTTGATCCAATGATGGCCTGAACAAATATCATGACAAAGGAAAGATGTTCAGTCTTACTTTTTTATTTCATTGAAGAAGTAAGTTGTATCTAAAGCTTAATGCACAAAGCTGACAAACTAGCAGTTCATATTAAACTGTTAAAAGACAAATGTTTAAAAGGATACATAAATCATATTTGGGAATTGTAACTGCCTCCTAACCCCTTAAGAAAGTCACCTTCTGTGCTGGTGTTAGATTTGGGTGAAACTAAGGCACAAATATCCACAGTCATATATTTCAAGTTGATGCTTTCATTTGCATGAACAGCATGCCTTCTAACCCCCTTCCCAAAAAGTCAGCCACAATCTAAAGATACCCCTCTAATGTCAGACTTTAGTTATGAAACTAAAAAAAAAAAAAACAGAACATAACAGATTTTAACTGGCTGCTGTCAGATAACAGCATGTTTCCATAACCTTCTCTGAAAGATAAGACACCAGTATATAAACAACATACTTCCTTCCACTCCACCAAAAGACAGCCTCCTGTATATGAACATGATGTCTGATTGTGAAGAAAGTAAAAAATAACTATCAGAGTTAAGGTTTCCAGCTTGTTACATTGGTCCTCTTTGCACATCCCTGAAACTTCTGAGGAAAGTTAAAGAAATATTGACCACACTGTCCCTTATCATTAGCAGAGTGTGTTGGCCAAAATATCTGTCAAATACTGCCAGCATCTTAAAAAATGCTTACTTCACACTATCGCCAATGGAAAGCACAGCTTATTTTTTCACACTTTGCCCAATCAATTACATTTAAACTTCACTAGTTTTTCCACAACAATCAAGTATAAACTGACTTGAATTGTCATATCAAATGTGTTATCTCCTCCCAGGGATTCCAACTTACTGTTGGTGCATTTTCTTTAAACAGGGGCACCGTGCAATGTTTGCATATTTATTTATTTATAACAAAGAAAAAACATACTTCATTGCTCTAAAAATCAATAAGTAAATAAATAAATAACTGCGGAAAAGCACCTCTGGAGAAATGGTGCCCCATATGTGTAAGGTAGACATGGCTGTTACATTACCTTGTGATGTAGAAGCAACTAAGCATTTATTTGAATGAGATCAACACCAGGATCAAAGAACATGTCCCATCTTTCAGTGTGCATAAATGTAGTGGCTTTGGTAAACTATACATGTGAGAACTCCATTAGGCTTGATAATCAGGTGGTGAATGTGCAGATTTAATGGAAGCACTGGGATCCACATTTTTGGATCTTGCACATGTTTACAGCCTAATAAATTAGTATTTTTTCTGACCAGAGATATAAAAATTATAGATTAAGTATTTATACTATGATAAAAATCATCACAAGTGTTTAAGCATTCACCTAGGTAATTTAATGTGCATTAATTTCACCATACCACATGTTATGTTAGTTAACAATAAATTATATTTTTGAAGGCATGCATATTATATAAAACAAGGTAGTCAGGCGAGTGGGGGTTTAATTTTCAAAACTGGATAACAAAGATTCAGAAAATATTATCAAATTTATACAAGTCTGATTCATCTAGTTTTGAAATACAAACCTAGATTCTAGGCATACAGGTTCAGTGAAGTAAACATGCACTTGAACTTATTCAAAGAAACCGACCATCGTGTAAAGAACGTGACTGCAATTTCAGTGCCCAAAATACATTTTATTGCATTGAATATCATGGGATAAGATACAAACTTTGCCTAGCAATAAGGCATACATTTAGCAGACTTTTAAGAAAC
>NC_056741.1:1179164554-1179277054 GCF_019279795.1 Protopterus annectens | reverse complement strand
TTGATCTTAAGGAATATATAGTTAAAAAAACAGGAAAATTCTTAAACTTGTTGTTACCCCTTTAAAGCATTTTGCTGTTATACCTTTCAAGTGTTTTTTGTCAAGAAGACTACCAGCAGTGTGCTACCTAATATGAGGGTCTGTGGTCTCATACTCCTATTTCTATATATATTAACTTCAAGATCACTGCATTATGCAGTAGAGGGAATACTTCTCGATCCTGCCATACTAGATTCAGTGTATGTTTCCTACATTCAAATTTGCAACTAAAAAGTTGTAATGATTGCAATTGTTATCCATGGACTTTTAACATGCACCCATGTAATTTGGTTCCTTATCAGAAGAGTGAATGCTGAAAATATTGAACGCTCTTCTGTCGAACTGTAAAGTTCTACCACAAAACCAGGAACCAAAAACAAAACCACGAACTCCAAAAAACAAAGGTCTTCTCAGATGGCCAGTCCCCCACTTTATTGTACAAGATAAAAATGAAAAAAACACAAGTAAAATGAAGCGCTTTTTGTTTAGCACTCTGGCTAAACTTCATTAGATACACAACACAAGTAAAAGTACTCTCTTATAAATCACACCAAGTACAATCAATTAAACGTGATTTGAGCCAATTCACTTTTAAAGCTCTATAACTCTAGGGTAAAGTGAATCCACTCTGAATCATTGAATGTTCAGAACATTGATGTTCTGATCATCGAGACCAGAACATCGATGTTCAGAACATCGAAAGTTCAAAACGAACCATAAAAAAAAAACACAAACACTATGTTATAAACGGGGGGCTTCACCCCCTGCATCCCCCATGTGGGGGGCGGTGCCCCCACACCTCCCTACTTTTATATTCCAACTCCGAGATCGCACTACAGTGGGGTAAGGGAAATCTCCCGTTTACCACTATATGCAGTAGAGCTAAACAGGAGATTTGCCATATCCTACCTGCAATGCCAACACTCAGATGGCACACACACACACACACACACACACACACACACACACACACACACACACACACACACACACACACACACACACACACACACACACACACACACAACATGCAGGGCACCTTGCTGCCCTGCATACACACCCAACATTCCACAATCTCACTTACCTGGCACTTCCACTTTAAACCTTCAATGTTCTGGTCTCGATGATCAGAACTTTGATGTTCTGAACATTCAATAATTTAAAGGGAACCCATATATATATATATATATATATATATATATATATATATATATATATATAAATATGTTACTTGCAAGTAAAATATATCTATATAAAAACAGATTATATATATATAAGCAATAACGATTAATTAAAAAAAAAAAAAAATATATATATATATATATATATATATATATATATATATATATAAAAAAACACTAGTGTATAAAAATACATTTGAAGGAAGCATAAAAAACAACTGTTTCATGACCTAAACAACTGCAGAAGTAATGAGCTATTCTTATATATTTAAATTTCATCTTTCTAAACTTTTCAGTTTTAGGACACATGCTAAAGAGCAAAGCTCATTCAATCCTGGGGGGCAAGATGCATTTACTCTTAGCTGCCACATTAATTCTAATTTCTCTAAGAGAAGTAATGTAGGCCCCCTCGCATGTCCATGGCCACATGGTCAATGACCCTAAATTTAAATTTATGTAATGGACTTTCTTTGCAATGGCGAGCTAGGGCATTGTTCTCTTTGTTCTTGCTGATGTTATAAGTGTGTTCATACACACGTTCTCTCAGTTTACGGTCCATCTTACCAATGTAAAAGGCTGGGTAGGTTTGATATTGGGCCACATAAATCACAGACCTAGAATTACAGTTAAGTCTGTGTTTGATGTTAAATTTTAATGTACAAGTTTTAAAACTCTGGCCAGTCTCCATAAACTTACATTGGTTACAGGATTCACATTTATACATTCCTGGGATTCTACTCATACTTAACAGCCCACCTTCAATTAAATTCTTTAAGTTTCTCCCTTTTCTGTACGTAATCACTGGTAGCGGTCATAGTTTTTGTAATAAGGCTTTATCTGTTTTCAATAAGGCTCAGTTTTTGATTAAGATTTTACTCACTTCATTTGCTTCAATTGTATAAGTAGTGATGAAACTGAGAGAATATTGGGGTTTAATGTTGTCCCCATGCCCACTGCCACTGGGTTCAGGGTTGTTTCAGAAAAAGTAGAAGGAGTAGGAACTACTGGAAAATTGTTGTGGCCACCTCTGTCAACATGGTGTAGGATAGGTGTGAACACTCCTAATTCACGTTTCATTTGAACTTCAGTGATCACCTCGGTCAAGAAGGTTTCAGGATACCCCGTATGTAAACATGTGTTTTAACATTACGCATTCTTCTACAAATCTACTTTCTTCACTTGTCATTCTAGCAGCCGGCACTAATTGGTCCTTAAGGACAAGTATTACAGTATGTCTCTTTCCTGTATATACAGGATGTGTATCTCTAGTTAACTCTGTCCTTCTTTAATTCAATGTCCAAATAGTTAATTCTATCTTTATTAAATGAACTTGTAAATTTCAGAAAACAAGTAGTGCTGTTGAAATAGTTAACAATGTCGCAAGCTTTTTGCTTGTCACCTTTCAGTATTATACAAATGTCGTCCAGGAAATGAGTGTAAAAGAAAATATTGTTGTAGATAGTGTCATTACCCAGGATGTATTGGTGTTCCCAGTGTGCCATAACCATGTTAGAAAAACTGGCACCACATGGTGAACCCATGGTAACCCCAATTTTTTGTAGATAGTACTCATTGTTAAACAGAAAAAAAAAGGTTTTCTAATATAATTTCTAATAACACTTTTACTAGTCTAATCTCTTCAACAGGTGCTTCCTTCTTGGTCATAAAGTCAATGACCCATTCAGTCCCTGTTCTGTGTGGTATTGATGTATACAAATCACACACAACTACTGTCAAGAAATTGCACTCGGCATTGTATTCGAGTTTATTAACTTCAGCTAAAAATGACCAACAGTTCTTGCAAATCTGCTTCTCTTGTAAGATGTATTTTTTAAGGCTTGAGTCCATCAACTTAGCTCGATATTTCAGTATTTTTTGGTTTCTTAGGCGGTCGTGATGGTGCAGCGGTTAGTATTGCCACCTCACAGCAAGAGGTTCTCCGGTTCGATCCTCAGCTGGGGTGCCTTCTGTGTGGAGTCTGCATGTCCTCCCTGTGGTTGCATGGGTTTCCTCCCACATCCCAAAGACATGCTGTAGGTGGATTGGATACTCTAAAATTGGCCCTAGGCATGACTACGTGTGTGTGTGTGTGTGTGTGTGTGTGTGTGTGTGTGCCTTCCGTGGAAGGTTGGGTGATGGGCTGGCAACTTGACACTGTAAAACTCCACTGCCAATCATGAGCGGACAGGTGATCCGCTGTGGCGACCCCTAACCGGGAAAAGCCGGAAGAAGAAGAAGTTGCATATTTGGTTTCTGTTATATTTCTGCATTGATCTGAGGTAGTTCAGTTGGCTGAGATTAATTATGGGTAGGGGAGGAGCCTGAGCCTTAGAACAAAAGTCTAAGAGCCATTGATGTTGGATCCATATAAATCTGATAACCCATAACATGGCCATACCACTAATTGCTTGAGGAGGGAAGGATAAAATCAGTGGTCTGGGCACCAAGCCCTTCAGAGCTTTTCTGCCTTCACAGAAAGGTCCTCTTATGGTCTTTCAAGGATCAATGGTCAGTGAGCATTTCTCCATGTAAGTTCCCTTCAGGGGAAAAAAAACTTCCATATTTTACTTTATGACAGAAACAATACTGCAAAATACATTATTTGTTGCTTGGAATTTTATGTTTTTTGAACTTTCACATGACTTTTCAGTCAGTTAAAGTCTGTGGTTGTGCTTTTTACATCAGCAGGCTATAAAGTTGTCTCATCCTCTGATGGGTGACTCTGCTGTGGCCATTTTAGTTTCCTTAGACCATTAATTTTTTCATTGTTTTCCTCTGCTGGTATCGCTTCAGCAACCATGGAGCAGGGGTTAGACACATCCTCTGCAGCTGTTGGAGTGTCTTTACTGGCACGGTGAAACCATTCTTGTCTTTCTTGGAGGATGGAGTGTGGAATGCCTCTCTGTCTAGTGTGGGCAGGGATGTCTATTCTTTAGGGAGATGTGCCAAACATGAGTCAGCCTACTTCTATGGAAATTCTTGTTTATAAGAAGCAGAAAGTTAAACATTTACATTCCCCATCTCAATTACTTTAGACTGGAATGACTTATTGGGCTTAGCTCAGGGATTAATTCTGGCTCTTGTCCCCTCTCATTCTGGGTTTACTTGCAAAAGAAAAAACAAATTCTTAATTTTCTGAAGATTGTCAGTAATATGAACAGAGAAATGATTTCAAGGGAACAGCTTCCATTTTTTTTCCTCAGATGACTGATTCTGAGGAGAATATTTCTTTTCATGGCCCTGTTTCTTTTTTTTTTTTGAAAACTATATCTTGGATAAACTATTTGTTTCAATTTGTTTCAGTGAGATTAATAATGCCATTCCAATGTCTTCAAAAGAATACAAGTTGTTAAAAGCAGAATTTCCTCAACCCTAGTACTGTTCCTCCTGTACTTCCAGCTTTAGGTATATTTTTATTACAGCCAGCCTGCAGTCACTAAGAAAGTAGCTAGATTGTATAAGGCTACCTTACAATTTTGTTTCTAAACAAGACCTCACACTGCAATGATTTCCCTGGTAAATGCTCCTGCTGCTAAACATTTGGTAAATGCTAATCCCTCCCCCTTTTGATAGATGTGGGGAAAACATATACTTCTGCCCCACTAATTTTTATTACTCTTAATTGTCAAGCTCATATGTTAATGTTTTTTGCTTACATCATTTGAGAATCTGAGGAAAGTTATTCATAAGTTCATAGGTGTGTACTAGGCTAATGGCCCTGGAGCCTTTACAAGCCTAGCCCATAGGATTAACCTGGCATTGTGCCACCTGACCTTAGTTCCTAGTGCCTCTGTCGAGTAGAGCCACTGGAGTGATCACTGGGGTGAATTTTCTATTTCCCATCCACTCATCAAGATTTCTCTTGAAGAGGACCAGAGAGGTGCTCTGCTTGACATGTATAGGAAGTCTATTCCATAGCATGGGAAGTCTCTGGGTTATGAACCTGTCCCTCCAGGATGTTCTGTTGATTGTGGTAATGAGGTTGAGGTCTCTGGAGTGTGTGGTGCGGAGGGATTGGGATTTCTTTAGATGTATCATTTCTAAGAGAGCTGGGTCAGACATGCCTTTGTAAGTCAAGCAAAGATCTCCTCTAAGTAGGTGATATGAGACAGAGAATAGTTGATTTTTTTTGAGTCTATTCATATAGCACAAGTGTTTAAGGTCTAGGATTCTCTTTGTGAGGTACTTTTGCAGCCTCTCCAGTTGTTGCAGGTGTCTAGTGAGGTACATGCCAAATGGGGAATTGTACTCGATGATTGGCCTAATGAGGGAAGAGTACAGGGAGACAATGACCTCTTTCTTCCTGGATGCAAAACCCTTAGTAATGAGATGTGCCACATAGAAGGACTTTCTGACCACAGTGGCAACGTGGTGGTCAAAAGAGAGGTTGCTGTCAACCTGTGTTCCCAGATCTCTTACAATGCCTTCTGTGTTCAGTGTACTACCATCAATGAGGTAATTCAAGGGAACTGGGTTTTTCCCAAGGGGGATGATGACACATTTTTTGGCATTGAGCTTAAGGCCATGGTTCTGACACCAGTCGTTGGTGTTATTGATGCCTTTCTGCAGGATGTGAGCATCACTTGGGGAGTTAATAATAGCTCCCAACTTGCAATTATCTGCGAATCTTGTCAGCCAGAGTCCCTTTGTGTTGGACTGGACTTC
Source organism: Protopterus annectens (assembly GCF_019279795.1). Lineage (NCBI taxonomy): Eukaryota > Metazoa > Chordata > Ceratodontiformes > Protopteridae > Protopterus > Protopterus annectens. Next base: position 1,179,271,169 of record NC_056741.1, on the reverse strand, counting down.
AGAGAAGTAGATACCAAATAGGAGAGGATCCAGGACCGAACTCTGTGGGACTCCACTCGTGACTGGATGGCATTCTGATTGGAGTCAGCTACTTTCACACTGTGGGTTATATCTGTGAGCCAGTTTGTAACCTACCTAGTGATATAGGGGTTGATGACCAGCTTAGTGAGTTTTTCTATGATTCCTGAGTGGGGAATGGTATCAAAGGCCATGGGCAGATCAAGGTAGGCAGTATGAACCACCTTGCCTTCATCCACAGCTGTGGTGACTGACTCAAAGAAGTCGACCAAGTTGAGCAGGCATGATCTACCCTTCACAAAACCAAACTGTGTAGGATCCGGAGGTTGGAGATTCCCTATACCCTGGTTTATTAGGTCCATGATGATGTGTTCCATAGCTTTGCATATCAGACTCATCAGGCTAATTGGGTGATAATTCCCGGGGTCTGTAGTCACACTTTGTGGAGAGGGATGACTGTAGCAGTGCACCATTCGGTAGGCACAAAGCCTGAGTTGAGGCTGAGACTGAACAGGGCACATAGGTGAGGTACCAGTTCACTTTGTAGTTCATGTAGAACACAGCTAGCGATATTGTCAGGTCCCACAGAAGCTGTATTCTTGGCCTTGGACAGTGCTGTTTTAACCTGTGCAGCAGTAATACAGGGGGTCTCCCAATCTACTAGTATTGTGATTGGTCCTTTGTGGGGGGAGAGAGGGGTAATCTTAGCACTGATTCTGTTGGCCAGTATATTGGCAATATCTGTTGCCTCGGTATAGGAGGTACCACTGTGCAGTAGCTCAAAGCAAACCTGAGTATTGCTGTAGAGATTCTTTACATAACTATTGAAGGCTTTGTGGTTGTCTTTTCTATCTGCTGCAGTTCTGTTTTCATAGCTAGCTTTAGAGGATTTGATGAGGGATCTCAACCTTTTGCTGAGGCTGATAAGGGAGTTTTTCCAGTCTTGGGATTTTGCCTTATTCTGCATCAGTTTCCTCCTTCTGATGTAGAGTTTGTTTTTGGCAGGGGACCACCAGATTGGCTTCTTTTTTTTTTTTTGAGGAGATTGTCTTAGTTCTATTGGGTATGGTGAGATCCATGCATTTGTGTATGTGTTCATACAGTGCACTGGTGTATGATTCGGCGGTCAAGCAACTATTCTCCATTTGCATGGGTGCCGTGAAGTTAGCCACCTCTGTTTTTAGGTGCCCAAAGTTAGTTTGGAGAAGTTTTTCATGGTGTTTACCTTTGCGGGGGTGGGGGTGGGAGGGTTGTGGATTTCCAAGGTGATTGGTTTGTGGTCAGATCTAACCAGGGAAAAGTTGACTAGTGGTGTACAGTAATGGTCGCCCATGTTAGTAATGACCAGGTCAAGGATGTTGCTACCTCTAGTAGGGGTTACAACAAGCTGGTCCAAAGCATTGGAATTAATGAATTCCAGAAAGCATTGAGCAAGTGTATTGGTGCATGAGTAGTTCTCCCAGTTAATAGAGGGGTAGTTGAAGTTGCCCAGTATGAGAGTGTTAGGTTGGACCCTAATATTCACCAGGGTGTTTAGGAACATGGAGTGTATGTCTTGGGACATGGTTGGGGACCTATAACAGGCTATGACCTGAATCGCTGTCTTACCCAGTGTTAGCTGCACTTGAAGTATTTCAGATGCATTTTGTTGGGCTACCAGTCTGGAGGTGTGTGTATCCTTTATGAATATGGAAACACCACCACCTTTGGAGCTTCGGTCCAAGTTTTGGGGCCAAAAGGTGTGGAGTGAGTTATAGCCTGGTAGTGCAGGGGTGCTTTCTGCTGCCTCGAACCAGGTCTCTGCTACAGCACAAATGTCGATATTCTCCATTTTAAGGAGTGCTTCGAGCGAGTGCATTTTGAGATTTAGAATTCTAGTGTTGAGCAGCATGACTCTCAGATTGCATTTGTTTGTAGCTGTTATGGTGGTAATTTATTCTTTGGAACACTGCTTAGAAAAGGCACTACAGGGGTGGCAAGAGCCTTGGCCAGTATTCGGAAGCCCAGAGGTGACTGATGCAGGACATCTCTGGCAAAGCATCAAGGTCTGTCAATCATGTCATCCCAGGCAGACAGATACTGGATCCCCTTAGAATGACACCAGAAGCGTAGTCAATTGTTGCAATCAATCATTTTCTGCTTGTACTGTGGTATCATTCTTGGTGATGGTAGGATGCTGCTCAGAGCTAGGGTCATACCTGCCTGGGCTACATAATCCAAGAGCTCCTCCATGTCTCTTTTCATGTAGTCCAGGGGGGGTTTATATCAGGTCATTCACACCCATACGTACAATGACATAGTTATATTTGCACATGTTGTTGAGAGACCTGAGTGCATGCGTTATGTGGTGGATCCTGGAACCTGACAGGCAGCTGACTGTTATTTTCTCCTTAATCAACCTAGTGAGTGGGACATCAGTGTGCCTCACTATTGAGTCACTTATGACTAGTGTGTTGGGCATGCTGTTTTGCCTTAGGGGCTTTGTTTGAGGGGCGCACTGTTTAGGAGAGGTATGTGTATCATCATTAGTGTTGTTTTGTGGTGGTTGGGTGTGTTTCTGCCTTTGAGGTCTCTGCTATTTGTGTAGATTTTTATTGAGAGCCTCCATGAAGGTGGGTGTGTGGTTTGTGTTTTTATGTGAAGGCAGTGCTGGTGTGTGTTCTGAAGGACAATGTGTTCCATGTGGTGTGGTGCAAGTGTTGACCTTCTCCTCTTGACCAGCTATTCCGGTCTTGGCTGGAGAGTACATGGCTTTCAATTTCGATATATAAGTGCATCTCTCACAAGTCTGAGTGTTGGGAGGTAAGAGGAGAGGATTGTCAGTGTACATGAGGCAGTTGCTACATTGTCTCAGGATGCCCATGTTCATCAGAGTAATAGGAGAAAGCACAGGGAACTGAACTTTAGACATGCTTGGAGGGGTGGGGATTAATAAATACTGGAGCTGTTTCCTTGTAGAACATTTAGTGCTGGTAGCACTTTTGTGTGCTACAATAATTGCTACAAGAATTCTGGAAAAGTGCTAAACTAATAAACTAGTAAAAGTGCAGTAGAGGAGAGAACTAGCAGATCTAAGGGAAAATTTGAAGAGTAGACTTTGGCACTGCGCAGAAGCTTACAAACAGTCCTGGATACAGCAAATCTGTATCTGGACTAGATTAATTATAGGAAAGGTGGGAAACAAGCACAGATGTGGACTTTTAATCCAGAAAATTGAAAGACATGGAAAAAACTGTCCAAATGGCCAATAAGCTACTATTTCTGGGCTAGAAACCACTCTTCCTGTGGTAGATAGGCTATCTAGTGCTTACCACTCCCACTGATAAACTAGAAGCCTTCCCTCCAACACAGAAAGGCTTGGGTGGCTCAGAAGTTTATAAACCATCATGGATACAGCAAATCTGTACCTGGACTAGACTAGTTACAGAAAAGGCAGGAAACAAGCACAAACATGGGCTTTTAAACCAGAAAGATGAAAGAGATGGAAAAACTGCCCAAATGGCCAATAATCTACAATTTCTGGGCCTGAGACCACTCCTCTTGTGGTAGATAGGCTACCTAGTGTTTACCACTCTCACTAATAATCTAGATGGTTTTCCTCCAGCACAAAAAGGCTTGGGGTGCTCAGAAACTTACCAGCAGTCCTGGATACAGTAAATCTGTATCTGGACTAGGCTAGTTACAGGAAAGGCGGGAAACAAGCACAAATGTGGGATTTTAAACCAGAGAGTAGAAAGAGAAGGAAAAACTGCCCAAATGGTCAATAAAGTACAATTTCTTGGCCAAAAACCACTCCTCTTGTGGTAGTTAGTACCTAGTACTTACCAATCCTACTGATAAGATAGAAGGCTTCCCTCCAACACAGAAAGGCTTGGGGAGCTCAGAAGCTTACAAACAGTCCTGGATACAGCAAATCTGTACCTGGACTAGACTAGTTGCAGGAAAGGCAGGGAACAAGTGCAAAAGCAGGCTTTTAAAACAGAAAGATGAAAGAGATAGAAAAAATGCCCAAGTGGCCAATAAACTACAATTTATGAGCCAAAAGCCACTCCTCTTGTGGTAGATAGGCTACTTTGTACTTACCACTCCTAATGATAAGCTAGAAGGCTTCCCTCCAACACAGAAAGGCTTGGGGGGGCTCAGAAGCTTACCAAAAGTCCTGGATATTGCAAATCTGTACCTGGACTAGAATAGTTACAGGAAAGGCAGGAACAAGCACAAATGTGGGTTTTAAACCAGAAAGTTGAAAGATATGGAAAAACTGCTCAAACAGCCAATGAACTACAATTTCTGGGCCAGAAACCACTCCTCTTGTGGTAGATAGGCTACCTAGTGCTTACCACTCTCACTGATAAGCTAGAAGGCTTCCCTCCAACACAAAAAGGCTTGGGGGGGGGGGCTCAGAATCTTACCAACAATCCTGGATACTGCAAATCTGTATCTGGACTAGACTAGTTACAGGAAAGGCAGGAAACAAGCTTAGATTTTTTTTTCAGAAAGCAACTAAAACAGCACTAAAAATAAAGCAAATACAATTTAAATAAATGCAATTTATTCAAAATGTATTCTGAACTAAATTCAATTGTTGCTTTATTCAATTCCAAACAGTTAAGAAGTGCCAAAAACTTTTCCCTGTTTTACACTTAATACTTCTGTGTCAAGTGACCAATCACTGTTTGAAGTGTGCTTATGACTCCGCTGATGCCTATTCCAAAGAAGTTGCTACTGGAACTGTGATGAGACGGTTTTTGCATGGTTACAGTCTCAAAATGGCAATGTTAAGCTGAAATTAATTCTCCTTTAACATGGTGGTTGTGTTGAACCAATTAATGTTGAGGTCCTTAAAAAAGTGAGAGGAGAGAGGGAAACTGATTCAAGGGGTGAACTCTGACTTCTCCTTTGGATAGGGATGTTATTTTTGGACTAACTGCTGCTTTCCTTCTTATAAAGCAAATTTCTGGCAAGCCAATGCTCAAAAAATAATGGCAAGGAGGCTCCAAAAGAAGGGGAGAACTTCTCAGAAACGAGACAGTTCAACAACTGACTCTTTACACATCCCCCACCCATGCTGCAATACACATTTTGCTTATTTCTGTATCTCTATTTCACTTTTTAGCAACAGTCCATTAGGGGCTCTGGTGACTGTGGAAGTCCTTACCTCTTTTATGGAATCTCTTCAAATCATCCAGATCCACCTTCCTCATTTTCACTGCTCCAGTAGCACCTGCTATCTCTAAGGCTAACAGAACCTGCCCCCTCTCTATTTTTCAGGAAAAGGTTTTTATTCTAGAATGTTTCTTATACCAGAGAAAGAAACTTCATGTAGACCAGTTGTGGATCTTTCCCTTCTTTTAAGACATAGGGAAGGCTATCCCTTCACAACCAGTATGCTCTTATTTCTGTTTTGCAGCTTTTTGGTAACCATTTAAATGGTGTTTTATCATCATGGCCTACAACAACACTTGTCAGATGTCTTGTTTATAAGGATTTATGAGTCTGGATTACATTTTTAGTTCTCTTTATTACCCTTTGGATTATCTTTTACTCTAACGGTTTCACAAAGTGTTTAGCTCCTCTGATATCCTATTGTAGACGGTAAAATATTCACTTTTTATTTAGGTGACTTGTTTATCTTTGCAGAGTCTGTTTCAAAGTAACAGGAGTCTCTCACTTGGATAAGAGATCACCTCCTCAGACTGAGTTTCCAGGAAAACATTCAAGCATCTTGTCTTATTCCATCTGACAGAATGGTATTTTTGGAGTAGCTCTTGGATACATTCTTTAAAACAGTTTTTTTCACAGGCTAGGGTACATCTATTCCTCAGTCTGTCTACACTTTGACATAGGAATTTCTTAGTGTTTTAGGATTCATGGCATCTATAAGTGTCTTCATCCCCCAGCCATGTATAATTGTCTTAATTTCTTCAGCCAGACTCCACATAATATATATATATATATATATATATATATATATGGTTCTACCTGACATAATCGAAACCACACAACACCGACAACCACATCACCGACACCACATATTCGACAGTCCATAAACACGAAACCACACATAACCGACAACGAAATAACCGACGGTACACAAACACGAAACCCCATACACTGCACACACCACAATAACAATTGAAAACAAAACACATCCCCATTCAACAAACCACACACACAACACAAGCACACCAAAATCCTTACAAGCCCACACTAAACCTTACCCTAACCCTAAGGTCCGTCACTATGACACTTACCTACCCGCTCCCTAACCCTAACTCACTTAACCCGCCCTATCGCCTCCCTAACCCTAACTCACTTAACCCACCCTATCGCCTCCCTAACCCTAACTCACTTAACCCACCCTATCGCTCCCTAACCCTAACTCACTTAACCCACCCCTATCGCTCCCTAACCCTAACTCACTTAACCCACCCCTATCCCCACAGACCGTCAATCTCCACACTTACCTGCCTCGCACCCTAACGTCCGTCACTACCGCATACTCACACAGCCTTTCCCCATGTCGGCATCCTCGGCGTTGGTGTTGTCATCCGTCGTGTCGGTCTTCTACATTGTCGATGTTCTGCCACTCGGGATTCGCGTCGGTCTTCTTCACTTTCGATCTTCTGGAGCTCCGAATTCCGCTGTCGGTCTTCTGCGCTGTCGACGAAGTCAGGTAGAACCATATATATATATATATATATATATATATATATATTTGCTATTCACCAGGACAACTGCCTCTCTATACCCTACACTATTCCTCTACTGTATCCTCTTACTTTACCCCCCCCCATCTCTAAACTCTGTGGACTCGTAACATCTTTCACACAGTTCCTTTGTTGGACACAGATTCATTCAATCTATCCCAAACAGTACACATACTTCTAATGGTAATTTAACTTCTTGTCATTATTTCTCTGTTTATATCCATGCTTGCTGGCTCTGAATTTATATTACATTCTGTCATTGTATTTTCGTATGTTCTATAAGTCCATAATGGACTGTCAGTCCACTTTAGACTCTGTTTTATTTGTGTACACTGTAATTTGTACTCTCATCTGATTACTTTATTATACATTATTATTATTATTGTAAGTTTTTATTTGTGGAGCTTTTCTCCCTGGGCCTCCACTGAAAAAGGTCTTCTGGCCCAGTTAGACACTACCCAGTTAACAAATAAAATAAATAATAAATAAATATATATATATATATATATATATATATATATATATATATATATATATATATATATATATATATATATATATATATATTAAAAAAATAAAAAGTGGTACCAAAAATCTGGCTGTATGGTCCCAATATTATATCACTGATTTTTCAAATTCTAGTTTAAGGATTTGTAAAAATGGAACTGTTTTCTTGGAGGGACCACGTTTATCTGAATTTATGTCTCCCTTTCTACCTTCCAGCTCCACTAAAGTCTGTATCAACATATGCCTCAGACTTTTGGGGGGGGGGCTGTGTCTTTGGGCAAGGGTATAAGTACAAGGACTTTTAAATAAAAAGACTCAGCAAAACAGTTAAACATCAAAGAGGTTTAAGCAGTAATACATGCACTCATCTCTGTCTCAATCATCTGTGGTCCCCTGAAGCTCTACTGGTCTGCAAGTGATCACAGACTACAACACAGTGATATAATTATCTTGAACGCCTTCCACTGGTATCCAAGGTTGTTCTAATGAACCGAAAGGACTCCATAATATATTTGTGATGACTCCCTTCTGGCTCAGCAAAAGTGTTTCTCCCTTCTCCCTGCTTTTGGAAATGGCCTAAGGCAATTGTAACAAGCTTCCTCACAGACAGGATTTACACAAAACAGGGGTTGTTTGCCACTCTTCATGTTGAAACATCTTCTACAGACTGTATGAATGACAGAATCTTAATACCTTTTTGGCATCGTTTTTATGAGGATATGCATCTGATATCATAGGAGGCAAAGAAATCCTGTTTCTAGAAAGTATAAATATATCTTTGCTTATGCAAATATTTTGTAGTTGCTTCCACATTATGAACCACGACCCTTTTAAGGCCAGAGTCTCTAATGTTCTAAAATATTTGCGTGAGTTTTTATCCTTTGGTCTTTCTTATTCCTTTATCAAGTTCACCTTTAGACTATTTCATCATGTTTGTCCACAGATCCTCCTCTTTGAACACACATTTTAAGCTTTGAAAGGGTTTTTTTTTTTTTACATATCTGTCCACCTATAAAACAAACAGTTCCTTCTTGGAATCTTAATTTTGTTCTAAAAATATTATCTATTGTTCCATTTGCCCTTCTCTTGACCCCACATAAGCCCTTGCTTTCTCCTCTTCTACCTCCTTCTCCCTATTAATCTAGTCTAGAGTCTAATGACTCTTATAGGAGTGCTCGACTTAATAGTTTTATTCCCCCCATACTAATACCTCTGATAGAAGGACATGGCTGAATAGTTTTATTTTTTACTCTCAGTTGAAAAAAAATTGATAATGCCTGTTTTTGATCTCTCAAAAGTGTAACTTTATTTATATTGTTATAATTCTTTTGTCAATGTACTCCCTTTCCTCACTTTAGTGCAGTCTCATAGTTGGAATATTTATTTAGCAGGGGGTGGAGGGGTGCAGGCGGGGCTTGCCCCCCTACAAAACAATGAACTTGCAGGGTAAGGGCTAGACTTACCTTAGCTCCTATGTAGACATCACGTTTGCTATTCGATCTACATGTCGAATCTTATGAATTAATGATATCAGATTCAACATTTTGACCTAATTAGTATGCAGGAATTCAGCATTCTGGTTTGACGTATGGGTTCAGTTCAGAATGTCAAAGTTTCAAAGCTTCAAATTTTCATAAGGTCGAGACCATATGATCGGAGTTTTAAAACTTCAAAACCCTGAGCGGAGATCTGCATACAGCGTGGAATGGGAAATTTTCCCTTTTCCTTGCTGTAGTGCAATCTCAGAGTTGGTTTATTTAAATAGTGGTGGGGGTGCAAGGGGGCTTGCCCCCTGCAAAAACATTAAGGAACATGGCTTTGTGTTCTTTTTGTATTCATTTCAGAGTTTCAAAGTTTTAAAACTTCAATTCGAAGTGTTGAAACTCTGACATCCTGAAGTGAATATATATATATATATATATATATATATATATATATATATATATATATATATCTATGGGATCCGGACACATGCTCGACTAGCATATGTCCAAATCACAAAACATCGAACACACATACACGAAAGCGCTTAACATCGAAAAGCGCTTCTGTGTATGTGTGCCTGTTTCGTAGATCGGACTACAGTTCGGGTAAGGGAAAATTCCCTTTTCCACACTGTAGTGTGATCTCGGAGTGAGAATATTAAAGTACGGGGGTGGGGGTGCAGGGGGGAAACGTAGATTTTTGTTTTTTTTCAACTACACATGCACAGAAGCTCTTTTTAATGTTAAGCACTTTTGTGTATGTATGTTAGATGTTTTGTGATTAAGACACATGCTAGTCGAGCATGTAACCTAGATTTGTATATATATATATATATATATATATATATATATATATATATATATATCTGTGGGGGGGGGTGCCATTTAGCTTTATTGGCCTGAATGGACCTACAAAGACATAAAAGTAAAAAGTTTTGGGCATTCAGATGCCATGTGACTGAAACTGTATGGCCTTAAGGGGTTTTGCATATATCCTATAGGCCTTTATTAGTCTGGCTGTACATTTTCTTGCAGTTTTTACTGAATGGTTTGTCTGTGTATCCTTTTTACCCTTCTGTGTTATATAATGTAATTGATGTATCTTTGTATCCAAAACATATGTTAGGACTTTCATAGCATTCTCAAAATAATTTATCTTCTGAAAATAACCATGAGATGCTTACGGCCTGGCTTCTAATTACATTTTCTAAATTTTCTTTAATAAATGTTGGATGACTGCAATAAACAGGTAGGTATTATTGAAAGTGGGTTTTCTCCAGATACTGGTCTTTAACATACCTTCTTGTGCCACGTATTTTATATTAATATCCAAAAAAAAATAACATATTTAGACCAATGTCCTACAAAATTCAAAAATGTGGTGAAATTATTTAAAAATTCAATACACTTTTTCTTTAACTTGTCATATAAAACATAAATTAGTAATACATCTACCATAGAATTTTTCCACTAAATCAATAAAAGTTTGCAAAAGTGGGGGCAACTGCTACCCCCATTGCCATATGCTCAGTATTTGTAGTTTATATACATTAAACATGAAGTTGTTACTGAGTATTACACTGTAATTCAAAAACAGTACTGACTGACAAAATACTGACAAAATCCATATCATTTAACAGTTTTTTCTAACCATTTCTGTATTTTCTTCCAGCAGAATTAATATGTAAGGATCTTTTAAATCTAAATTTACAAAGAAACATTCATCACATGCAACTTATTTCAACATATATTATGAATCTCTAATACACAAACACCTGAAATGTACCAGTCAATTCAGAATTTTGTCTTTTACAACTATAAGTTCAAGTTCTTTAACTTGGGACATATTATTGCCCTAATCAGTGTTTATATAACTAACACGTGAATTTTAGGAATTGCAGATAACATCAAAATTAGTGGATTTTCTTCTTGAAAGAAATTTTGACTGCAATTTGAGCCTATTACTGTGCAGCAATTCAGATAATATGATATCACATTTTATACCTTCTATTAATATCATACAAATCCTGATATCTTTTCTTGTCAGTCAGTAAATGTTCTATTTCAGTAACAGAATCGTTTGCCTCTCCCTTTGTCAACCTTCTTTTTCACAAGTTTTTATTATTAGATAAGGCTAACAATGCTGACTTTTCTATTTTTTGTAAACTTACAGAATTTGTAGTTTGCTGATTTAATTACATTTTGCCTGATCTCATTCTTACAAGCATTTTCAGATGCAATATTGTCTGATTTAGGGGAGGGTTAAAAGCTCTGTGCCTTTTTAAAACATCTGTGTCTGTAACATATGACGTGTTTACTGAGCAAAAATAGAAGTTTACTTTCCTTGTTCCACTCTATTGATATGGCATTCATTATGTAGACATGGCTAAATAGGAATAGTGGGGCTTGTGTAGCTGCTGCTATTCTATCTGGTCTTATGAATGTAAGGAGACCAAGGCAGGAGAGGACTGTGACAGTGGAGGCATATGTTGTAACATCTCTTGACCTAACCCAGATTAATGCTAGTTGTAACAATACCTTTGAAAATGTCCTAGTGGCTGGGCTTAATGATAGATTTCTATCTGTCATCCATGTAGGTTTTATACAGCATTTCTGCAGGATCTTACAGATGGCATAAATTAACCTGCTTGAGCTCCACCTGATATCTTGTATGGGATAGTTTATTGCAGGGTTTAATGACTTATGTGGCTTGACTCTGGAACTTCTTGACTGTCTTTGAAAGCCTCAGTTTCACTCAGATTGTTACTGTGATACATAAGTCACAGCACTATATGGACTTGGTATTCCAGCTTGGTCTGGAAACTAGAGGTTTATTAGTGGAATCAATCTCATAGACAGGCAGTACTGTGTTTCATATTAGAGTTGTCCTGCCCCCTACCTCATGTGTCATCCTCTATGTTATGTCCCTCATGGTAGAGTGCTAGCTTTTAATCCACTGCTCAAGAGCTTACTTTCATTGAGCTTGCATAGCCTGAGTATGCATGTTCACTAAAGAGAATTCTGCCTTAAATAGCAAATATTTTGTTCTACTATAGGACAGATTTCAGGAGTCTGAAGGTGTATGTGAGGTTGAGTGTAGTATGGGGCTCGAGAGGTCAGTTGAGTATCTGTGAGAGTTTGCTGTGGTATCAAAAGGGAGCTGTGCATGTGGTGTGAGTGGGTTTACTATGAAAAACTCCCTGCTCTGAAGGTTGAGTCCAGCCATCCAAATCCCACATGTCAACAGTCAGAATGTCAAATAACTTGCCCTCCCCCTTTGCAGACACACATTAGCACTTGTTCCTGGGTCACAAGCAATAGGGGGTTTCGGAGTTCGGTGTAATGTTAGTGCATGTTGGTATTCGGCATGCTAACGTTTGAGGAAAGGTTGCAGTGATTCATATAATCAACCTTTGGAGTTCTGACATTTTACTGTATGTGTGTGTGTGTGTGTGTGTGTGTGTGTGTGTGTGTGTGTGTGTGTGTGTGTGTGTGTGTGTGTGTGTGCGTGTGTGTTTGTGCATATGTGTATGTTCAGACCCAACACTGAAATGGATGTTGTAGCTGGTGTGGATACAATAGTGCTCCTGAGAAAACTATTTCATCTATAGACTTGTAATGCTGGACAATGTTGTAAAACTTTTCCACATTCTTCTTATGTTAAAACTAGTACCACATAGCTACCACACCACCTATATAACACTGACAGAACATTAGGCATATCATAACACAATGGCTCCCCTCACCATATGCATAGATTCTTGGATTTCATTAATGACAACTCCATGGACAACACAGTCCAAATTTCAATGAAAGGTTCAAAAATATTAGACTTGGTTCTCACAAATATATGTTCAGAGCCTATAGTTACCAGATCACTGGTTAAGTCTGATCAGCTGGCAGTAACATTTACTCTTGCAGTGAGACCAGAGTCACCTTGAAATACCTCCATCTTTAGAGACAACTCCAAGGCAAATCTATACCAGCTGCTAGACAACCTGATAAAATTCAAACACCCTTTTCACATAGAGGACACTGCTTCACATGCTGCAATTTTCACAGTAAATTCTATGGACAACACTAAGCTAGCAGTCCCCATAAGAGCTAAATTTAATAACAAGCCCATATGGTGAAACTCCGAAAATCAACAAACTGTATTATATGTACATTAACAGGAAGAAACCCCTAGGCTATACAAGCAAAATTAACACCCTATCCACAACAGTGGCACTCTAAATAATAAAATAATAATCCAAAAAATCAAACTTGGTACATGCAGACTCACCTTCAATAACCACACAATATGCTGCACAATAACAAAACTCCCCTTAACATCCACAGAGTGATAACAACCGTAAGACCCTAAATTGTTTTAATGAGAAATCAAAAGAAAAGATAGTTAGTTGAGAGCTTTCACCCAAATAGCAAATGGACTTCATCAAGAGAGATTAACATTCTGTCATTTTTAGAAACTTGTGAATTAAAAACATGGTGTTCTTAAAGATATATTACATAATTCTCTGCCAAACTACATCATATATTCAAATCCAAAATAAAATAGAATGTTTATAAAATATTAAAATAAATGCAGAATAATAAGTATTTAAACTACCCACCATAATTTATGGAAAACAGAACCACCTGAAAAAAAATCTGTATAAATAATCAAGAACACCTATACAAATGGTAAAAACTCTCCATTCTAAGATTCACATAAATCAACTAAATAAAACCACATAGTATACATACTGTGTGGTCATATAATAAATAAATACAAAACAATAAATAAATAAATCATTTAGCTGCTTACATATTAACCTATTTAAGCCTAGAGTGCCTTTTTGTATTTGTCCAGTTAATACCCATAGCTCCTTATGGCATCTAGACCTTTTTTGGTTCAAGCTTCTTTAACTATGTGGCTTACCAGCTAATAACAGACAGTATTAGAAATCGCAAGGAGGCATTAACAAAATGACACTATGATTGTTAGCCTAAGATGTTCTTTAGTAGAAAATTTAATCACTGTTTGTCACTTATTCATATTTTTATAATGGTGAGCCCTACATGTTACTGAGAGATATTGTGTGATACGCCATGGTGAGATACAGAAAATGTCATTGTTGATGTCCATTCATGTCACACTCTACCTGAGTTATTGCTTGTTTTTTGTTCTTCTTCTTCTGGCTTTTCCCAGTTAGGGGTCGCCACAGCAGATCACCAGTCCGCTCATGATTAGCTGTGAAGTTTTACTGTGTCAAGTTGCCAGCCCGGCACCCAACCTTCCACAGAAGGCACACACATGCATGCACTCACACCTAGGGCCAATTTAGAGTGTCCAATCCACCTACAGCATGTCTTTGGGATGTGGGAAGAAACCGGAGCACCCGGAGGAAACCCACACAACCACAGGGAGGACATGCAGTCTCCGCACAGAAGGCACCTCAGCCAAGGATCAAACCGGAGAACCTCTTGCTGTGAGGCGGCAACGCTAACCGCTGCACCACCGTGGCTGCCCATTGCTTGTTATTTGTTAATTATGAAAATAAACAATATTCTCATATGTACTTAATACTTCAAAATAAAAAAAAACAAGTGACTTAGAAACTTTTGCATGACATCAGGTGAAACCTTAGATGTTGTTGAAGAAAACTAGCTTTAATATTCACACTGTAAGCTGCACATTTTGAGATATATTCAGTGTTATTTATATTACTAATTACAGAATTAAGCATACATTTTCATATTTCTGTAAATATCTCAATAAGCATGCACTCGTATAGGAATTTCTTTTCAAGAAAAGGTTATGGATGGTTAACAAAAATGTTCTAACAATATCTAAGTTGCACAGCTTCCAAGATACTAAAATTTGTGAAGTGTAGCAAAAAATATACTTTTGGGTTTTCTGCATTATAATATATTATAGCATTTAAGAAAAAAACTATGAATGAACTGAGTATTATCACTATAAACAAAACATCTACTGATAACATTATTATTTGTACTGTCTTAATAGCATTTATCATTCACAAAATAGTTGCATCTGTTTACCTTATACTTTTTAAGTTTATTTTCCAGAAAATGCTCTGGAATGTAAGATTTGCTAGGCTGCTAGGGGCTTGACATTCCACACCATGCAGGTGTTAATAAGTTAAGTACAGTGTAATAGAAATGTGATCATTTAATCCAGGAGGGGAGGTGGCATTCAATTGCAATTGCCACATAAGCTCTCTATACTCTCTTCTGTTCTCCCAAATCCCACTCCTAGGATCTTGTGGAATTATTTCTATGATTCAAAAGAAGTACCTTGTAAGCTCACCACACTCAGTAGAATGCCTATAAAATGCATTAATCAGCTTAGACTTAGAAATGTCTTAATTATGCTTGTATATTATTTTGTGTAAAGTTCTTTCCATCCTGCCACATAGTAACTTTTTCATGAAGTACGACTAGCGAGGTATACTAACTCTTTGACAATTTCCAAAATGAGTGGTGATCAATATTTCATCATGACTGTTCAACAGGAACTGTCCCCCATTAAAAATATATGTACATTGCTGACATGCATCACACTTCTATGCCCCTTTTTTCTTTAAATCTTTCTCTTTATTATTCATTTTTCTTTCTAACATATTTTATAACATTACTAGTAGTGCTACAAACAAAATGTGGATGCCTCCCACTATCTTGTAAATGTTAGCATTTGGTTGAGGCATTGATCAATTTTTATCAATCATGTTCTTAACTACCTTATGACCTCATTATACTATAAAACAAAGTCCTTTTCATAAATGTGTCCCTTCAGTCTACTTTATTTGGGCAAATAATCCTTAAGGCTTATCTCTTGCAAATCACCCCCTAATAAGGGTGGAAAATCAGTCACACTCCCACTTTTGATGCCATTAAAATGTATTTCACCAACTTCAGAGGGTACCCTCTTTCCAAGAACACATTGATTGTTTACTTTCCAGAAAAAAATCTTTATCATATATCATTCAACACAATTTGATGAACAGGCATTAATCCACCCTCTATTCAATTTAAATGAATTAAAACTATTGAAGTGGAAATAATTATTAATAAAGGTCTTTTTTCTAAAAATGTTAGTAAATTTTGTTGTTAATCTTAAAAATACTCACATCTAAACAACTGATTCTATTTGTACCAAAAACTATGTGTAAACTTTAACAATTTTGTGATATTCTGTAAATATTCTACAAATTTACTAATCATTTTACCAGGACCATCCCATAAAATAAATATATTGCCTTATTTTACTAAGTTAGTATTACTAAAAAATTAGTCAATAATAAATAACCAAATTTCTATTACACCGATATTACGAGGAAGCCCACCCCAACCTGTAGCAGATAAATTATGAATTACTTATTTAATATTTTTAATTAATTATATGACCACACACAATATATATGGGTCTACTTTAGAACACTGACATGCCAAAACACAGACGACGAGAACACAGAGACCAGAAGATTGACAACTGAGATGACCGACAGTTTAAAAGCCCGACACTGAGAACACCGACATGTTAAGGTAAGTGCGCGATAGTGACAGACTTTAGGGTTAGGGGTGGGTTACATGAGTTAGGGTTAGGGTGCAGGTAAGGTAAGTGTGCATTAGTGACAGACTTTAGGGTTAGGGGCGGGTTAAGTGAGTTAGGGATAGGGCACGGGTTAGGTGAATGTGCGATTGTGATGGACCTTAGGGTTAGGGTTTGGGTTAAGGTTAGTGCATAGATAGTTGTGTATGTAAGGTTTAGTGTAGGTTTGTAAGGTTTTTGGTGTGCTTGTGTTGTGTGTGTGTTTTTTGGAAAAGGTATTTGTTTTGTTTTGTTGATTGTCGGGATTGTGGTTTGTCGGGCATGTGAAGTTTCGTGCTTTTGAACTGTCGATCTTCCAGTCTGTGTGTTCTCATCGTCGGTGTTTTGGCGTGTCGGTGTTCTAAAGTAGACCCATACATACATACATATATATATATATATATATATATATATATATATATATATATATATACACACATACACATAAATATTATTAGGTTGTGTTTAGTTGATTTAGATGATTTTAAATAGGGAGTTTTTGGCATTCGTATGTTTTCATGATAAATTATACAGATTGTTTTCAAGTGGTTCTATATTCCATAAATTTGGTAGGGATTTTAAATACTTTTTATTATTCTTATTTATTTTATTTTATTTAACATTTGTTTACTGGGAAAGTCCAACTTGGAATGAAGCCAGTTTTCAGAGGAGGCTTGGGGAGAAATGTTCCAGATGCATATTGATTTTAATACTTTACAATATTAAATATGACTGAAGATATGAAGTGTAGTCTGGCAAAGAATATGTGTAATGTAATGTAATGTAATGTATTATTAAGGACAGCATGTTTTCTAATTCACAAGTTTAAACTTTGTGCTGACATTTTTATAATCACCTGTTCTGATGAAGTCCATTTGTTATTTGCATGAAATTGCAGAACTAACTTTATCTTTTCGGTTGGTTTCTTATTAAAACATTTTTGGATCAAACAATTGTTGTTGAAGCTATCAAGGTGAGTTTTGTTATTGTGTAGCGTTCCATGTAGCTAATCAAAAAAGAGCTTAGGAACACAATTAAATCCTCCAAAAACAAGAATGAATGGCAAACTGCCACCCATGCTAATGATAATCATAAAGCCTTCTTCAGCTATGTTAGCAATCTAAGGAATAATAGGCAGTAGTCCTTTGAGGTAATACAAATTAAAGTACAGATCTGTCAACTTACCATAACTCTATATGTTTGGCAGTCTTCCCTGTTGCACTAATAATGACTTTGGATTTCCTGCTGTGGAAGCTCTTGGCTGGCCCAAACAGCAGAGATTTGTTCCCATTTTCCTGTTCTTCAAACACCCTCTCCTCTGACATCAGGAACTTGGGGTATAAGGTTTGCTAGCTGGTGCCATTTTCTTGGGTCTTTCTTGCCCTAACAGGGCTAGCACACCACTCTCCTAGCCCTAGGATAGGAGCCCAACTCCCATACTGTTTCCAGTAAGGTTAGGCTAAAAAAAAAAAAAAAAAAAGACCTGAAGGGTATACCTAAAAAGGAGAGAACCTTAAGGAGAGGGACAGACGAATCCCACCCCAACCTGAAGCCATAATGGAGGGGGAAGTAATAATGGAAAGGATACTGCAACTCAAACATCTACATTTATGGTAAGTAGACACAACTGCACTATTGTGTTTTACTGTCATAGTAATAGCTACTTCGGAGGATTCCCAAAGCTATAGGAAGGGAAGCTGGAGTGCACATATCAGGCAGAGGACAGGAGAGCCTGCAGGACTACAGAAGTGAATCTAGCTCTGGATCAAGAAGCACAGGACAAGTTATAGTGCTTAGCAAAGATGTGGCCTGAAAATAATATGGTTGCTTCCA
The DNA here is from genome assembly GCF_019279795.1 of Protopterus annectens. Classification (NCBI taxonomy): domain Eukaryota; kingdom Metazoa; phylum Chordata; order Ceratodontiformes; family Protopteridae; genus Protopterus; species Protopterus annectens. The sequence continues at coordinate 1,179,253,020 of NC_056741.1, read as the reverse complement.
GAATATCCTGAGTGGACACCCCTCTGATAAAGGCAGCAGTGTCAGCTGTGGCCCTGGTGGATTGAGTTCTAATGTGCTCAGGTACTTCTTTCCATGGTGGTGTAGCAAAAGGGGACACAGTTAAAGATCCATTTATTCACAGTCTGTTTACTTACTGATTTGCCCAACTTGTTAGAAGCATAGGCCATAAAGAGTTGATCAGACTTTCTGAAATTTGTTATCTTATCCAAATAAAACCCTAGCTTCCTGTGCATATCCAAGGAGTGTAAGGTTGCCCCCCCCACATTCAGTGGTTTTGGGAAAAAAGGTAGGCAGATTGACTATTTGACTTGGTGAGAGCTCTATTACAGTCTTAGGCATGAAGGTGTGGTTAGTTCTCAATGAAATCCTAAGTGAAACCTGAAGTACATTATACATTAATGCCTGCAACTCAGGTATTCTCCTAGCTGAGGTGATGATAACTAAGATTTCTCTTTTCCAGGACAGGAATTTGATGTCCAGACTTCCAATGGCTGCACACTGATCAACAACTTGACACTAGCTCTCCCTGTGTGAAACAAGAAACTGAGAGTTACATGGCATTACTGGCTAGTAAGTACACTGCCTGGATGCCATCAAAGAAGAAAGTAAGAGAGCCTGAGGGAAAATCAACGAGAAAAGATGAAAAGGAAACACTGACTGGGAAGAATCCTGCAGATGTTCAGCAAAAAGAAGTTCAGGCTCCAGCTTTGGTGAAATACATGGTTTCCAGTATTCTAGAGCAGAAAATAATTGAAATGTGCTCACAGCTGATTAAAATAAACAAAACACTGAAGGAGTATATTAACTCAAATAAAAAAGCTGTAAAAATGGTAAAAGCTTTAAACAGATATTCAGATGAACTGATAAAACTTCAAAAATCAGAGGTCAAAATGAGAAAAAATCCAGCTGAGTATGAGACTACTCAAGAAGAGATGTTTCAAAAAAATAGTAGAATTAGAGGACAGAACAGTCAGTGAAAACCTGAGAGTTTCTGCTGTACCAGAGAAAATGGAAGGAACATACCGTATTAATTTTATGAAGGCACAAATAAGCAGCTGGGCTGGTACTCCACAGTAGGACTTGTTAACTGAAAAGGCACATTGTGTGTATGCACCAAACCTAGCCATGAGAAAACAGCCAAGACCTGTATTAGTAAAGATACAATCCTACCAGCAGAAATAGTTGATCCTGACCAAACTGTGGCAGAAGGGCACAGTATTAAAAGCTGGACAAAGTAGAGTGCTTGTAGAAAATGATAATTATGATTATTCACTGTACAGCAGGCAGAAGAGAAGCAAATTTATTCTAGCAATTAGAGAATGTCAAGCGGACAGTGTGACATTCAAGCTGCTTTATTTAACTCTCTACAGAATATTTTTTTCTTGGAGGATTAAAGTTATTTGATGCAGAACACAGAAAAGAGGAAATACAAAAGTGTTTTCAAAAAAGAAGTGAGCAATCAAACAGAAGGGAACTCTGCTTCTTATTCTTCTGAAAATAAAGTTCATAGAGAGAGTTTGCCAGTGAAACCTTTTCCAGTGTTCCAAAAAAGAAAACAAAATGCTTGAGAGACTAGAGTTGACTAGCAGAAATGGGAGCTGGGAGATATAGATGAACAGAAATTAGACCAGCAACACGGAAACTAGTGAATAAATGTCAGATTGCAAAGCATCGATCGTATTTCTGATATATGGCTGTACAAGAAAAGTGGAAAGAATGGATTTTTTTTTTTACTTTGTTAAACTTGTAGGGGGTTGAAAGGCTTTTGCTCACTTTATGTCATTAATGTCTGGAAGGACTCTAAGGAGAAGGGAAGAGGAAGGAAAAAGATAACTGTAAGTAAAACAATTTATGTTCTTAGTATTTCTATAGAAGTTTTCACTATATAAATTAATTATATAATAAAGCATTTTCAGATATTGTTTTATGTTCTTTCTTTCTTCTTTTTTTCAGTATTTAGACATGTAGACATTTCAATGCAAGAGAAACAGAAAAAGCTGAACAAAAGTATGTTTAAGTTAATAGGCTGCAATATTTGATTGTTGAGGTGGGGGTGGGGTTTAAAATACATGGATTATAATATATGTAAATCTGCGGTTTTCTCTTTTGCATAGATGAATGTCTGGATTAAGACCACTGGATTAATCTTATAACACATTTTAAGTGGAAACATGTAAATAAGGGAGTACTAAATGTAAAGAAATGTTTTCCTTTATCAATAAATGATCAGCATGACTTTAGAATCCTGCAGCCAAGGGCTACATTTTTTTATTATCTCTCCGTGCAGTGCAACTGATGACAGGGAAGTAAAAAGCTAGAGCACTGGTTTCTTTGAGGCTAAAAGTTAATGTTTTTTGAAAGCTTGCAAGTTGTTTTTCACATCTGTTAGGGGAACAAAGATAAAACAAGAACAAACAGTAATTTGTGTAAGTAGGAGCATAGGCAGTAACACGCATCTTGCATGAATAACCTTAACTTTAGGTCAGATAATGCCAGTGTGTGCAGCTGTCTATATGAGATAACTGTTCCTAATAGAAGGGTTAAAGTATTTGAATATGTTCATAATTTTGTGCGTTTTTCATAACTTAATAGATTCGGGGTGTATTCTGGGATATGTTTGATGTTTTCTTTGAGGGATTTAATTAAAGCAAAAAGTCTGGTAAAACATGACATATGTACAAAGGCAGAGGACAAGAAACAGTATAAAAGATCAACCAGCCAAACATTATTTGGTGCATGTATCACAAAAGTTGGAAATGGACATTTAAAAAAAGCTGTCATATATAATGGGTGGCAATAATAACCTCTTATCATAATGTTGACACTTTCCAAATAAACTTGGAATGTGAATGGTTTCACAGGTATGGACAAAAAGGAAAGAGTACTGAATTATATTAAGAAATGCAGATTGCAAACAGCAATGCTACAGGAGACACATTTGGAAATAACATATAATGTGAATTTGATACAGAAAGGATTTCAGGATGTACATTCAGCAGAGTATCAGGGACAGAGGAAAAGATGAGTACTTAATACTAATTGCTAGAGGAGCTCCATTATTGATAGAACATGAAAAATATAATAATGGTAGATTTGTGCTAGAATGGGGTACTGGAAAGGGAGGAGGATTATGCTGTCGTATATTTATTTTCTACCTAAAACTGCTATTATGAAGCTTAAAAAAATGGGAGAAATGATTAGCTTTCAACAGGGACTATTTATTATAGGTGAGGACTCAAATCTGATTTGCAACAGTGAGCATTTCTCAGGGTTGTCTACAAGTAAAATATTACAAAAGAAGATATATGTTTTATTAAATTACTGAAAATACTTAGTATGGAAGACATGAAATCAGTAGTAGGAACTTGAAGATAATTTACATATTATTCCCAAGGTACAATAACGGGCTAGACAAGATAGAAATTCACAAGAACATGTGCATTCAACTGAGAGCTTTGACAAACATCCAATAACCATTTCAGATCATGCACTAATAATAACTAAGGTAAAATGAAGGGTAATGAAGTAAAAATGAGGCACTGGCACTTATCCACCTATTTATCAAAAAGAGAGGAATTTAAGGCATGAGTTGTGGAAATTATTCGGGATTTATTAGGGGAGATAGAAAATCTTCATAAGTTATAGCTAGTGAGTGGGATAAAAATAAAAACGAAATTTAAAAATAGAGCAGAAATAAAAGAAAAGGAGACAGTTAAGAAGAAACAAAAATTATTTAGAGAGGCTGACAATGTACTGCAGAATAAGAGTAATTTCACAGAACAAGAAGAGGTGCAACTACAGAGTGCTAAAGAGAAAATAAGGGACTACCTGGATAATATACTGAAGTTTAGAAAGATTGCTGTTAAGAAACTGTTTTGGTAATAACTCCAAAGCACAAAATCCTTTAGCACACTGACTTAGGCAAGAGAAAGTAGAAAAGGTTGCTGCAAATTTTGGAGGCCTATAACAAGAAACATAACCAAAAAATCCTGTAGAGATATTACATATACTTCAGAAATTTTATGAACATTTGTATAAAGTAAAGAAATGTGGAAATCAGGAAAAAGCACAAATGGAAATCTTTATGGAAGACTCACATATGCCAAGGTTAGAGATGGATGAGGCTTAACAGATAACAGTTAAGATAGAATGAGATAAAAATGGTGATGTATAACCAATCTGCAGGAAGGTCTCCAGGAATAGATGGTATTCCAGTGGAAGTTTGGAAGCTAAGAGGAAAGAAAGTGATAACAGCATTTTAAAAGGGAGGAAACACCAAACAGCCCAGGGAAAAACAAGCTGTGGTGGCTATAATACCTAAGGATAGTAAACACCCATCAACTCCAGTTTCATTCATACAAATCCATTTCAATTGTAAACCACTACTATAAAGTGTTTCATGTCTACAACAGCTAAAATAATTGCATGGGTGTTGTCAAAATTGATAGACATGGATCAATGTGGTTTTGTGGAAAAGAGGCAAGTATTTGACAACATTAATGGAACAATGATGATCCAGAAGGAAGCAGAATGTAAGAAAACATTGCTTTTGTTGGTGGGTCTTCAGGCAGAGAAAACATTTGACGAAGTAAGCTGGGATTTTATGACCAGGGAAGCATTTGCATTCCCTGATAGAATAATAAAGTTTATTAGGATATATGAGGTACTGGAGTCAAATATAAAAGTGGGAGGATTCCTCTCTGATAACTGTGTCTAAACAGAGGAACCAGGCAGAGATGTGCTCTTTCCCCTTTGGTATTTGTATTATATTCAGAACAACAATGGCAAATAAAAAGAGGGACTCAGAAATTCAAGGATGTTATTGGTATGGTAATAAAGAAAAATTGGATTTATTTGCAAATTATATTATTTTGTACTTGACAAAACCAGAAAATGCCATCTCAGTGTTATGGAACATCTTGAGACAGTTTCATGTTTTTTTTTTTGAGATAAAAAATTAATGAAGATAAAACAAAGGCTAGAGTTGTAAACTATGTACCCACACATTAATTGGTTCAGCATTACCCATATTTATAGAAACATGATAAAATTAAGTATTTAGTAATACAGGTTAAAATGATCTAGTTATGGCAGCTACGGATGTGTGGGAAGAAAGTAAACAAAAGATGATACAAAAACTGACAAACTGGAAGCTCTTGCTATGGACATGGATAGCAAGATACAAGCAGTAAAATGTTTTTAGTCCCTTTAGTTTTATACACAGGTTAGGCATATTTTTATATACCAAAATAGAAGTTGTGGATAGCAATTGATAAAGAGTTGAATGATTTTATCTGGGATGTGTAGAGAGCAATAGTAAATTGGGATAAACTGATCCTTCCAGTACCACAAGGTGGTTTAGGATTACTAAATTTGAAGGGATGTTTTAGAGATACACATTTAAAGCTCACATACATAACATAACCTGAAAGCTACAATTCAAAGTGGAAAGGGGTGCTGATGAAGTGGAGGGGGGGGGGTTCAGGAAATAAGGAGAAACTGGGATTTTGGATACAGATCCTTAATGAGAATAACAACAGTCATACAAAATATTACATTCATAAAGTAGTAGAAGTATTCTAAGAACTAAGCCAACACAGGAATGAAGAAAGGAGATTCTGCTGATAGGGTTGACTGCAATTAGGGGTATAGAGAATAGGCAAGAGGAGTCTGGAAAGTGCTACAGGAAACTGGAAGATGGACCAAGATTTTTTTTGAACAAATAATTAGAGTTGCAAAGGTAACACAATGGGAAGAGGCCAATAAGAGATTTGGACTGCAGGCTAGAGGCTATCTTCCCTATCAGGGATTGATAACAGAGTATAGGCAAATAGAAAGGGATAGGGGAACCCTAAGTTAAATACCTATACTGGTAGAGTTTTAATTGAATCTATAACAGAAGCTGCAGTTAAACATGGGATAATTAGTAGGACATATAAAATATTACACAATAATGATAGACAACAATCAGAGGAGGTTAGAACAGATTGGGAAGAGAGATTACATAAACAATTCACAAATAAACAATGAGAGGTGATAGACATGTCTCCCAAATATGCATCAAAGTCCAAAATATTTAAGATTTTTAAAAACTACGGCCCAAATGAAACTAATACTAAAATAAAAAAACGAAGCAGAGGTAAAAAATGAAAGCACAACTGATTTATTAAGCAAATTAAGCACGTTTGTCTAGCATGTAACCAAAGACTTCTTCAGAATCTATCACTATCAAATACTGCCTAGTTTAAATATCCCTCTCATATGTCACATGACCACATTAAAACCAACATAATTTCTAAAAAAACAAATTCAATTAAATCAAATATATTCAAAAATTGAATATGTCTATAAACATAATACTACAAATTTTCCATAAAACAAATATAAAATACACTACATTGAATCGTAATGAACACAGTTTTAACACATTAGTTTCTAAACAATGTTTGTTTAAACCTGGGGGTTTTCGGCATTGAGCCTAATTTTCCATCTCATCTACCTAGACTCTAAAAGTTCCTCCCACAGACCCCCTCTACTTCTCTTTGAAAGCACATCCACTCCAAAAAATGTAAAGGTGTGGGTAGGGAATTGCATAATATGATTTGTAAACCATTATTCAGGTTATTATTCCTGATATCTAAATTATGCTCACAAATTCAATCCCTAATCCATCTCTTTGTTTTCCCTATATAAAACCCTTTGCATTGTGTACACAAAGCCCCATAAATTAGATTAATAAAGCCCCCACAAAATAAACTTCAATGCCAATCCTCCCTCTACTCTCAAATCAGACCGAAAGAAATTCTGGAGCTCTATTAAACATCCAGGAAACCCTTACTCTTCTAAACCATGTCACAACGCAACACCTGAAGACATAGCCAGCAAATGTAACAATCATTTTATAAACTCAATAACCTCTATAATAAATTTGCCCCCCCCCAGGAACAACACTAGCACCCCCACAAACTCTATACCTCTTCCAAACCCTCCTAACTCCTTCTCTCTAAAAGCAGTATCAACTAACTATGTAAAGTCATTACTCTCTAAACTTAAACCTTACTCCCCATCTGTTGACAAGCTACCCTCTTACTTCCTGCAGATTGCCTCTGAACCTCTTGCCTATCCTGTATCCATCTTAATCAACCGATCCATTTCTGAATCCTATGTCCCCACTATGTGGAAGAATTTCTTTACTCTACCCATTCACAAAGGGGGCAACTCCTCAGACATATCCAACTACAGACCGATTGCCATACTCTCTCCACTCTCAAAATTCCTAGAGAAATGCATTCACAAGCCGGTAATGCTTTTATCTTCACCAGGAAAACCTTCTCACACCCACACAGCATGGTTTCCTTCCCAAGCATAGTACAACTACTGCACTCATATCATTCATCAACATAGTCTTCCTAGCTCGGGATAACAATAAACTTGTCTCATGCCTATCCCTTGACCTTTCTAAAGCCTTTGGCACTGTCTCTCACCCACTCCTTCTAGAAAAACTCACTAACTTACATTTCTCTCCCCCTACTATCTCCTGGTTCTCCAGCTATCTCTCTACCTGCCAGCCATCAGTTAAATGGCTCTCTGCACTATCCTCCCCTCTCACTGTACAAATGGGAGTGCCCCAAGGGTCCATTCTTGGACCACTACTCATTAATATTTTCACCAACTTGCTCTACTCCTCTTGACCCCAGTCATCTCTTGTGCAATATGCTGATGACTCAACTGTTATAACCATTGCTGACAACCCAGCTGACCTCGACTCAACTACCCAGACATCCTTACACACCACTGAGACTTGGCTTGTGATAACAAACTAATACTTAATCCAAAAAAACTAAGCTCCTACTCTTCCTCCCTAAAAACATCACCACACTCAAAAGTACATTTACCATCTTATCCTGCAACAACTATCATCTCAACTGAATCTAGTACTAAATTGCTAGGTGTTACAATACATGATCAGCTTAAGTTTGATCTCAGTATTACTAACTCAGTAAAAAGAACTCATCAGAAACTTGGACACCTTTTCCGTTGTAAGAAATACTTAACTAACACTGCCCGAATAACTCTTTCCCAGGCTTTATTACTCCCAACATTCCTGTACAGCTGCCACATATTCACAAACCTAAGTTATACACTTATTTCCAAGCTTGAAACTACCTACAATATGATCGCCAGATTTGCAGCCAAGCAAACCTACAAGTCATACCACTGCTTAGCACTACAGCAACTAGACTGGCTAGAATTCCCTCAGCTGCTCCAACTATACCAACTACAAATCATCCACTCTATCCTCTACCTACCCTCCTACTACCCCAGCCTCTCCACTATCATATCCAAATATTCCCCTGCAATGACACTATGTAGCTCAAATCAAGAATTATTAGACATCTACAAACCCAAAACCAAAATAGGCTGCCTTCTCTATAACTATAACCCAGCTATATCTTGGAACCAACTCCCCTTGGAAATAAAATCCCTCCAGCATAGCAAAAGTTTCAAATTAGCCACAAGGAAATACCTAAAAACAAAGTGGTCTTGCCACTGTAGTCAACCACCCTGAAACCACCATCCTTTCACCTATTTCACCACCTCACTCTTAATGTATCTCTAACACTATTCCCCTGCCTCTTCTACCTCTTCCCTTCCTCGATCTCCAACCACTCTTAATTCTTACAGTCTCAAAACAACCTACCTGTCTAGTCTGTCTCCTATACTCTACCTCCCCTACATCTCCTACTAGCCATTCTTACTTTCCTTTCTTGTTTCCAAACTCCTATGCAACTAGATCCTACCCACTTTAAATAAGCATCTGCCTATTAACTCATTTTGCTCTAAGCAGCTTAAATAATATTGCAACTAGTCACATCTTCTTCTGCTAATTGTTTAAAACCTTGTTTGTAACAATTCACATACTTGTCTGCCAATTGTTAATACTTTGTATAACTGAATTGCCTGAGGAGCTATTTTTCTCTCCAGGTCTCGGCTTGTAAGATCCTATAGCTGATTGTTACTAATATGTTATTAAAATTTAGTAAATTGTTTTCTAGTCTTGAGGAGCTTTTCTCCCCGGGTCTCTGCTGAAAATGAGCTAAAAGCTCAGCCAGACTAACCCGGTTAACAAATGTAAAATAAATAAAATAAAATAAATAAATAAATAAAATTACGCCAGTAGTATTACAATTAACATGATGCTGTAATCTCATCATCACATTATTAATTCTGACAACTTCCTTCTCTAAGATGTGTTTGCACTGCGGACAAAACCCGCATTTAAACATACCAGGTCTTTTGTTTGTATGTATGTTTATTCTACTATCTGACATATCAAAGAACTGTTTAAAGGACTTAGCCATCCTGTAAACCACAATAAGGGGCCATGCATATAATATCCTTGATCTTCTCAAAACAAGAAAAAATACCCTAGTTCTTCTTAAGAATTTAACAGATGCTTTTATGATCACTGTTATAAGTCGTAACAAACACCCTCAAAAAGACAGAATTACTAGAATCCATCTGTTTTGAAACCATCATGTGTTTAGAGTTTCTCAATAAGGGTTTATCATCCCCACTTTTTCTTTTTTTGAACTATCTCACTCCATACATCCTGGATCAGATTAATAGGGTAGCCCCTAATCTGGAACATCTCATCCAACTTATATCCTTACTCCATAAAAATTCCATTCCCTGACACCATTCAGGCTAATCTAATGTATTGTCTCTTTACAATGGCTTTTTTCTGCCTCTCAGCATGGCAACTTGAATAATGTAGTAAACTATCTGAATAGGTGGGTTTCCAAAAAATATTGCTACTTAATCTTCTATTATCCCCATCCTTATTTACAAATCCATCTAGATAACTTATTCCACTGAGACTATAGGAAAATGGAAATTTCAAAAAAGTGGTTGTCATATATAAATAAAACATAAAATCCTCAATTTCCATAATAGACCCCCTCCAAATAATAAAGACATCATCCAAAAATCTCCTATAAAAAGACCAAGGAGAGGGGTCAAACACATTAAACAAAAATTTCCTTTACCACTGTAACAGGATTATATTTGCGAAGACAGGGGCACAGGATGCCCGCATTGCAACCTCCTTTTTTTGTAGGCAATATTTCCCATCCAAAAAGACATAGTTATGTTTCAATACAACCTCCATGAATGTATCTAAAGGATTAATATCATTCTTAGATAAATCAGTAGATTCTCCCATAAAATCATGAAACCACTCTAAACCTAAGTCATGAGGTATAACATTGAATAGATTAACCACATCAATGGTTAAAAATGCCATATTGTCACCATATTGCACTTTTCCCAACTTCATTAAAAAATCCCATGAATCCTTGCAAGGATCTTCAAACTTCCTGAGAGATCCCTTCAGTTTTAAATTAATATACTTTGCCATGGGATGTATTTTTGATTTTCTCTCATCCACTATCAGCCTCATGGGGGCTTGATTACATTTTTGTGAAGTTTGGGAATCCCAAATAACTTAGACACAACAGGGTATTTAACATTCAAAAAATTAAGTAATTCAGGCATAATCTGAGAGTGCATGGTTATGCAAGCAATATATTTGTAACATGCTCATGGCATTTAAAAAAAGTGACTTCATAAACTTAAAGCTTAAACTCTGAGCTTTGGCCAGCTAAGACCAACATGCAATCAACTGGACGTATAAGTGAATTTAAGTATATCTTTATCTGCACTATTTTCAAATAATACAGCATTTAAATTGATGTATTTGTGTTGCATTGAATACTATCTAGCTGGAAGTTGTGGCACTGTTTTTCAGTTAATGCTTGTTAGAATTCCTGCATAGCCAGTGATAAGTGTGGGTAGTTCACTTCATTGTTATTCTGTTTCTGCCTTATATAAGTGGCACATTTTGGATTATTTTCTGCTTAATGTCTGAGCTTTGGCCAGCTAAGACCTACATGCCATCAACTGGACATATAAGTGAATTTAAGTAAATCTTTATCTGCACTTTTTTCAAGTAATACAGCATTCAAATTGATTTATTTGTGTTGTATTGAATATTATCTAGCTGGAAGTTGTGGCTCTGTTTTTTCAATTAATGCTTGTTAGAATTCCTGCATAGCCAGTGATAAGTGTGGGTAGTTCACTTCATTCTTATATAAGTGGTACATTTTGGATTATTTTCTGCTTAAACTCTGAGATTTGGCCATTTAAGAACTACATGCAATCAACTGGACGTATAAGTGAATTTAAGTAAATCTTTATCTGCACTTTTTTCAAATAATACAGTATTTAAATTGATTTATTTGTGTTGCATTGAATACTATCTAGCTGGAAGTTGTGGCTCTGTTTTTTCAGTTAGTTCCCCACCCACCCTCCTTGCTTTTGTTTTGGTGTTAATCTTGGTGGCTTTGAAACTGTCGCCCCTCTTGTAAATTTGCATTTGGATACTCCTCCTGGGCCCATCTCATTTGCTCACTCAAAAAAAAAAATTTGCACTTTTTTCATCTGCTTTTACTGTATTTGTGTTTCTTCCTACTTTATTACTTTATTTTGCTTTTGTGTCATCTTAAAAGTGATCAATTGTATTTGTTACTGCTTGGTGTAACTATCATTCTAAACCTTTTGGTTTAAGCACTTGGGTTTCAGACCAGCTGTTTTACATTAAGAAGGTTTGTGGTCTGCACTGTTGTGGCAGGACAGGTAGCTTACATCCTTCTAAGTTGGTAACTGCTGATTGAAGGCTCAGTGTCTGTTATTCTAAAAGTGTATTAGTTCTGGTTTAAGCACTTGGGCTTCAGGCCAGTTATTTTACATTAAGAAGGTTTGTCGTCTGCACTCTTGTGGGAGGACAGGCTGGACTCTGCCCTTCTGAACTGGGAATTTCTGGTTAAAGGCTTATAGTGCCTGCATATCTGAACTGTTTCTTACTGAAATTGGTGCGCCTTGTTTGCTGTAGCATAGACTAGATCCAGGCCTGCTGAATCTAGCTTTGTTTGCATAACTTGAGCACTAATCCAGACCTTCTTGAAAGGATTCAATTGTATTTATTACTGCTTGGTAGTAACCCGATTAAAGTTTAACTATCATTCTAAGCCTTTTGGTTTAAGCACTTGGGCTTCAGACCAGTTGTTTTACATTAAGAAGGTTTGTGGTCTGCACTGTTGTGGCAGGACAGGTAGCTTACATCCTTCTAAGTTGGGAACTGCTGATTGAAGGCTCAGTGTCTGTTATTCTAAAAGTGTATTAGTTCTGGTTTAAGCACTTGGGCTTCAGGCCAGTTATTTTACATTAAGAAGGTTCTTGGTCTGCACTCTTGTGGGAGGAGAGGCTGGGCTCTGCCCTTCTGAGCTGGGAATTTCTGGTTAAAGGCTTATAGTGTCTGCATATTTGAACAGTTTCTTTTTGAAATTGGTGTGCCTTGTTTGCTGTAGCATAGACTAGATCCAGGCTTGCTGAATCTAGCTTTGTTTGTATAACTTGAACACTAATCCAGGCCTTCTTTTTTGGAGAAGGTTCCCCTGCACTCCAGTGAAAGGAGTGTGCAGTTAGAACTTGTCTGATTGAAGACTACAGGAACAGGGCTCAGTTTTGAGATTGTTTTACTGGTTAATTGGGTAATTTGTTTAAAAGCCTTTTCTGATTGCTTATAGTCATCTAAAGCTGTTTTAAGTGTATTTTTACTGTTTTTGCCTTATCTTTTCAAAAAAATGTCCTTGTTTCCTACCTTTCTAAGCTAGTATAGTCCTGTTTTCAGGCTAGTGCTGAATTCAGGGCTGTGTTACAATTTTCTGAGTTGCCCATACCTTACTTGGATAGAGGGAGATTTCTCTGTTCACCTGTGAGAGAGGGTGCTTTGAGCAGACATCTGTCCCTGGAGGAGTGGTTCCAGCCCAGAAGTTAGTAGTTTATAGGCCATTTTGGGCTAATTTCTATCTCTTTCATTTCCCTGCTGTAAAAACCGCATTTGCACGGTTTTGCACATCCGGGCAGCACTGATTAGCTAGGGCTAAATTTATCCCGGATCCACCAAGTCTCCTCTTCTTTTTTTCCCTTGAAAGTAGTCTAACTCACAATCTAAGCACGTAAAAAGCATCCTACAGTCCAGCACTTGCTCAGACCTAATAGTAAGCACTAATATACCCCAGCACTTGATTGCTCAGCAGGGCAAGGCTCATTATTTACCCCTCACCAAACAAGTGACTAAGTAGCTCACCCTACTATTCAGGCATGACCAAAGGGCAATTTTAGGTATACTCTTCAGTCCAGCTGGTGAAACTGGGTACCCTGAGGCAATGTTACAACTGCCTCATGTACACAGACAACCCTCTCTTCCTACCACAAAACATTAACATATGCGAGACATGTAATTATATAGCTAAATTGGAGGCTAAGCTCTCTCTACCCAAGACTTGAACAGGCAGTCATGAGGTGAAGGTTAACACTTGCACCACACCTCCAGCCTCACATAGACATACTAAACCAGCACTGGCAAAAAATACACATAAATACACAAAATCATACTCGGAGGCTCTAAATAAAAACCTGCAAAAGCATTACAGACCTCCAAAGCAGACACCCAAAAAACCTGCATCTCCCGTCACAAACCAGACAACACATAAAACACACAATCAGTGTGCCGCACAATCACAGCCCTTAAGGCAAAATAACATACCTAACACACTAGTAATAGGTGACTCAATAGTCAGGCACACTGATGCCCCACTCACTAGGCTGGACAAGGAGAAGGTTACTGTTAGCTGCCTGTCGGGAGCCAGAATCCGCCACATAACACAAGCACTCAGGTCACTCCAGAACAAGTACAAATATGACTTTGTCATTGTTCATGTTGGTGTGAATGACCTGAGATGTACCTCCCTGGACTACATGAAAAGAGGCATGGAAGAGCTCTCTGATCATGTAGCCAAGGCGGGTATAACCCTGACCCTGAGTAGCATCCTGCCCTCACCAAGAATGATACTGCAATATAAAGAAAAAATGATCAAGTTCAACAATTGGCTAAGCTTCTGGTGTCATTCAAAGGCGATCCAGTGTCTGTCAGCCTGGAACAACATGCTCGACAAGCCTCATTGCTTCACAAGAGATGGCTTGCACCTGTCACCCCTAGGCTTTCAAATACTGGCCAAGGTTCTTGCTGCCCCCATAGTGCCTTTTTTAGGCAACGCTCAAAAGTCAAACCCACGTCCATAAACAGCACAAATAAAAAAGAGGGTTATGCTACTCAATGCCAGGAGTTTAAATCTCAAAATGCATGCGCTCAAAGTACTCCTCAGTATGGAGAACATCGACATCTGTGCAGTAACTGAAACCTGGTTAAAGGTTCCACAGAGCACCCCCAGCACTACTGGGCTACAACTCATACAACACATTTCGGCCACAGAACATGGACCGAAACACAAAAGGAAGGGTTGTATCCATATTCATCAAGGATACCTACACCTCCAGGTTAGTGGCGCAGCATGATATCTCCGAGATCATAAATGTGCAACTAACATCAGGCAAATCTGCAATGCAAATTGTGGCCTGCTACATATCACCCTCCATGACCCAGGACCACCACTCTGCCTTTCTGGAGACACTGGAAAACATGAAGGTCCTACCGAACACCCTGATATTGGGCGATTTCAATTACCTTAATGTTAACTTGGAAAACTACTCAAGTATAAACTCCCAGGTCCAGCGCTTCCTGGAATTTATCAACTCAAATGTCCTGGATCAGTTGGTAAACTCACCTACCAGATGTGAAAACATATTGGACCTGGTCATCACCAACATGGGCAACAGGTGCTCCACACTGGAGGTCAACCCGTCACTGGTTAGATCAGACCATAAACTAATCACTCTAGATGTCCACACCACACCACCACCTCCAACCAAGGAAACCACAGTGAAAAACTTTTTTATAGCAAACTTCACCTTACTTAAGACAGAGGTGTTAAGTTTCACTGCCCCCACGCTAAAGGATAACAGTGTCCAAGATGCAGGAACCTTTACAAATGCACTCATTGAGCACCTACAAGGATGCATGGATCATGCCATCCCTAGCAAAACTAAGACTCACTCCCCTAAGAGAAGGAAACCAGTCTGGTGGACCCCTGCCATAAACAGGCTATACAATAGAAGGAGGAAACTAGTTCAGAAAAAAAGCAAATCCCAACAAGGAAAGACATCCCTGATCAGTATCAGTAAGGTCTCTCATAAAATCATCCAAGGCTAACTTCAAAAGAAATATAGCCAAGGATTCGAAAAATAACCACAAAGCCTTCTTTAGCTATGTCAATAATCTAAGTAGCAACTCGCAGATATGCTCTGAGCTAGTACAAAATAGCATAAAATATACTGAACCCACTGATATTGCCAACATCCTGGCAGATAGATTCAGTGCAAACCTCACCCCCTCTCACCCCCAAAAGGGCCCACAACAATACCGGATAGTGTAGTGTCCCGGAAATCACAGACGCACAGGTGAAAACAGCCCTTTCAAAAGCCAAAAGCACAGCATCAGAGGGGCCAGATGGTGTCCCAGGCTGCGTCTTACATGAACTACAGAATGAACTAACCCCCCCACCTAAACACACTGTTCAAC
Source organism: Protopterus annectens (assembly GCF_019279795.1). NCBI lineage: Eukaryota > Metazoa > Chordata > Ceratodontiformes > Protopteridae > Protopterus > Protopterus annectens. The sequence goes on along the minus strand of NC_056741.1, from coordinate 1,179,237,398 downwards.
CCCAGCCTCTCCACAGGCTATGTGCCCATAGAATGGTGCACAGCAATGGTTATTCCACTCCACAAAGGAGGGACCACAACTGACCCTGGTAACTAATGCCCCATAAGCCTGACTATCCTGGTCTGCAAGGCTATGGATCATCATGGAACTCAGTAACAAAGACATTGGGAACCTCTAAACACTTGACCTGACCCAGTTCTGCTTTGTTAAGGGCAGATCATGCCTACTAAACCTGGATGACTTCTTCGAGACAGTCACCAAGGCCATAGATGAGGGGAAGGTAGTTCACACACCCTACCTTGACCTCACCAAGGCTTTTGACACCATTCCCCACTTGGGAAGTATAGAAAAACTCACCAACCTGAACATAAACCCCTACGTCACAAGATGTGTTGCCAACTGGCTTACAGACAGAACTCACAAGGTAAGAATAGTGGGCTCAGGGTCTGACTCTAAACCAGTCACAAGTGGTGTCCCACAAGGCTCGGTCCTGGGACCCCCTACTGTTTGGCATATACTTCTCAGAAGTACAGGCAAACACAGGAAGACTATGGCTAACCACGTTTGCTGATGACTGCAAACTGGGAGCCATAATTGACTCTCCAGCTGACACGGACATTCTTCAAAAGGGCCTTACTGAGATGAACACCTGGTGTCAAAGTCATGGTCTCAAGCTAAATGCCAAAAAATGCATAGTCATCCCATTTGGGAAAAACAAAACACCCATGAATTACCACATAGGTGGCAGCCCCCTTAATACTGATGATAAGAGATCTGGGGACCCAGGTAGAGTGTAATCTCTCCTTTGACAATCATATTGCCAAAGTAGTTAGAAAATTCTTCTATGTAGCCCATCTAATTACTAAAGGGTTTGAATCTAGAAATAAAGAGGTTATAGTGCCCCTCTACTCGTCACTCATCAGACCCATCATAGAGTACAATGCCCCATTTGGGATGTACCTCACAAGACACATCCAACAGCTGGAAAGACCACAAAAGTACCTCACCAAGAGGATTACTGGCCTCAAACATATGTCCTATGCAGTCCGACTGGAAAAACTTCAGCTGTACTCAGTTGCATATCGCTTACTCAGAGGTGATCTCTGCCTGACTTACAAAGCCATGTCCAACTTAGAATTGATGGACATGCTGCACCTAAAGAAATCCAAGTCACTGCGAGCCACTCACTCTAGTGAGCTAAACCTCACCACAACAATAAATAGAACATGCTGGAGGGATAGATTCCTGTCACAGAGACTCGCCATGCTTTGGAACAAAATTCCTAACTACATTAGGCAGAGCCCCTCACTAACACTCTTCAAGAAAAACCTTGATGAGTGGATGGGTAACAGAAAATACAACCCTGGGATCACTTAATTGGCTCTTCTTGACAGAGGCTCAGTTAATTAATCAATGGGGCGGCTAAAGCTGACACACTTTGGCTAGGCTTATAAATGCCCTCGAGCAGATAGCCTAGTACCTGCCTATGAACCTATGAACATATAAAAATCTTCATTTTCTACAAATTCAAACATTTGTTGTAAATAATCAGTAGAATGCATTATTACAACACCCCCTCCCTTAATCGGTTTCATTATCCTGATGTTTTTATTTTTACTTAACTTAAACAGCAACTGTTGTTCAGTACACTTCAAATTTGAACAAACAACTTTATGCTCTTTAAGCATTTCCCAAAATTCAATCTCACATAACTGTAGAAACATTAAAAGGGGAAAAGGAAGCAGGGGATTATAAATGCTTTTGCAACACAATGCCAATGGCTTAACCACATCTCCATTATCTTGAAATAAAAGCTTTAAATTCAGTTTCCTTAAATATAGTTTTAAGATCACACATCAGTCTTAGGAAATAGAACAAAAGTCTGTCCCTTACATAATAAATTACTGCATTCTACGCCCAATGGCTCACAAGTAAAATGAAAAAACTAAAAGTCACCTGTATCATTGTATATAATTTTAAGACCATCTCGATAATTATCTTGTCCATTATTTAATTCTTCCATCTTCCCCTCCTTGCTGGTCACGTATTTTGTCATGTTTGATTCTTCCTTGTTCTTATCTGCTGAGAAGGTTGCATCATTGTATTCCCTCTGTTCCACAACTGCTCAGAATGTCTCAGCGGCACCTATTGTAAAGGGGGAATTTCCTATTCATTGGATGAAAATTATGCATCATCACCCACAATAACCTCGCCTCCATCTCTAGGATGCAGATATGCACAACTATTCTTATAGTCTGAGTCATCCCTTGTCAACTTTTTCACTGTCCGAATTTTTATATCTGCTATAATTTTATTAATTTTACTAAACATCTTCTTACGTTGATCAATATGGTTCTCAAATAAATTCTTCATGATGGCAAGATCCAATACATTTGCCTCCTTCATAAGCTCGTCAATGCTCCACTGATTATGTTTCATTAAACATTCCATCATCTCAGACCCTTGTTTATCAAAAAGGTCCAAAAGTTCTTTATGAAGCATCGAATTTGCCACCAAGCCAACAAGGAGCTTCCAATAGCACAATCCCTTCAGTACCACTCTAGCCTTAATACATTCCCGGAAATAGGAATTTTCCACCTGAAGCTTTCTACATTTCAACAAGATATTCTCAAACTTATCGATGGATTGTTAAACTGTCCCCATATGTGGCCTCACAGTTTTGTTAAAGTCCATCAGCTTATTCAGCCATGAGTGTAAGTTCACTTGAATTTCATTAAAATCAGTGGAAATCCTATTATCACCCCCTCTCAAGTCATTGTCTTGAGATCTCTAATACTCTTGTGAATCACTAACCTGTGAATCACTAACCGGGGTACACTATTCAGGAGGAATAGAGAGACCAGAAACTTTTAAAGTTGTAGAATTCATAATACCTTCACTATAAGGTCATATGGGTCTATATTAGAACATCGAAGTTTTGAAACTTCGAATGTTCTAATATCGACCCCTATTCAGCGAACACTAAAAATAACGAAGCTGCAGAACACCAAATTCTTTCCTAGGGAAAGAATTTGGTTGGCCGTTTCTGTGGCTTTGCTATTTTTAGCACTGTGGTGAAAAGTTATGGTTCAGGTTCAGTTAAGTGTGTGATTGTGTGGATGGGAGGGTTAGGCTGCAGGTTAGGTGAGTTAGGGTTAGGGTGCAGGTCAGGTAAGTGTGCGATTGTGTGGACGTGAGGGTTAGGGCAGGGTAGGTGAGTTAGGGTTAGGGTGCAGGTCAAGTAAGTGTGCAATTGTGTGGACATGAGGGTTAGGGTGGGGTAGGTGAGTTAGGGTTAGGGTGCGGGTCAGGTAAGTGTGCGATAGTGACGGACCTTAGGGTTAGGGTTTGGGTTAAGGTAAGTGGATAGATAGTAATGTATGTACAGTTTAGTGTAGGGTTAGATATAGGATTTTAAGTGTAAGTGTGTGGATTGCTGTTTTTTTTTGGTGTGCTTGTGTTGTGTGTATGTGTTTTGGAACAGCGAATATTTTCCATGGGAAAAAATTCGCTGTTCTGCATGCTCGATATTGTTCGCTGAATAGGCGTCAATATTAGAACATTTGAAGTTTTAAAACATCGATGTTCTAATATAGACCCGGTCATATGGCACTCTTAAGCTGTTGTTGAGCTAGCTGTTGCACCAATTATGTAAGGAGGCAAATTCTCATAATTATATCTTTGGTCATGGTAGTAGCTTTTAGAGTCTAGGGAGTTAAGATGACAAATTAGGCTCAATGCTCAAAACTCCCCAGGTTTAAATGAACATTGTTCAATCACTAGTGTGTTAAAACTTAGTTCATTATTGAATATAGTGTATTTTATATTTGTTTTATTGAAAATTTGTAGTATTAAGTTTATGGAAATAATCAAGTTTTGAATATATTTGCTTTAACTGAATTCGTTTTTAGAAAGTATCCTATTGGTTTTAATGTGGTCATGTGACATTTGAGTGGGCTATTTAAAATAGGTAGTATTTGACTGTGATAGATTCTGAAGAAGTCTTTGTTGCATACTGGACAAAAGTGCTTAATCTCCTTAATAAATTAGTTGTGTTTTCATTTTATTTGTGCCTTGACTTCGGTTTTTGATTTTAGATTTGATATTTTTGCTTGGAAGTGGTTGAATATGCATTTTTATACCCCAGTCAGAATCCAAATAATGTTTTTTATCAGGTAGATGGCAAATGTTAGAAGTGTGATGGGGAACAGTTTACTTGGAAGATTTGTTTTGTGAGTGTAATGAAATGGTAGACTTTAAAAAATCATTACAGAGTATTCTGTAAGGAATATTTGATAAGCAAATGGGTGCAACTAAGAAAATGATATTTTTTGAGCTGGGATGCAGGATCTGAATTGCCTAGACACAGTAAGGCCTTGTTAAATTTAATTCTGCTGGCTGCCAAAAAAGCAATTACTAGGAAATGGAAATGAAAGTCTAAACCAACCACATTTGAAGTACTGAATATTATAACAAGAGATAAATGAACAGGAAGTGGTATCTTTAGAAAACAGCAGAAGCAAATTAAACAGAAAAAATGAAAACTGTGGGAACAATCCATGCAGAAAAAAATGTTCTGGAGCAATGAGGTTTAAAGGAAGGTAGGAATTGACCAACTTATGTAATGTTGGATGGATTATGTTATACAAAAGAATATATGTGATGTATAATGCTTTTATATAAACATAAGTATGCCTATGTCACAAGTGATAATTCAATAAAGGTGTTTAAAAAAGTGATGTCTGTAAAAGCAGCAAGCTCAAAGGGAGCAAAGTGAGTTTTCCATTGTAAAGTTGAGGTCCTGTGAAGGGTCCCTCCTTGGTGGCCTTAGGTGGATAATGCTTCTGAGGAATTGCTTCATCACAGGTTGAAAAAATAAAGGGGAGATAGTAGAGGCATGAATCTTAATAGAAGAGTATGAGAGACCTTTGGCAAAATCTCGACCAAATAGGTCAAAACCAAAGAGACATTAGCTAGTATGAGTTTCTGGCCTTTGCTCTAACACAATATAGTGAATCTTTCCCACATAAAAATGTATGATTTCCTGGTACTGATTGTCCTGAGCTCTCTCAAGTTAAACAGTTAAGTAAGATATCACTGTCTAACAGCTGGCTTGAGGGACATGGATCTTATCATCCAGGTTACCAGCTTCAGCATTTTCAAGCTGGGGTAGATGGTGGCTTCTTTATTCTGAGTCAAGAACTTCATCTCCTGCAGTAATAACAATGAATGTTATCCACTCAAGTTGTGTAACAGGGGGACCCAATGCTGCCCTGGGCAGAAGGGTGCAAATAAGATCACCCTCTACCCTTTCTCCTGTTCTTTACAAGTAGACTTGGTATGAGACATATGGGAGGGAAAGCATACAGAAATAGACCTTTCCATTGAAATGAGAAGGCATTCATCCTCTACATCATGTTGTCTTGGGCCCTTGCACAAAACTTTTTTAAATGCCCATTTTCTTTGGAGACAAAAAGGTTTATTTCCATCACACCCCATTCTCCTGTGATTTTCCTGCAGGTGTGCTTTTTAGTATCCACTCATGAGGGTCTGAAAATGATCCACTCAGATGGTTTATAAGGTTGTTGCTTTCTCCTGGAAGATACTGTGCTACTACTTGCAACCCCATCCCTTGTGCCACCTCCCAAAATTACATTTCCAGGTGGCACAACAGGTATGAGCATGTGTCTCCTTGTTTATGTACCACATCTCAATGATGTTGTTTGTCTTTACTAGGAGAGTGCCTGGTTTCCACATCTGTTTGAATGCCATCATGCCTCTGTAAACTGCCATTATTTCTTTCAGGCTGATGTGACGTTGAAGAAAGTGTTTTTCCCCACCTGGCTTGCATCCAAAGATTGCCTGAGTGGGCACCACAAGATAAATCTGAGGCATCCAAGGTCATCATTTGGTTTCCTAACTGATACTGGAAAGGAACTCTAACCTCCATAGCAGTTCTCTTTTGAGGCAGAGGAGAAGCTTTATCTTGAAGTTTAGAAGGTGTCTCTGCTGAAATCACCCATTCTTCAGGAAACATTGTATCTTCCTTGTGTGAAGGCTTGGTGTAATTACTACAACTAGTGAGTACAGTGTCTTACAGACAGAGAAACACAAACGCATAAAACACCAAGATTTGTAGGCAGAAATGAGAGCAATGTGGAAGATACCCAGACAGTTCCAATAGTAGTAAAAGCAGTAGGTCTAATACAAAAAGAGAATTTACATGTACTTAAATATGCTATCAGTACATGCCAGGTCCATATGAATTACAGAATTCAATTCTGAGCACATTCTGGGTGCTGAGAAGAGCACTTTTGACAAACATCAAAGACTGAAGCATTACTAATTTCATGAACTTTATTTGCACCCTGACTTAAGGATAGGATCCATTCCTGTCATAGTTTTAGAAACCCAAAGGACATGGAGAGATTAAACCAGGAGAAGCCTTGTTAGAGAAATGCAGGAAGCCAAGCACCCAGAACTCCTGGGTTTGACTGTCTGACACCCCCAGCTGCTAGGTAAGAGTTTTGAAATATTGAGGTACAAATACAATATTTTCCAGGGAAGGAAGGACTTTTGTTTTTCTCTGTCCAGTAAAGAACACCAGTCAGTTTGTTTGTGTGAGTCTGGATTTCTTTAAGTTTAGGAAGAATCCCAGACTTGAATGACAGGTCATAGTCAGATGAATAGAATCTTTCAGCTCTTTCACAAAATTTGCTTGGCTAAGGAAATCACTTAGGTAAGGAAAGATCTGCACACCTTTGATCCTGCACAACACAGCCACTGGATCCATATATTTTGTGAACACTGTGAGAGCAGTAGGTATATCAAACATCAGTGCACAGAACTAAAAGTGATTCCCACGTCACCTGAAGCTGAGATACCTCCTACTTTCCTTTACTATGGGTATGTGGAGGCAGGCATCTTTTAGACCAAAGGTGACCATGAATGCTTATGGCCAGGAGCTTTCGCTGTATAAAGATTTTGAAGTTTGGGACTACCAAGAACCTGTTTAGTCTTGACAGCTCTAGGACTGGTCGTCAGAATACTTCTTGTCTTGGCACTAGAAAGAGTCTTCAGTGTACCCTGTTCCTAGTTCTTTTTGTGGGTCAGTTTCTGTGGAGCCCTGTTTCTGAAGAAGCCAGACTTTATTTTGAGCCTTCCTGAGTTGCTGCCCTTTGGGAACAGAAGGCAAACCTGCTGTACGTGGAAGGGAAGCAAACTGCAATTTTACCCTGTCCTTATGACTTGAAGCACACAGCTGTCCAAGGTAATGCTTTGTTACCTGTTTAGGAAAAGTGAAAGCCCCCTCTTTACTTTGCTGGATAAAAAGTGGTCTGAGTTGGGGCAGGACTTAAGGGGATAAGGACCTGGAGGTGCTCTGCTGAGTCATAGCTGTTTGACCCCTGGAAATGTGGTCCAAAAGCCTTAAATCCTTGTTCCTCTTGTCACCTTCTTTGCTGTCTTTGTTTTTCTTGTCTGGTCCTTTAACTACTTGGTCTTGTCTGCATGGCAGAAAAGGACCACTATTTTGTAGGATAATTCTTGCTAACCCTTGGGGGGATGAACCTGCAGGAAGTCCTTGACATTACGAAGGAAATTAGACCTATCCTCCAGTTTCTTAACTATAGCTTGAGACTTGGGTCCAAATAGAAATTCCTTGACAAGTGCAGCATCATGGATTTCTGATTTATCATGATCAGAAAGAGACATGTTTGTTAACCAAGCATGTCTCCTGATTACATACCCTGATGCAGCTGCCCTGCTTGATGATTCCACAGCATCAAAGCTATAAGGTAAAGTTTTTTCTTTTTTTTTTTGCAACCTGGGAACAACTGTTGCAGAGTTTTAACAGTTCTTTCTGGTGAGCTCTTTCTTTAATCTATTCCAGTTTTTGCTTCTTTTGGCTCAGGAGAGATTTATGGAATTTAAGTATACAGAACTGGCAATTTATAGCTCTCATGGCCAGGTTAGCTGATGCATATACTTGCTTGCTAAATTTCTTATACCCTCTTTATTATTAGGCAAGTGGTTCCAAAAGGTACTGCCTTTGGATCCCTTGATTGATCACAAGATCCACCATAGGTTCTTTAAAAGGTGCTTATGGGAATAAAAGACCATGACAAATGGACAGCTTTCCCAGGGGCATGTGGTTGTGAGTCATCCACAACCTCTAGAAATGGAGAGATAGCTCAAGAAGACTAAGAAAGTTTCTTACATTGACATCTTGAGTAACTGAAGATCTCATTTTGTGGTGTCTCTCTCCAAAAGAAAAATTCTCAGGTGTTGAGGCTGCAGCAAAATTTTCATCTGACACAGATTTGGCAAATGAGCCTGAGGAAATCTGGTGTACATAAGTCAACTCATCTTAATCCAAGTCACAGGAATCTGAAGACACCCAGGGGGACAGATTGCTTTTCCTTTTGTCAGGAAACGTTTCCAGGGCAGGAGTCCTGCCAAGCCTCAGCTGTCTGGATCTCTTAAAATTTGTGAGGTCCATGGCTAACCTGACAAGGAATTGTGGAAAGGCCTGAAGTGGCTGAGGCCCAGAAGGCCTAGGCTGGGCAAACTGAAAGCAGTTTTCTTATGTTTAGCCTTTGGTCTAGTCTTAGGTTTGGAGCCAGTTGTCATCAGATGTGGCCACAGGAGGGAACAGGGGATTCCACCCTTCCCATCTGTAGATCTGGTATAGGAGTTGTAAGCTGTTGTCTGCAAAGCAATGTTGGACCCATCCAACACCCCAGGTCCTTCAGCTTAAGGTTATGTTGAGAAGGCTGGTAACGTGGCAGGCTCCAGAAGGGTATCACCAGAGGTTTCAGCCACACACTCTGTTGTTTGAGGGGACTGCAAGTGTGTGTATTCCCCCCTGACAATCATGAGTTTCTATGGATTATCCAAAACAGATATAGTCTGTCATCCAGCACTCTGTCTTTGGATATTTCTCTTTCTTTTTGCAAGGAAAATCCAAATCAGCATGACCAGCGGACAGCAGGCCACTGACCCTCTCTCTCCTTCTCTAAAAACTTTTTATGTGACTCTGCCCTACACTCAATCCTTCTTGAATTAAAGTGAGCACATTGGGGACAGTTGGGCATGTTATGTTCCTGGCCCAGGCAGAACAAACACAGAGTGTGGAAATCCCAGTGAGGAATCTATTTCCCACACTTTAAGTGAATGTTAGTTTTTACCCACTGACATCTATGAAAACTACAGATAAAATGAAAAATGATAAGGGGATCTAAACCTTGTCATCACAATGAACAAAACATGCTGGAGGGACAGGTTCCTGACCCAGAGACTCCCCATACTCTGGAATAGACTGCCCATACATGTCAAGCAGAGCGCCTCCTTGGCCCTCTTCAAAAGGAACCTTGCTAGACAGGGGTCCAGGGAAGTAAATATTGAGGGAAGAAATATCCAGGGAATTGTTATGGCTAGGCTTGTATATGCCCTAGGGCCGATAGCCTAGTACTAACTTATGAACCTATGAAAAAAACTCATTCCTCAATGGCATACTTAGCTGCAGGTGCTCTGTCTCTGGCTTTGGACAGAATGTCATACTCAAAGGTTGTATCAGGCTCTGACAGTAAGAAATAACTGACAAAATGGTACTGGTCAGTGACCCTTACAACCTAACATCCTGATGTCAGATGAGAGGGCATCTGCTGGGCCAAGAGAAGGGAAGCAAGTTTCTGGTGTTCGGGCCAGACAATGGCTTCCACAGCAGGAAATCTCAAGTACTTAATACTGCAACAATGAGACATGATGAACATCATACAATCCACTGAAGAAACTGCAAGCTTGTTAGTGAACAAATTCAGCTGAACCTTTAACCTGCTACCGCCTCCAAATTACTCACAGCATATTAGCATGCCTATGCCCCCACCCAACTCACCTCCAAAACTAAAAACACTCACTCCATGAGCTCTGACAATGTGCCAGGCTCTCTTTCTATCAGCACCAAACACAGTCTGTCTGACTCCTTATTAGTTCTGTTCAACCTCAGTGACTCTTCTGGATTTATGCCAGAAGTATGCAGAACTGCTGTAGTCATCTCTGACCTGAGCAACTACAGACCTATCAGCCTCACCAGTCTTACATGTAAGGCAATGAGGTACATCATTATGGACGTCATACACAATGACATAGGCAGTCTTCAAACCCTGGACCCCAACTGATTTCAGTTTATTAAAAGCAGATATTGCCTCTTAAACTTGGTGGACTTATTTTAAGTAACTAAGGCATTAGATTCGGGTAAATCTTTTCACACTGCACATCTGGACTTGGGCAAAACATTCCTGTACATTCCTCAGGCATCACTGATTTACTACTCAAATTAAATGTAAATCACTACATTACCCACTGGATAACCACAAGAACCCATCTCACTAACAGAACCCCTTTTTTAGTATTGTTAGCTCATTCTGAACTAAAAGAATATTTGCCAGCAGTGTCACTCAGAGATCAGTTCTGGGACTAAGTCTCTTTGGTAGCTACTTCTCTACCATTAAAATAGATACCAAAGACCTATGGCTGCTGAACTTTGTTGATGATTCCAAGTGCTTACTATTAGGTCTGAGCAAGTGCTGGACTGTAGGATGCTTTTTACGTGCTTAGATTGTGAGTTAGACTACTTTCAAGGGAAAAAAAGAAGAGGAGACTTGGTGGAGCCGGGATAAATTTAGCCCTAGCTAATCAGTGCTGCCCAGATGTGCAAAACCGTGCAAATGCGTTTTTTACAGCAGGGAAATGAAAGAGATTGAAATTAGCCCAAAATGGCCTATAAACTACTAACTTCTGGGCTGGAACCACTCCTCCAGGGACAGATGGCTGCTCAAAGCACCCTCTCTCACAGGTGAACAGAGAAATCTCCCTCTATCCAAGTAAGGTATGGGCAACTCAGAAAATTGTAACACAGCCCTGAATTCAGCACTAGCCTGAAAACAGGACTATACTAGCTTAGAAAGGTAGGAAACAAGGACATTTTTTTTTGAAAAGATAAAGCAAAAACAGTAAAAATACACTTAAAACAGCTTTAGATGACTATAAGCAATCAGAAAAGGCTTTTAAACAAATTACCCAATTAACCATTAAAACAATCTCAAAACTGAGCCCTGTTCCTGTAGTCTTCAATCAGACAAGTTCTAACTGCACACTCCTTTCACTGGAGTGCAGGGGAACCTTCTCCAAAAAAGAAGGCCTGGATTAGTGTTCAAGTTATACAAAGAAAGCTAGATTCAGCAAGCCTGGATCTAGTCTATGCTACAGCAAACAAGGCGCACCAATTTCAAAAAGAAACTGTTCAAATATGCAGACACTATAAGCCTTTAACCAGAAATTCCCAGCTCTAACCCTGACTCACCTATCCCGCCCTAACCCTAAAGTCTGTCACTATTGCACACCCACCTGACCTGCGCCCTAACCTTAACTCACCTAACCTGCACCCTAACCCTGACGTCCGCAAAATCGCACACTTTCCTGAACCCGACCCGTACATTTCCACCACAGTGCTGAATATAGCAAAGCCACAGAAACGGCCCACCGAATTCTTTCCCTGAGAAAGAATTCGGTGTTCCGTGTCTTTGCGATAATCAGTTTTTGAACTTCACAGTTCAAACATGTGGTGTTGGAACTGCTGACGTTTCGACGAACTGATAGGAACCCTATATATACATACACACACACACACACACACACACAGGAAATGAGCTTGCATGTATTACTGATGTGGGTGCATGCCAATGAACAGACTACTTTATGTACGTGCTTCACTGATGTGTGTATGCAGTAGCCACCAAGTAGTCAGTAGACTGGTTCATGGTTCCATGTACACCCCCGTTAAACTTCCATATACTGAACTGTTTCAAAGAAGGGACTTTAAGAACATCTGTTATGACATTATCAGATGTTTTTTGGAAGTACCACAAAGTGAACATTCAGGCAATGACACAGTCTCTCTTGTTACATCTTACAATAAGGCCACAGTGGATGCTCTGGATATTCTGACCTGAATTTGTCTAAGCTTCAGAACTATCATTCTCTGGCTGTCATGGTTTGATAACTGACTTTGTGCATTATGTAGAATGGGGTATGTTTTCGCGTATTGCTTGAAAACATATAACCTACCTGATGACAAACATAGCCTGAATGCTCACTATTCACCATACCATAAAGATGCCTTATGTAAGAAAACTTTTATTTGTCTAATGAAAGCTCTGCTGCTTGTAATTGTACAGAACAGCCTTTTCAGGAGATGAAAATGATTCACATTTTAGTTGCAGTTCGCCACCTAAAATTAAGTTTACTTATTTATTGACATTTGATTACAGGGAAAGTCCAACTGGATAGAAGCCCATTTTCAGTGGAGGCCCAGGGAGAAAATCTCCAAAGTATTACAAAACATTTTAAGAAAAATAATTTTACAATCTTCGCAAATAAAATAAAAAACATCTGCAGTTTAAATAATTATAACAAATTTGACATAATATAAAAACATTGGTTAAGAATTTATACAAGGCATGACAACCATTTAATTTTTAGAGATATTTTAGACAGTTTGTAGAGAAATTAAAGGTAAGTAAGTCTAATGCAAATAGGAACTGCAGGTGGCCTAATGGTTAAGGTGTTTGCCTTACAAACACAAGGTACATGGTTTGAGTCTCCCAAGGGATAATTGGTTAGGCTTAAAATGGCTTGCAAGGGCAGTTAGCTTAGTACTAACCTATGAAAGTATGAAATGAGGGAAAAAACAGACTTATGGTATATTTAGAGAAGAAAATTAGACAGCAGTGAAGAAGAGAGTAAGGAGGTATAAGGAATTAAAATGTACTTGTTTGCATTTAGGGATATATTTTATCCTGGTTTTGAGCAAGAAAAGAACCAGATTTTAGCTAGGAAGTCTTTCAGAGTGGCTTTGAAAGATAAGAGGGAGGGTATAGACCTGATGGATACAAGTAAGGAGTTCCAGGTCTTAGCATCCTTTTACGAGCAAAGACAATGCCCAGCAGATTTGTTAGGTTTGTAGAGAGACAGGAATTTTTGGTCATTGGATCACAATGACTGACTAGGATCATAGTCGTGTAGATTTTTTTTTTAGAATGTTTTTTGAAAAGAAAAAAATATATGAACAAATGCTATAGAAATATTTTGGTCAGATTTCAAGAAAGCCAATACATTAATTGTGGCACTTACAAATTTAATTCTTGAAAAGCATGTCTGAAGAAACAACACTGATGTATTTTTAATGATGTCATGCCATTAGATACTACACTTCTTGTAAAAAACAGCTTATGTAGTGAATGTAGAAGAATGCAATTACATTTGTAGACATCCATGTAAAACAATATGCAATTTAAAAATCATACAAGGAAACAGCATTGAATCGCTTTTGTGTAGAGGTGTTAGGTTCAGATGTGTTTTATTAGGGGATCTTAATAGTTCATCCACTAACTCTGAGGAACAAGTCATTCTCTATACCACTATGTCAGTGACAATATAAGCATCACATCACCTTTCTGCCTTATGCATCACAAAACCATTCTCTTATTTTTAACAGTTTCAGGCACAGTCATACTGGACTTTATCTTATATGACAGGCAGAGAGCCCCAGCATCACTCATTACTTACTATAATAATTAACTCTGAGGTCACTGCATATTGGGAGAAAGAATTTTCCCTCACTGCAGTGACTGCCCCCACCCAGAAATGCACCTTTGGGTTTTGATCAACCTCCTCTGGAACTGAAGACAATCCACATAATTCTGACATAAGAACTGACCAAATTGAAACCCCAGAAACTGAGCAGTAGCTGTCTCATCTGGTACTGGCTACCACTTCCTGATCTTAATGTCCCTCAGCTCTAAGTTGAGGAGAAAAAAAAGGGCCCTTCTCCTCTGCTCCTCCCTTCTCTTTTAAAGAGAAGAGCACAAGGTCCATGTCACACAAAAAGAAAGGAAAAAAAAAAAAAAAAACAGATTTCCTAATTGCACTCCATAACACCTTGGGAAGGCTGCCTAATTTGTCCCACCTTAGCTACTCTTCTGCCCACAAACTAATTTTGTGTACTGTGTCAATAAGTAATTGCATTATTGGGAGTATAGGTGGCAATGAGGCTAAACTATAATGCATACACAACTGCAATTAGATAATTGTCAACCTATTAAATTAACAGCTTGGCAAAAAACTATCACAGTTACAGTACTTTTTCTTTTTACTAGACATTTGATACAATAGGTTAGAAGTTGACTAATTGCTTTAAAGTTGCATTATCATTATAATTAACCCTACTTACCACTAGTTCTCTGAATGATGTAATTCCACACTACCACTACATTTTCAATATTATGGGGCAGTTAGAGGTGTGTTTTTGTGTTTTGGGGATGTTACAGTATTTTTAAACAGTAATACTTTAAAAAATATATTTTTGATAGAAGAGTACTTACATGTATGAAGATGCATGTAAACACCCTTTTTGAAAAGTGAAGAGTTAGAAAACACATTTGTGCATAACCTTTAAGTTATAAAACACTGTTTCCTGCAGAATTGACATTTGCCATTTATATTTTTAATATGGTAAACTGAAACCTTTCTAGGTTCATAGCTGATTACTGGTTAATGGCCCTAGGAGGGCCTTTTTAAGCCCAACCATATTTTCCTATTTGTAAATGAAAGACTGCATTACCAAATGGCAAATAGTTCGGTCTAGCCATATTCTTCCATTTAGATATGATAGGATACTTTACCCAAGGGAATATAGCTGTGCTGAGGGAGCAGAATATTTACAAGCTGCCTCTGTCCATTTGAGGTATAGGTGCCAGTCCAGGGGAAAATTTCCAATTTCCCCATCCACACTGGACCAGGCTGTGGTTGAATTGGGTCAGGGAGGAACTCTGCTTCACATGGGTGGGATGCGTGTTCCATAGTAGGGCTAGTCTCTGAGACACATACCTGTCCCTTCAACATATTCTTTTTCTATTGCAACCTAGGTTAGGTCCTTTTATGAATGTTTCTATTGCTGTTAAACTTACAGACATGAAACAAGTCCATCATTACAGGATCAGATGCTGTTCTGAAGGCCAGGCATCAATCACCTCTCAGAAGTCTTAACAGACTGAGTACAGAGATAAGGTTTTGTGTCAGTCTGTGGTTTCCATCTTGCATTCTTCTTTTCTGGGGAACCTTTGTGGTCATTCCATTTATAGCAAATGCTTGGTAAGGTACACACAAAAGGAGCACTGTACTAGATGACTGGTCTGATGAGGGCTGAGTATAGGGGGAGAATGATATCTCTGGATCTGGAGGCCATGCACTTGTTTATATGTTGCACAATATGGAATGATTTCCTCACAACAGTACACACATGATGGTCAAAGGCCAAGTCACTCTCCACATGTGCTCCCAGTTCCCTAACTACTGAGTAAACTCTTAGGGGTATATCATCTCTGTGCTCATTTGCAAGGGTGGCCACCTTGTCAAAGGAAACTATTGTGCATTTTTTTAATTCAGATTTAGGCTATGATTTTTGCACTAATTACTGGTTTGTGACAAGCCTTCTTGAAGGATATTTCAATCCTTGGGGGATTCAATAACACACTGAGTTTGTCATCATCCACAAACATGGCCAACTAGAGGCCTTTAATTTTAGCTTTGACTTCAGAAAAATAGATGCCAAAAAGGAGAAGCCCCAACACTCTGCCCAGTGAGACTCCACTGATGACTGCTCTTTTAGTGGAGGTGCTGTCCCCTTTTCTGACTTCCTGTGTCCTATCTGTGAACTATTTTGCTATCCAGTGGGTGACACAGGGTTTGATCCTAGTTTCTTGAGTCTATTGACAATACCCAAATGAGAAATAGTGTTGAATGCCTTGTCTGTGTCAAGATAGGCAGTGTGCATTTTTTTCTGTCCTCTCAGCCATGGCTTTGTTGACTCTCTTGAAAAAGTCTACCAGGTTGAGGAAGAGTGATCATACACATACCTCTCAACCTAAATACATCAAAAATCTGGACAATGGCCAGTGGAAAATAGGTTCAAATTGGTACACTGATTAACATAGCATTTGCATACATAATTATGTAACCACGCCTACTCCAATGGAATTGTGGGATATTAGCTTTCACATGCAAACTGAAGAACAGGCAACCAAAATATGGCCTCAGACCCTGTACTAAATGGTAACCGTTTTTGTTTTGAAATATGTAGCAATGATGCTCACTGGAATGAAGGGAGAAGATGAGGAACCTTAGGATTTTGTTTTTGCAGTATGTGGGATTTGTGGTAAAAGTAGGGCACAGACGCACACACACACACACACACACACACACACACACACACACACACACACACACACACACACACACACACACACACATGAAAACCCTTAACAGTCTCTCCTTGCACACAAGAAAACCCCTTAACAGTCTCTTCTTGCACACAAGAAAACCCCTTAACAGTCTCTTCTTGCACAGAAGAAAACCCCTTAACAGTCTCTCCTTGCACACAAGAAAACCCTTAACAGTTTCTCCTTGCACACAAGAAAATGCTTAACAGTCTCTCCTTGCACACAAGAAAACCCTTTAACAGTCTCTCCTTGCACATAAGAAAACCCGTAAACAGTCTGCTTGCTCACAGGAACACACATGTAATGCTTTTGGATTCTCTCTACCCTTAAGAAAAAGACAGTTATGCCCACTACTGTCTTTGGAAAGTAGCTTAACAAATGTAACTTTTCTCTCTCGCGTAAGTAAGAATGTAAGAAATCAATGCTTTTAACAAATGTACACTACAAAATCAATGCTCACTACTGCCTTTAGAAAGTAAGGAACACACACATGTAACTGCTGTTTCTCAGTATGGACTCTCTATACACTTAATGTCTTTGGAAAGCAACTTACATACTTAACTGCCATTGGATTCTCTCTACAAAAGAAATCTATGCTTACTACTGCCTTTGGAAAGTAGCTTAACAAATGTAACTGCTGTTTCTCTCTCACATAAGTGAGAATGTAAGAAATCAATGCTTATGACTGCCTTCAGAAAGTATCCACCCCATGCAGCACACAGCTTAACAGTCTCTTTGCACATAAGGAAAACTTTGGAAAGTAATCAAGCACACAGCTTAACAGTCTCCTTGCAAGTTGCACATAAGAAATCAATGCCTAAGAGAATGTATATAACTGCCGTTTCTCTCTCACATAAGTGAGAATGTAAGAAATTAATGATTACTACAAAATCAATGCTCACTACTGCCTTTGGAAAGTAAGGAACACACACTTAATTGCCATTTCTCTCTCATGTAAATGAGAATATAAGAAATCAATGCTCACATCTGCCTTTGGAAAGTAAGGAACACACACATGTAACTGCTGTTTCTCAGAATGGATTCTCCATACACTTATTGCCTTTGGAAAGCAGCTTAACATGTATTTAACTGCCGTTGGATACTCTCTTCTTCTTTTCCCGGTTAGGGATCACCACAGTGGATCACCTGTCCGCTCATGATTGGCAGTGGAGTTTTACGGTGTCGAGTTGCCAGCCTGGCACCCAACCTTCCACAGGAGGAACACACACACACACACACACACACACACACACCCTCACACCTAGGGCCAATTTAGAGTCTCCAATCCACCTACAGCATGTCTTTGGGATGTGGGAGGAAACTGGAGCACCCAGAGGAAACCCATGCAGCCACAGGGAGGACACACAGACTCCGCACAGAAGGAACCCCAGCCGAGGATTGAACTGGAGAACCTCTTGCTGTGAAGCAACAATGATAACCGCTGCACCACCGCGGGATTCTCTCTACACTTAAGAAAAATAAATCTATGCTCGCTACTGCCTTTGGAAAGTAGCTTAACAAATGTAACTGCAGTTTCTCTCTCATGTAAGTGAGAATGTAAGAAATCAATGCGCTTAACAATTGTAACTGCTGTTTCTCTCTCACGTAAGTAAGAATGTAAGAAATCAGTGCTTATTGCTTATGACTGCCTTCAGAAAGTATCCAGCTCATACAGCAAACAGCACAATCTCTTTGCACATAAGAAAAACAATGGAAAGTAATCGAGCAGGCGAGCACACATCTTAACAAAACTTTGGAAGGTAATTATAGAGCACACAGCTTAAGTCTGCTTGCACACTGTTAGCTTAACAGTCTTCTTATATGTAAGAAAAACTTTGGAAAATAATGGAGCACACAGCTTAACAGTCTCCTTGCAAGTTGCACTGTTGCACATAAGAAATCAAAGCCTAACAGAATGTATGTAGCTGCCGTTTCTCTCACATGTAAGCTAGAATGTAAATGTAGAGCACTGACTGCCTTCAGAAAGTAGAGCCAGCCCATGCAGCACATAAAACAGTTTAACAGATTAGAATTTTAAGCCCCACCACAGTCTTTTTGCTTTTTCCTTACCTGGAGGAGCCGGGGAAAAAGATGCACTGCCTGTATAACACACGGACCGGTATGCATGGTATGCAGCAAGTTAAATTAAGTAATGCCTCGGCGGGCATTCTAACAGGCTATCTGTCTGCATGTCATCACACATGCCCTGCATGTGATGACATAATTCGTTCAAAAAAAAAAAACTAAAGGGGCCACTCGGGAATTCGTGGCACCTCAATATTTTGCCCTCAAAACCAATATTTACTGAGGAATTCGGTATGGTTGAGAGGTATGCGATGCATTATTTTTAGAATTACATTTCAGTTTTTACAGTATTCAAGTCAATATCTGAAGATTAGCATAAAGTAATTTCACTGACTTCACTGGCGCATCACTTCTTCCAGCAAAGAAGTGAAACAAGCTTTTTAGTTAGTAGAAATTTCTCGTAAACAGTGACATATATTAAAAAAAGCTACAATAACAAGAGTAATTTAGTTACATAATTAGTAATTAATATAATTTGAGTCTGCCATGATCTGCTAGTTTTCTCTGCTCTTGCCTGCCATAGATGATTGTGTTATGTGAGAAGCTACGTCCGTATCACTGTTTGAAGTAACAAACTATGTAACAAAGTGTAACACATAGAAGTGTGTTGCCTAACATTGCAAAACTTTCACTTCAAAAATGAAACAGCAAACAACTTTCTGTTTTAAGCATAATTTAAATGTAGACAATATTTCCAAACTAGTGACAAAAATAAGTAGAAAATAATCCTTGGCTGACTGCAAAACTGATTCGTTATTTGTATAAGGCAAACTTGTAATTGGTCCACTATGAATAATCAATCATAGTAATTTAATAAATGTGCAATTATTTGAATACAAAATATCTCAAAACCTTGGGAGGGTGATGGTCAGAACAATGACATTCCCAAGGGTGCACATACACACACACACACACACACACACACACACACACACACACATAAAAATGCAGTGGAGGTAAGCCGCATTGCACCCCCAACATAGGAGAAGTTCTCAGATCCTCAAATTTTGCATGTGTGCATAAGTATGCATGGTTTCACTTCATATACATGAAATGCTGAAATCTCGAATTTCAGCATTTCGAGTCCATGAAGCTGAAACCATCACAACACTGAAAGAAAAGGACAGAAATTTTTTGCAGAGGGCAGGTCCCCCCTGCATCCTTTCAACCTCACTGCTAATTATATACACAAACGTAGAGAGGAGGAAGAAAATGAGGAAAACACAAAACTCACCTTCTTGATCTGATCTGAGTGAATCCGCTATGCTAGGATACTGTCAAGTTTTAAGATTCAAAACTAAATGCTGATCAACTATCCGGTGACAAACAGTAGGGCTGTCCTTTTAATAAACATTAACAAAAATAAATAATAACAAAGCAGTGATGCAAGCACCTTACCTTTCTAGCTCAGAATATGTGGAATCACTTTTGTACTGCAAGTCCTGAAAAGAGAAAATGCTATTATAAAAAGGGAAACTGCAATGTGACCACATAAGTCAGCCAGACAGCATTGTGTTGCAGAAAGTTTTATTTAAAATTAGGTGTTGATATATTATAGTACTGTAAAAGAGGTATGGCCACTTTTTGGTATTATAACTAACTAACTATTTAAATCTTAATAATAATGTGTTCCAAATTATACGTGCCAGTATAATACAGTACATGACCTGCTTCTGATATCCTGATTAGCTGGTTGTTTAAATCTTAGTATAAAATGGATGAATGCAACTCTTAGTTCCAGCTGGCATTTACCTTTGCTTTTAGACATGAGTGGTGCACTGGAAAAATAAATATCCAATCACTAACAACTAGTACTTACCAGCTGACTTCTTAACTTTAGATCAAAGCACACTTGTGGTTCTTTTTTCCCCAGCATCGTTTGTTTTTGGATTTATATTAGATCAAAGCATGTTGACTTTGATTGGGAACTGTAAGATATACATACATAATATTCTCTTTGTACAGGCCTAGAAATGCAGCCATATTAAAGGAATTTTCAGTAACCTTCAGTCAAGAATACTGATAAGAATAAGATGTACTAACAGAATGTGCAGTACATTAAGTATAAACAGGCTTGGGAACCATGGTTAAAGAGGTGTGTAGAAATTTGTTTGCAGGGTTTTGTTATTATTAGAAGATACTTCAGATACAGCATGTCAGCTAGTTTGCTTGGAGTGATAAGCAGAAAGTCATTGCAGTGCAGTCCACAGAAGTAGTTACAGAAACCCGAGAGTGGATGCAGAATTTACATCAAATATCCAGCATTCCAGAATATTAATTATATTATTCAGGACAGAAGAAGTAATTCTGAGTATAACAAGTCAGAAGCTATGGACATTATAATTCAGTCTATTTCAGTTTACCAGCAATGTTATTTGCGACAGTAAGATTTAATTTGGATATTGTTGACATCTACCTCCACTGTACAGAATAAACATTCTTAATCAAACTACAATGTATGCGGACTTTTATTCTGAAAGGTACAAGAAGATTTGGCACATAAAAGAGAGACTGGCACCTGTTCAGCACAGTTCTTAATTAAAAGATAAAGACATTCATTCCAGTTTCATCCAGTTATTTCTAGTTCATTCCAGTATTCTACAGTCTTTTCAATTCTTACAATGGTGAGCCACCATTGATGGGGGGGGGGGTATTTGCAGTTAAAGTAAGTCCCAAAATTCCATAGCAACCCTACAAATCTATCATCAGACACACTACTTGCATTTTACAGAACAGCAGAGTTCCTACTTCAGAAAAAATTTACAGTAAGGTCTCAAAGGACTTCTGATTCGCAAAGAAACTGGTGTAAAGAACATTATCCAGTTAACAGCAATGTATTGATAACATTTCACCATCTCCAAAGGAGGCAACTGTGACATCACAGAGCCAAGGGAATCCTTATAACAGGGGGTTTGAAAAAGATGTGAAACAGCCTGCCACCTTCTCAACCAACTTAACATTGCTTACGTGAGCATTTGTTTTTATTATGATGCGTTTTGTAGCTAAATCAGACAGTAAATCTCAGAAAGGTTAAATACATCAGTAAATATAAATTGCTTAAATATGTTAAGCTACTTAAGGCACCTGCAAATGTGTGGTTTAAAGTTAAAAACTGGGTAAAGCAGTCTAAAAAACTGTGTTTGAGAAATGTTCATTGAAATTTCAATGTTAATTCGGAAATGTTAAATCTTTCTAGATGCAAAATAGTTAAAACACAGAAGCACACTGTAATGAGTGAGGTAATGGGCATGTTTTCTAATGATCTGCAGTATGATTCAACTTTTAATGTCATAAAAATTGGAACAAATTCCAGTTTACTGTCTTCAGAAAGCAATGTAAATGTTATAGCATATGTAACACCAGCATAAATGATACACAGACTTCACAACAAAATAAAGAAGAAATGCACACCGTAGCTCAAGTCAATGTTACTACTGGTGTTTTGGTGCAAAATAAAGAAGAATGCATACTATACCATAGCTCACGTCAGTGTTGTTGCTAGTTCTATAAAAAAGGATATTCAGCAAATCTATAAAGGGTGTGGCAGTCCAGCACCAATCCAGATTATCTGTTATTGTTTAAGGTTGAGAAACATGACAATATTTCATTGTTTACAGAAAAGAAATTATGTAATAATGTATTAATTAATGCAGACACATCAATTTCAGTTACAAATAGACCTCTACTAAAATGCCCCAACTAGAACAGGAGTGCAGCTATGTCAGAATTTGAAGGGTCAAAGGTTACAGCAGTGAGCAGTTTTGATTGTAACAGTACTACGTATGGACATGTTGTCAGAGTTACATGTTGTTTCAGACTTCAGGAACAAGATATTATGGGAAATATGCTACAAAATGTAGATGAAACTTGTAAGAATTTGGGTACAGTAGATGTGCAAATGATGTACAGAGTTTGAAAAATCGGATAAGACAGGAACATGCAGGTTCATGGGTTAAAGATATCAAATTCCGGTTCAGTTGCCACAGCTGAAGTGCAGGCAGTTATGTTACCACATTTTCAGAAACAGTATCTTAGTCTCAGAAAAGCAAAGACAGACTGGAAAGCAAATTTAATTCACCTTTATGGCCAGTAAGAAAAAAGTAAGTTTCAAACTAGTACTACAGTTAAAATTGGCATACATATTTACCATTCTAGAAGCACATACTGAGTATGGTATACTAGAAATGATAGTCAAGTTAATTCACAAAATAAATGGTTTACAGCTACAGATCTGGCAACTGATTTTTGTATTATTGTTCTGTTTAGCAGACATTGTTAAGATCATTAAATTATGTTAGTTGTTGCAATGCATAAATAATATATTGATACAAACAGAGACAGAACAGCATTTACAAATATTAAATGTTTTGCTAGTCTGACAGAATGCAGAATTTAAAGTCAATGTTAGATTTTTAAAAGTGACAGTACAGTCATAAGATCAGATCCCATGCAAGAAATGAGTGCAACATAAATATTATGTGCCATTGAAGTCACAGGTTCAAATCTCATGTTAGGAAAAGAATGAAGTGTAATTTTACTGTATGAAAAAAACTTCACATTCTTGTAAAGGATAGACAAGTAAAGTTCCAAAATCAAATCAGTCTAATGCTAGTAATAAATGTGTATATATTTCATGCAGAAATTGCAGTTTACTAGAGCACACCAGAGGAATGGACAGATTACAGGCCAGCTGAATAAAGACAGTACTGTATGCCAAAAAACAGTATAGTAAAAATCAGTTACATATTATCAGTAACAGTTTAATGTAGTAGCGGTTCTTATTATTTATCTAAGAAAATTGTACACAGTCATGATAAATCCTTGCAGTATTCAGGAGTACTGAAAGAGTTAAATGAGGTCAGGTAAAACAGCTGTTGCATGTATTGCATGCACACTGAACAAATTATTTTGTAAAGTATGACCTGAGGGTCACAGAGTAAATGGAGAAAATTCAGCAGTTAAGATTAATTTTCTAAATGTGCAGAAATTCAAATAAAAAATGCTGAAAATTTTGTACAGTGTCAGATTACTACTTTAATTTAATTTGAGTTTATGATAGGAAAAAACAATGCCACTAATGTTTCCATTTGATTTAATAATGAAGTTACAGCCTTTCCATTTCACTGTAGTAGATTATCAGTTCAGTAACAGACTTGCAAGAATTTATTTATTAGTAACATAGGTCTATGTCACTACAGTACATTATCATTTTATTTATAGTATTTTGCATGAGTTCATTAGTAACATATTATTTCATTCAGAAAATGTAAATAAAGTCAGGGTGGCAAACAATGCTATTTGTTTATAATTATTAAAGCTGCAAATGTTATTTTAAGGATCTGACATTGCTTTATTATGCTTTGCAGATATTGCTACATACAAACATGCTGTCAGTTTTGGATATCTGAATCATTTCCAGAATGCATGTTTTTCATTACAGTCAAGAGAAAATATTACATCTGACACACAGACTTGCACCAAAGATGGGGGGAGGGGGGTTGGAAAGCCTAACTGCATGACAGACTCATCAAGGGAGCCTTGGACAGTAAGGCAGCTCTTCCAAAACCTTAGAAGTAACTGGGACAATGCAGATTAAGGCCTGCACTTGGCAAGAGCAGTGGTGCACCAGTCAAGCATCTACAGAAAGATAAGACTACAACAACAACAGAAGTGAAGATTATTATGTTTTTTCAATGTTCTTTAAATATAAATGAAATGTAGTTAACTATGTAAATTATTCAGTACATATGCTAACTGAATTTATGTAAATGTGTTTTAGTTCTGTAAAAAAATAACCAATTTCAAGTTATGTTTTCAGACTTATGTATAACAATACCAGATTTTGGTTAACACTTGTATCTGTGTTCACATAGTACTGCCAAAAAAAAAAGCATTGTTTTAGTAATAGTTACTTTTCAGAACATAATGCATACACAGCTATTTCAAATGTTTTATATAAATATATATAACTTTAGTGTAAATTTCAATCAATTTTCGGAATATGACAATCATACTCTGTTATTTTAAAATGTTCAAAACAGTACATTTTAGTCAGATTTCAGAATATAACATTCATACTCATTTATACATTTCTAACAGCATTACTAGATAGTTTATAAAGCTACTTGTAACAGGCTTATTGAGATAAGTTATCTAAAGAATAAGTAGCAATAGTTATTTAATATACTCAAGGCATGACAGGTCATACATAATTTGTTAATTTGTTACAGAATACAGTGCACAGTACATAATAATCATTGTACATTAGACAGACCCTGGGATTCAATAAACTCCTTGTAGGCTCCGCACAAAATCTACATGGAGTTTGAACGTTTGCATGGTGGTGCGCAACACTGCGAGGTGAGCAGCAGTGCCCAACGCATATTAATGCGACCTGGTGCATCTAAGCTAGGTTTTGTGGCTAGCAACAGTGTTGCCAGCCAGGAAACCATGTAAGTACATGTGGATATCAAGTCTGTTTCAAGCAGAGCACCTACAGTCCGTGGATTTGCGTGAAATGCTGAAATGGTCACCAGGGTGTCACAGACTGCTGTCAATCTGTTAGTGCAACACATCTGCACAGAGCTTAACATAACTGGGAGTCATTTAACCAGAAATAGGGTCATACTTGACAGAGATGTTGCATAGATACCACCATTAAAACTGTCCACCACACAAAGCTACTAGGCATAGTCACACATGATCACCTATGGTTTGATCTCCATATTCAACAAAACATAAAAAAACACCAGAAACTTAGCACACGATATAGAAATAAACATGCCCTAATCTCTTTTCCGAAACCACCCTCACCAAAACTTTCCTTTTATGGTGCTCCAATACTTACAAATTTACATAGCCTCTTTAGATCCAAAATGGAACAGTGCTACAACAAAGTGGCCAAGTTTGCTACCAACTCAAAAACTAGAACCCACCATTGTTTGTCTCTAAAAAAAGCTAAACTGGCCAGAATTCCTCAACTACCTACTATATACCCAACTACTAACACCCCATAACATGGTCTACAAATCTCTAGCCTGCCCAGCACTAAATAACAACATTAAACTTTACAACCCAAATGGAACACTTAGGTTTACAGATAAAGAGTTTCTCTCTACAGCCAAACCCCCTAGTCAGCTGGACAAAGCCTCTACTCCAACTCTCTTCCACTTACAGTAAGAACTACTACTAACATACTTGCCTTTAAATCTGTATTGAAGCAACACTTGATCAATTCCTGGCTGTGCCCTTGCTCTGATCCAGGCTAATCTCTTCTCCAACTTAGACAAGACTGAATCTCTTTGTCACTCTCTCTCCATCTGTACTTCATCGCTTCTGTGTTATTCTACTTTTATATCTTGTAAATATTATGTTTTCTTACTAATACTAAAGTCTAGTTTCCATCTGCCTCATAACATTTCTTTCTTGTAACTTGTGTAATTTTTATCTGCATAATGTTTGTATATTCTCTGTATGTAATTTTTATGTTATCTGTACAACATTTTATACACACTCTGTATGTAACTTTTATGTCATCTGTATGACATTGGTACATTCTCTGTATGTAAATGGACTTTTTCTCTCCAGGCCTTGGCTGAAAATGGGTTCTTTAACCTGTTACAGCACGAAATCTGGACAAAGCCATAAATAATGGGTGGACAAAGGCCCAACAACAGGGACAGATTTTTTTAATATTGCTCTTCCAAACTTAGAAAGTTGATAGATTAATAGGCTGTACAGTAGTCTGCACTTTCTGAAGAGCATGAAGTTTGAAACAAATGTCTGTCATCCGTTTCTGCCTCAATCTCCAATGACATGATAATGATTTCCAAAAAAAAAAAAAACAACGGTATGAGGAAAAGATCAAATATATGAGACAAAAACTGGACTTTCTGCACAAACCCCGACAACTGAGAGGTATGAACTCAAATGTATGTAATATTGACTTACATCAATCCTGAGATCATCCCAGTAATATGGCAGAAACCCACAAATTTGATAAGGAATGCATATGGACATCCTGGGAAGATCTGGACATTTAAAAGGTATGAATGAAAAGTATATGGCTCAAACACAATACAGAACAGTGTACCAACAGTTGATAATATTATGATATCTCACTCCTGCCATTGTGTACTGAAGCTGTGTAAATGATCTGTAACAGGACATGGACTGCCATGTAAGATGAACACCTAGGGGAAGTGTGTGTATTGAATAGGGACACACATGAACTGTAGGAATGAGTACAAGGAAAGAGGACAGGTGAAACTTCCTAATGTACAGCAGAGGAAGGCATGTCAATGGTAGAGGGTTGTAGCAGCAACACCAATCACATATCTATATGGTACAGTACGGACTATGCAGTGAAAATGTGTTTTATGTGACTGTCACACAAGGTGACATAATGGGGAAGATGTCTGTGTGAGATAAGCATCCTTACATGAATAATACAGAGGACATATATCAGGGATCTGACATACAACTGGGATAGGGTCCATATTGTGAAGGCTGTGCAAACTGATATGCCTGAATATGACTGAACCCTCAGCAGAGGTCTCCAGGAAGGTGGGCACAGGTAAAGGCTCATGGAAAACATTACAAGAACCAACCACAATCATTGACAATATCAGAATAATACCATCAGTAATCCCATGCCTCTGATAAAACATATGTGATTTACAGTGATAAGAGATGAGCCGGCGCACACACATTTGAACAACTATTATGATCCACACTCTATGAGGGTAACCACGCACACTGTCCCAACACTGTAACATCTGCTGGAGGTGTTAGGATGGACACTGCTATACCTGTATGTGACAGTGGGCAATACAGGCTAGTTGTATTGTGTGTAAGGCATATATATATATATATATATATATATATATATATATATATATATATATATATATATATATGTGTGTGTGTATGTATGGCACAATCCACACTGTCATGAATGATATACATGCCATTAATGTTGTCAAACACCTATGTATGCAGTGTGTGCACAAGCAGAACAGATAGCACACATGCAATCATGTGTAACAACTCAATTGGAATTCCACACCATTAGACAATCATGTATAGTCCTCAGGCAGAATACCTATATGAGGCCAATAAACTGTGTGACAGCTCACTGTGACAAAGCTGGCATTCTTCAGTTATACATCACTGGAAGATGTATTGGGAGGTACATGAAACAGGGTGCATTATACACAGTTATTGGTGTGAAGAAGTATGGTAATGATGAAGGTATTATAGCCTCTGATGTGGATGTCCTTCACATACCCAGTACTTGTGTTACATTTGGGGGGTAGTCAGCACTGTGACCACATGCTTGTGGCTGTACCATTTACTATCTACCCCAACACACGAGTCACAGACCTGTTGGTCTGATCATATGGTGTGATGTCCACTATATACTTGGGTGGCGTGTTTGTTTCCTGAATTAACAAATCCCCCCATGCATCTTGTTAATGCAGGTGTTGTCATCCCTGTGGCAGCAGTGCCTGGTATGTGTTGCTTCTGTCTGTATTATACTAATATCACAGTTGGAGGCAATGACTGCCCACATTCTGTAGTCCTTCAGGCAGCTGGGTGGACACAGCATATGCACATCATCTGTGATGTCTATCACTTAACTAATGGGCAGGAAAGGGCCTAGCAGACAACCCTGACATATTGACCTTATCACTGGACCTGAGATATAGGTCACATCATACACGTCAACATAGTGAGATGCCTCCTATGTGATACACTGGTCAACCCATTTGGTGATTTAGCTCTTTATGGTCACAAATTACAGTGTGCAATGAATACCTCAGTGTGGATTTCTGTCAAATGCACGACCTGGTCAGGTTCCACAAGATGATACTGTTATTGTGCATGCCCTGGATGACCTCTTTCAGGACAGCTATCAGATGTAACAGACATGATGTAGCATTAAGCTCACACAGGTCTGTTGTACACAGCTGGAAAATGACTAGTGTACATGTAGAAGAGGTCCATAATCACATGTCAGTCTACCACACAGCTGAGGACAATCAGGATGCATCTGTACAT
Source organism: Protopterus annectens (assembly GCF_019279795.1). Lineage (NCBI taxonomy): Eukaryota > Metazoa > Chordata > Ceratodontiformes > Protopteridae > Protopterus > Protopterus annectens. The sequence goes on along the minus strand of NC_056741.1, from coordinate 1,179,208,914 downwards.
GCATGCATTAGGTGCTGTTCCCTCTACTTGAATGCATGTTGATGTACACCCTTAACTGGGACTATAGCCCATGTGGAGTGTGTGTTGAAGTGTGTGGTCAACCTTCTCAGGAAGCTGTATATGCTGAGTCATGCCATAGGTGATCTGTGATGTTGTCAGAGGCCGTTGCTTCCATGTGATAGGCCTGGATGAAGGTAAGATGGTGCATACTGCCATCATGATCTGGCCTAGGGCTTTGACACAATCCCCGATGCAGGTATCACTGAGAAACCTTCTCAGCTGGGGATTAACCCTTACGACAGTAGATGGATAACCAATTGGCTCACTGACAGAACACATACTGTGAACGTTGCTGAATGAGCCTGTACCAGTATAGCTATTACCACTGGCAAACCCTGGGGATCTGTGCTTGGCCCTTCACAGTTTTGACTCTATTTCATTACAGTTCAGGCTAAAGTATATGGCCTTTGGCTTACAAAGTTTGCTAATTATTGCATATTGGGTGCAATCATTGTGGCCACCAATGATGATATACTACAGGAGGAGCTAACACAAACAAATGAATGGGGACAAAGGCACACAATCTACAACTAAATGCAGAAATGTGTCTTTTATTATGTTGTCCGCCTAAAAAGTGGAATTCCATGTTAATCACAGCATTGACAACAGTCCTGCTATGCTGACACCCAATGATGCCAGCACTGGAAACACATGTAGATAGTACTCTGAACATCGACCACCAAGTGTCCACACTGGTATTGAAAGCCTATCATATGTCATGCCATCATATTCAGATCTTAAGACTGTCTGACAGCACTGTATTCAAACCTCATCAGAACAGTAATAGAGTACAATGTTCTCTTTTGCATGTACCTCACCAGACACAAGCAGCAGCTGGAGAGACCACAAGGCATTCTCAACAAGATGACACAGGGCCTACAAACTATGCCATGATGCACATGGATAGAGTAAAAGCCATGTCACTGTAAGCTGTCTGGTATAGGATGAGGTGACATCTGTCTGGACTCCAGGCCAGTGTCTGACCCTGCCCTGGTGGGAGTTCTGCATATCCAAAAATCTGGTACAGCTGATGACATTAGCAGTGTCTGCTGAGGAGAATATAACAGTGTCCCACAAGCTTGTGGAAAATGCTCTCTGTAATGTCAAGCAAGAGCTCACTCAGACACAGTTGACTGCAGTGAGAATAGAACCTCTACCTACCTAAAGGCATAGACTACAGAACATAGTACTTTACGCAAGCACCATGGCACAAGTCTGACTTGGAGTGTGTCAGACACACTTTATAGCTGATGACATCAGCAGTGTCTGTTGAGAAGAATATAATAGTGTTCCATATGCTGGTGTAAAACGCTCACTATAATGTCAAGCAAGAGTTCACAAACACACACACACACACTCACGCACGCATGTGCGCACGCACACACACACACACACACACACACACACACACACACACACACACACACACACACACACACACACACACTTGACTGCAGTGATAACAGAACCCCTATCTAGCTAAGTACACAAACTACAGAACTCAGTACTTTATGCAAGCACCATGGCCCAAGTCTGACTTTTATAAGAATGCAGGTGAACTTACAGTACATGACATCAGTGGGCCATGTGGGAGGCAAGATGTTGCATGGGCTACATGAAATGGATATGTAAGCATCTGCAAGAAACAAAATACTGTCACTCCATGGTATTGCAGCAGTAATTGTGGGATACACACTTTTGTTTAGACACACATGCAGACACACAGTTGATTGCAGTAAGAATAGAACCCCTACCTATCTAAATACACAGCCTATAGAACACAATGCTTTACACAAGCACCATGGCACATGTATGGCTTTTACAAGACTACAGATAAACGTATACTAGATGAAATCAGCAGACCATGTGGAAGACAAGATGTTGGGGGCCTGCATAGGATCATAGCTTCATATGAGGCTACTAGCCTAATGGCCCTAGGGTGTTTGGAAGCCTAGCTGTGTAAAAAACAAGTGCCCTTATTGAGCACAGTTGGATGGCTGTTTTTAGCAGTGCAATTTTGTGAGCAGCACCAAATGACCCTGTCCATGAGGGACATAGGTGCCACCCCTGAAATGACTTTACAATCACCCAACCAGTAGTCAAGGTTGCATTTGAACATGGTCATTGAGGAGCATTGCTTCACGTGCAGTGGAAGCCTATTACAGAGGAGTGTGAATCTTTGGGGGATATATCTGTTTCCCCAGCATGATCTGTTTATGTCACAGACTAGGTTGAGAACCCTGGGGCAAGTTATTCTTGTCCCATTTGATTTGCAGATGTCCAGCATTTCCAGAAGGGCAGGGTCTGAGACTACTGTGTACGGGAGGCATAGGTCACCTCTGAGCAGCCTGCCTGATACTGAGTACAGTGACAGGTCATTCAGTCTTTCCATGTATTTCATGTTTGGAGGCCCTGGAGTCTCCCAGGTCCAAACTTGTGTTTTTTCCAATTGCGGCAGGTGTCTGCTGAGGTACAGCCAGACTGGAGCATTGTACTCAATTAGTGATCTAATAAGGGTAGAGTACAGCAGAGGTATGACCGCAATGGTCTTGGATGTGATCTCTCTATGTATGATGTGCACAATGCATGATGTGTGTGTCACCAGTATGGACACATAATAATGAAAGTGTAGACTGCTATCAGCATGTGCCCTCAAGTTTTACAACATTGTGTTTGAGCTTAGAGGGGTGCTATGTATATCATAAGTAGCACGGGTACTTCATTGGGAAAATGGGTCAATGAGATATTGTATGCTTTAACATTAAATCCATGAGTTTAGTATTAATTATTTGTATGTGGCAGCCCCTTCTATTATATGTTACCATCATTGGGGGACACTACATTAGTGCATCCAGTTAACAGTCATCTGCAATCTTGGTAAACCACAGGCCATCTTCCATTGCCTGAGTTTCACAGAAGTAATTTGCAAACAGTTGACTTCCCAGCACAGATCCTTGTGGTATTCTAATGCTAAGTGGCTAGTGGTGGAGGTGCAGTGCCTGACTTTTGAGAGTGTGTGTTCTGTCAGTGAGCCAGTTGTCTGTCCCTCTACTGCTGTATGGCTTAATTTCCACATGAGAGATCTTCACTATGAAACATGAATGGGACAGTGTCAAAGGTCTTGGATAATGCAACATAGCTAGTATGTCTTGTTATCCCTCATTCACGTCTTTGGGGTCAGTATCCAAGAAGTCCACAAGGTTCAGTAAGCAAGATCTACCCATGCCAAAAACAAAATGCTTGGGTCAAGTGTGTTGAAGCTCACCTATGTCCTTATGGATATGGTGCATTCTGATTCCTTACCTAGCCTTGCAGATAAGACTTTTTACACATATGGGTCAATAGCTGTAGTTCTGCATGTTACCAGACTGATTTGCATTGCATAGCATAGAACATTTGGTCTTGCATTTTGCATTGTGGTTGATATATGTGTGAAAAAAAGTACTGAGACACCAGCATTGCAGTGCTTTGGGGGTGGCAAGACATGGCTGTATTGTAAATATGTGACATGTTGTTAGATAATATTATGTCATACACAGGAAATGGAGAGTACACTGCAATAATACAGCATAATATGTACATTTCCATAGTACAGCGAGTAGCAAGTTTGTGAAATGGTTAGTAAAGTACATACACATGCGAGATACACGTTTGCATGCAGCAGTGAGCAAATGCAAGCTGCATTGCTAAAGTCTGACAGTTAGTATTGAGTCTATGAAATACACCTGCTGCTTAAGTGACTCGGTGACAGCACGTGTTAATACATTGATACATTCCTTTTTAGGGCCAGATGGTACTACGTTCGAATACAGGTGTATGTAATACTTTGAAGTACTTTTCATTACAGAGAGACAATGCAATGACATGAACTGTGTATACAAGATGTGCTGCTGTGTATTAGCATAGTGCAGCTGTGTTAAGTGGCATTGTGCAGGGGTCACAACACCTGTTTGCTGCCGTTCACCATTGGTGAGCTATGTGCACCTCCGTGCAAACATGGAGCCCAAAAAGTGAAGAGATCCATTGCTTCTCCAGCAACATATATGTGGTGTGTTTGATTCTATTTTTTGACCAGATTAAAGGTGTTAAAATGGGTTAGATAGGACAGTGAAAAAATTGGGAGCAAGCAGGGGGAAGAACAAAGGGAAAGCTGCACAGGAAAGTGCAGGAGAGAGGTAGGAAAGAACCAAAGGTATCCATTTCTTTAACAGACTAAACTGAACAAATCTGCAAAATATTAACTGAATTTGGACTGTCACCTCCAGAGGGAGGGATAACCACAATGCAATCATGTTGCATAGCCAGTTGGACTGAATCAAGTGTGTCAAGAAGACACATGTACAAAATGGGAAGCTATGTATGGGACAATTCTTTTTTTTGTGGGACAGGTGCCCATTTATTTTTTTATTTCAAAGAGAGAGGAATGTTGGGAAAGGGAAGTAGGTATGTCTGGGTCAGGGAAGTTGGGTAAGTGAGGAAGCAGTTGCAGACAGACAAGGCAAACAAGACAAGAGAAAGGGATGGTGATGGACACAAAAGGTTGGGGGAACACCATGATTGGGGTGAGGGTGAGGCCATCACAAACCCATGGTCGTCAAGGTGGGAGACCAAATCGAGTCCTCACCCACTGGATTGTCATCACTGTCACCTCACTCCGCCACTCGCCAAAGTGCTTGACATCTCCTTCTATTCCTTTTAGTACCACGCAAAATGAGGGAGAACAGCCTCTCCAGCCAGCATAGTCATGCACCAGTGGTGCATCACACAATCCTACCCACCATCCCTGGCAACGTGGTGTGGGTGATAATATTACTATCTCTGCCGCTCTCAGAGGGTACCACTGGACCATCAACCAGGGCAGGACTTCCTGAGGGGGCAAGTAGTGCAGGAGCAGCAGAGGCAGTGCTGCCAGATTGACTTCCAGACATGATGGGCATCAGTGCTGGAGCCAGTGCGGGGGGGGGGGGCAGGTGGATCCTGTGAGGCAGGCCTACCCCACTCTGCTGTGGAGCATTTAATGATGTGGTACACATGGATGACATGGACATATTTTGACAGCACATAATAAAATTAAAAAAAATAAATACATTTTTTTACAATAAAATAACATAAAAATAAAATTTAAAAAAATCATAAAATAAACTAAATATAAATAAATGAGACAAAAATATTTTTATAAATAATATGAAATAAAATAAAACTAAAATAAAAAGAGAGATAAGGACTGGGGTGAGAAAAAAAAGAGATAAGATTAGTAGCTTCATATGTCACATACAATTTATTAATACAATTATTTGACTCTGTTATCTTAACTTTTACAGTTAAGACTACCACGTCCTAACAGATGCACACTATATTGCAGATTGCAGTAAATAATCCTTCACATGTGTTCCAATTATTCAGATTACAGTTTACAGCAGGGCATTTGTGCCACTGGTATAGAAATTTTAATTTACTTTAAACATTATTGAAGAATTAACAGTATTGTATAGTTGGGATGGGTGGTATTCGAACTCACAACCTCTTACTAAAGTCTAATATTGTACTCCTGGTTAGTGCTACAGACTAATGTATGCATACTTGCTTTTACAGTTGACATATGGATGCTCAGTTTGATACAACTCTATTTAGTACCAAAAAGACTATCTTTAACTTTTGATCCTACGATAACACTACTGTTCTGCTGCATACATACCACATGCTTCCCTCATCCTCACCAATCTAGCCCTGTCGGTTTGGACATTGCACTCCTGATCACTGGCAGCTGTGGAAAAAACAGAACAAAACAGAAGAACATTATGAATACCAGTCTTGCCTATATTCAGATTTCTAAGTCTTACAAGTACTCTCTGTAGCTCATAGGATCATTGGAAGTTACTAGGCTAATGGCCCTAGGGTCCTTACAAGCCTAGCCAAGTTCTAGTCTTATTTTCAAGATCAGCATATGTTGCCCCTGTCCAAGATGCACTCAGGTGGAACCCCCAAGGTGAATTTGCAGTTACCTATCCAATCGTCCAGACTGCATTTGAAGAGGGCCAATGAGGTGTCCTGTTTGATATAAAGTGGAGTCTGTTACAAAGGTGTGGTGACCTCTGGGAGACAAATCTGTCTCTCCAGCAGGTTCTATTAATGCCACATACCAGGTTAAGGTCTTTAATGCGAGCAACCCATATACCATTTGTCTTATGGATATGCAGCATTTCCAAGAAAGCAGGGTCAGAGATTGCCTTGTATGCAAGGCAGAGATCGCCTCTGAGCAGTCTGCATGAAACAGAATAAAATGACAGTGATTTCAGATGATCCACATAGGACAGATGCTGACGATCTTGAATTTTCCTTGTGAAGAACCTTTATGGTCTCTCCAATTGCTGCAGGTGTCTGGAAAGGTACATACCAAAAGGGATGTTGTACTCAATTATTGGCCTGATGAGGGAAAAGTACAGGGAGGTTATAACTTCTTTTTTTCTAGAGGCAATGCCCTTACTTATGAGATGACCAATATAGAATGCCCTACTTACTACTGTTGAGGCATGATGGTCAAAGGTAAGGTTGCTGTCAACCTGCATGCTCAGGTCTCTGACCACTGAGTGTGTACTTAAGGTGTTGCTATTGATGTGGTAGTTAGCAGGAACATTGCTCTTACCAAAAGGGACAATAATATATATTTTTGCATTGAGTTTAAGGCCATGACTTTGGCATCAATTATTTGTTTGTGTAAAACCCTCGTCGGATGTTGATACCATTTGGAGATTCTATGACCACTCCAAGATTGCAGTCATCAGCAAACTTTGTCAGCCACAAACCTTTAGTTTTTGCTTTGGAGAAACAGATTCCAAACAGTAGAGGTCCCAGAACTGATCCTTGTGGAATACCACTGGTTACACATCTGCTGTTGGAGGTAGTTTCCCCAATTTTGACTACATGGGTTCTATCAGTGAGCCAGTTAGTGACCCATTTAATGATATAAGGATTGATACCTAGCTGGGTGAGTTTGTCAATGATGCCTGAGTGGGGGATAATGTTAAACACCTTGGCTAAGTCTAGGTAGGCTGTATGCACAGATTTTCCCTCATCTAGGGCCTTGGTGACTGTCTCGAAGGGTCTATATCACATTATCAGATGATGAAAAGAGCGAACACTCTTTCATCAATCTGATAATGTCAAAAGGAGAAAAAAGCGAAATCATGAAACATCGATTTTTTTCCCAGGGAAAAAATCGGTGGGCAGTCTTCAGGACTTTGCCATTTCCTGCACTATGGTGCGATCTCGGATTTGGTATATTTAAGTAGGGGGGGCTCAGCCCCTCACATTGGGGGGTGTGGGGGACAAAGCCCCCAACTTCATTTTGTGTTTAAACTTATTCCCTGTTCCGTGTGTTTGTTTTTTGTTATTTCGATATTATTGGTTCAATGAAAGAGTGTTCACTCTTTTCATCATGCGGTAATATGATATAGATGCGTCTCGAAGAAGTCCACCTGGTTTAACGGGCATGATCTCCTTTGACAAATCCAAACTGAGTAGGGTCAAGTGTTTGGGGCTCACCCATATCTTTGTTGATAAGGTCCATGATAACTCGCTCCATTGCCTTGCAGATAAGGCTAGTCAGGCTAATAGGTCTATAGTTGCCGGGGTCAATGGAAGCACCACCTTTGTGCAAGGGAATAATGCTGGCTATTTTCCATTCAGCTGGGATGAAGCCGGTGCTTAGACTATAACTGAAAACAGTACCTAATGGTGTTGCTAATTCATGTTGTAGCCCATGTGGGATACAGTCTGAAATGTTATCAGGTGCCATACATGCTGTCTTTTTGGCCTTAGAGAAGGTGTTTACGACCTGCTCTTTAGCGATACAAGGTGGGGGCCAGGTGATAGGGATGTCATGGGGTACATGTGGTGGGGACAGGGGAGTGAAGTTTTCACAGAACCTGTTGGCCAACAGGTTAGCTATATTCACAGGCTCAGTATATGTGGTATCATTAACTACCAGTTTGGCACAAATCTGGGCCTTTCCTTTTAGGTTACAGATGTAAATAAAGAATGCCTTCTGGTTGTCCTTAGTTGAGGAAGCTAATTTGGATTCATAGTTTGCTTTGGAGTACTTCACGAGAAGTTTTATTTGCTTGTTTAAGTAGAAGAGGGAGTGTTTCCAGTTTACGCCTCACTCCTTTTCATTCTTATACAGCAATTTCTTCCTCTTATTGTAAAGCCTGTTAATGGCAATTGTCCACCAGGCAGGTTTGCTCTTCCTTGAGAAGCTTGTTTTGGTCCTATCAGGTACAGCCGAGTCAATGTAGTTATACAGCTGTTTATATAAAGCATTGGTGTAAAAGTCAGCATAGTTGTCAGTTCCATCTGAGGCGGGAGGTGAAGTGAAGCTACTTATACCATTATGTAAGAAGTTATAATCTGCTATAACCTGCTAGTTGATACTTACACAGGTGTGGGATGTCCCCAGTCCTAAATTCCTCAATCCAACAGTTGAACTATCCCTATTCCTCCTCTGTAGATCATTGAAATGATGCCTTCATTGGTCACCAGTGTGCAAGATACCTGTGGTACTGGATACAGCCCAGGCTAAATTATCCCAAGTCTCAGACTTCTACTGGGAGCCAGAATAGTCCCCCTGCAGAAGCCTTTGGCTGTGGTTCTTAACTAGGAGTCCAGTGAATATCCTGGACTCCCCACCTAAACCTAACACCTTCCCGAGAAATCCCTGCCATGTCTACCATGGATCAAGAGCAATAGAGGCTGATGGTTTCCCACCAATTCCAGTTATCGCATTTACTGGATTGTGCACACTGTTTGAAACTGTTGAGCTCCACTTACCATCGTACAAACTGCTCAGCAGTGTACGCCCCTGAGCAGTGTGTTTCCACGATGGTAAGCTGAGAGCAACAGTGAAGCATTGCATAATTGCAATTACAATTCCAAAGTTATTGGATGTACAGGCAATTGTGTATGTGTGTGTGTGTGTGTTAGGCAAATGTGGCCAGACATGCCAGTCCAGATAGCAGAATTATACTTACAGGAATATAGTACAAAGTATACCCATAGTCATACATCTGGTAATAAATGTGATAATACATAGATAAATAAATAACTGACACAATACTAGTGTCTCAGGCATTATACATATAATTAATATCAGCTACCATCTCAAGTGCTATACATGATACTGACTATAATGGGAAGTGGAACAGTAAAAGTGCATGGAATATCCTGTATTCAAATCCAGGTCCATGTGAATGTCAGTCCTACACTTACACCTGTTGCCGCAATAAGGTTGAAATAATGCTTGTCTATCTTTCAGTTCATTGCTATAAACTGCAATGTCACAGCAGTGAAAAAAGGTTGTACACCCTGTACTAGAACCCAGGACCATCTGTACGACAGCCCTACACTTACACCTGCTGCAACAGGACTAGTTACATGACATTCTCTATTTTGCTAATCATTCTTAAGGACTTACAGTTAACCATCATGCAACACTGCTTAGTGGGTTTACGTTATGCCCAATAGCATTAATTGAATGTATCCAGTTTCTACTTTTGGCTGTCTGGGTCCAGTCTGCTTCCTGGGGGGGGTTCAGTTGTCCAGTTTATACACTGCCATGCTTTGCGCAAATGAGATAAGCACAGCTAAACCTGGCATTCATTTCCTCCATTCCTGTGATTGAGCTGTGCGCTGCATCGCACGCATACTAGTTGCACAGAGGAAAATCTTTGTATGACATGCACACAGGAAAATGACAGCTCACATCAGATATGACTACATAGATCTGGAATTGAAGTCTCATAACAATGCCCTTTCAGAACTCAGGATGAATACCTTATCTCTCTTTGCCACATAAACAGCTTTGCAGCAAAGAACTGAACTCAACCAATTGTAACAGCATCTAAACTGGTACAAACCACGCAACTGTTATTTGTACATGTATTATTTTTGGATGTAGTGCACTTAGTGATCACACAATCTGTTATGATTACTGCTTGCAAATATATAGCTCTGTCTCACCTTTCTGTGTTTGTTGGTCATTCTTCAGTTATCTGACCATTACTCTGACAGATGTAATGTGTAAGCCATTCTATATCACTGGCCTTAAAATGTGTGAGGATATTAACTGGAAATAATATCATACGCAGTTGCCAAAAAATGAAGGGCGGGTTGGAAGTTAAGGACCACAACCCGTGAATGGTGTGCTTCTTACTTACATTTCCAACCTTACATCTTACATTTTATAGGTCTAACCTGACCCACCCAGTGGAAGTGAGGTAGCCTGCAGTGCTGTTGTGTTCTTCTTCTCCCAACCAGTAATCATTCACAGTTGCAATCCATTAACAACAAACACTGAGGGTGTGCCTGCACTATGTTTACATCTCCTACACAGATCCAGGTGTTTGGGATTAAGCAATTCAAATGAGTTCACAACACATTTACATAATCACCATGCTGAGAGCCCTGAATCTACACCATATAAAAAGGCAACCATGTAGCTAGGCAAACTAATGGCTATGAGACTTTTTATGTTGGGAAAACTGCACATAAGCCAATACTTCAGGATATACCTGTACAGAGGATTACTGAACTTCAGAAAGTATACTTGCATTTTGTCAACTACATGCTGCATATGCTGGAATGTATTTAAGAAAATATGAAGCAAAGGCTTTTACACTTTTTTCTGTATGCATTAGTTACAGATGTACTGATAGTACTGGTATGTTAGTCAAGCCATTTCACAGGTATACATGATTGCCAGTACTTGAAAATGGAATGCTCTGTGACAAATATGTACAAATCTTTCAGAGATAGTTCCTTTGATAGCACTTTTAACATTTTAAAGATGGTTTGTTAGCAAAGTGTGTCATCTGCCTGTTCTTTTTTTTTTTGGGGGGGGGGCAAATCTGAGTTATTGTTATGGAACAAATGAGGGCAGAGAGTTATTTGGAGGGAGCAAAGCTGAGTTACTGTTATGGCACAAACTAGGACAGACTGTTCTTTTGGGGGGAGCAAAGCTGAGTTACAGTTATGGCACAAACAAGGATATACTGTTCTTTTGTGGGGCAAATGTGAACTAATGTGATTACGCAAACAATGATATATTGCTATTGTTACTTTCCATGTTTTGCATCCTGCCTGTTATTTGTATTTCACATCTCTAGACTGTTTTATCTTTCTCCAGTGGGTATTACTGAGTGGCTATTATGATGATGTGAGGTATTGTCAGCTATGCCAGGAGAAGTAGGGCAGTGGATGTGTAACACATGTCAGCATAGCTAGATAGAGTTTGTAAAGAATTATATGTCATTTGTATATCAAACTGATTTGTACAGGTGCTTGTGTTGAAAAATTCAATTGTAAAGCTGCTTGTGTTAAAAATGTACCAACCATGGTTCCTGCTGGACAGAAAATAAATACACCTGTATGTCAGACTGTATTGTAACTGTTGAAATTAATATATTGTAACAGAGGATACTGGAAGAGAAGAGGTTAATATCAGTCCAGCTAACTTTGAAAGTAGTCTGAAATTAAATTACCTGGTTTAGGCCCCAAAGATTGTTAAAGATTGAATCTTACAGTTATGAGTGCAGCCAGAGGCAAAATGTCTGTGATAAACAGGACTAGGAATCCTACTGTATTGTCCATAAATGTGAATTAATTGCTACCCTGGAAGGGTGGATTTTTTGAAATGGTTTTATAGATTCCAGATGCTATAACATATCTTAGCAAAGCTGTATGTGTGTGTATGGCAACACATAGGTGCTAGATTCTGATTCCGTTTGTAGTAAAGGGGAGTGGTATGGGAAACAGAAGCCAGGTGATCAGATGTATGTGATATCATTCTGTAATCAATCAATGAAATTATGTTTTAATACTAGATGAGACAGACGTTTCATGGCAGTCTGTTTTTGAAACCTGACAAAGAAGGAAGACCACTCACCCACTTCATCTTGTCTTGTTTTAGTAATTAACAGGGAATAGTAATTCTTTAGATCAGTCAGAAAAATACAGTGAGATTAGTTAAGCACTGTTTTTCTGTAACTGTGTGAATCTATTCATCTGTGTTGTTTTTAATATTTCCTGTGTCTGAAACTCTGATGTTTATTTTAAATAGATATTTCATATTTTCATGTTATTTTTATTATTTATTATTAAATATATTTAAGCTTTTCACTGTGGCTGGTCTTTTAGAGAATATTTTAAACTTTGAGAGTACTTATTTTTATTTTGTGACACTGTGTCCACTCCTGAAAGTCTTGCTGCATTGGTCAAACACTACTATCTGTATTAGTATAAATTTTACTCAGTATAATTGGGTACCTTTGCAACAGCCTTAGAGCAGCTGGCTGGTGACAGTGTAACTACCTTAGTCTGGGCAAAGGATATCAGAGTCAGTAAATCTGTGCCAGCTTTTCTCAGCTGTATGTGTGTGTGTGTGTGTGTGTGTGTGTGTGTGTGTGTGTGTGTGTGTGTGTGTGTGTGTGTGTGTGTGTGTGTGTGTGTGTGTCAGCTGCTTGGAATAGGGAACCACAGCACTGGTTTCACAGGGAGGGAGGTGGAGGACTTGCCATGGAACACTCAGCTGAGGACTCAACTCTACAACTGTGCTATTGGGGAGTCTTATTGGGGGGCGTGCAGAGTGAGAGAGAGAGAGAGACAGAGAGGGAAACCAAGCTTCCAGACTGAATGTGTTCCCTGGGTGCTTCTAAGGGAAATTGCACTTAGTGCACAGAGCTGCATCTGGAAATACAGTGTGTATCTACCTTTGTTTCAAGTGAACGTCCCTCACCAATGTCAGGGGGTGAAGATTGAAACACCTTGATCACTGTCTCAGAGCATGGATGTCATAGCTACCTTTTCTGTTTTAACTGGAAACAGTTATTTTGTAGTTATGTGATACTTATGTGTATTATCCTTCTGTTGTCTTTTAGGACACCTAGGAGTATGCCACCCAGGTATGTCAATCCTCGGAGACCTCCTTCACCAATGCTGAGAACCAGGTGATAGTAGATGCCTTTAGGCAGCATGGTGCTTTCCTACTGGAAAGGGAATGGGAGATATGGCACGTAGGATGCAAATTTGGTGCCAAGATGAGTGACAATTTGAATGCTGTGGGTGGCCACAGCAGGGCATATGAGCAGGTGTGCCACAGGGCCAATGACATGATCCCATCTGCGTGGAGGAGAGCAGCTTCAGTGGACTGTAACCAGATGGTTACTGGGGAATGGCCTGCTAGGGAACTACCACTAACATCCGGTGAAGAGTCCCTGGCTAATATCAGGGATCCAGACAGCTCAAAGGAGAGCACAGCATGCCCTGGATGGTTGAGCAGCAGTTTCAGAGACAGCAAGCATGTCCCAGGAGCAACTTCCAGGTAGGCTTTGGTATTTCAACAGCTGAATACTGCTGTATAGTAAAGCAACTGAAATCAATATGTTACTTTTGTATCACATTAATTTTTTGGAGGGAGATTGAAGATTGCTACAGTAATTAGTTTAGGTTGGAGATGTCAGCCATATTCTTGTTGATAATATAGTTAATTGATATATAAAGGGGTAAAAGGATTACCCCCTGTGTTACTGTTACATGTGATGATATTGTCCTTCCCTTTTGCTTAACTTCTCCCATGGCCATCTGTCTTACAGAGGGAAATATCACCTACAGATGATAAGCCAAACATTTTTACATCAGTACTGCTGTGCAATTTAAAGAAATATTTTAGTGTGTGATGCTGATGTCAGGTCTATTGTGTGTGTAGCTGTAATGTCTGTATTAGTGGCAGCACTGTTAGTTTGTTAGCATATATTGGACTATAGTACTATAGGTATTAATTTTTTTCCTGTGTTTGTTGCTTTTCATCACAGGTGATCATGACAGTGGATGTGTGGGCCCTCTGCCACCTGATGTCAGTGTATCAGCAGACTCTGATGATGATGGTGGCCAAACAGAGGTACAGTCAGGAAGTGCAGAGGTTGAATCTAACACTGAGGTTAACATACAGATAGACCCTGTAATTCCACTGGACACCCCCAGTAGGCCTACATCTACCCATTCCAGTGAGTCCTCAGATATTAGAGAGGCAAGGCCATTAATCAGGGAAGTGTGGCTACTGTGACTTCAGTGCATGTTGGCTCTGGCAATTGCCAAAGTGTGGATGATGTGCCATGCAGGAGAGTTGATAGGGGGTGCTCAGAGGGGACCTACTGTCCCTCCCCCATCTGGTGCAGATGTGTCTTTCTGTGCCACTCAGCATACATTTAGGGCCATCAGGGAGGCACAGGCATGTTCCCATAGGTGCTCCAGACAAATGCTCAGGGTTGTATATGTGGCACAGGCTGACAAGCGTGACTGCCTCAACCGTGTTGCTGATTCAATGGATGAGATGAATGACACATTGGAATGAGGGGTTTCTGTGATGGACAGAGAGGTGTCTGTCATGGAACGAGCATTGTCTGTGATGGAATGTCTGCTGGGAGAGGAACAGCATCCTCATGGGCATAGGTCAGCCACATCCTCTGCTGTTAGCCAACATGGCCATTCCCGATCATGCTCCCATAGTAGCAGTACTTCCATTGCTTCATCAGGGAGTGTGCTGTCCACACCCAGACATGGCAGCCCACTGAGTCATGGCCCTGGGCATCCTTGTGAAGGCAGCTCATCCAATAGTTTATCAGCACTGCTATTGGAGACAGTAAGATTTGACATTCTGAGTACAGAATTTACAGACAGTATAATGAGTGCAGAAGCTACGGACATAATAATTCAGTCTATTTTAGTTTACCAGCACTATTACTGGTAACAGTAAGATTTGATTTGGATAATGTTGACATCTACCTCCACTGTACAAAATAAAACATTCTTAACCAAACTATAGTGTACGCAGACTTTTATTCTGAAAGGTACAAGAAGATTTGGCAAGAAAAAAAAAAAGAGAAACTGGCACCTGTTTAATTAAATGATAAAGACATTTATTACAGTCTCATTCCAGTTTCTTTCAATTATTTCCAGTTCATTCCAGTCTTCTACAGTCCTTTCAATTATTACAAGAACAAAGAAAGTCAGTAAGACTGTACTGTACAGCCTGGTTAAGCCTTTGTGGAAGGCTTGACTAGGTGAAGGAAAGAGAAAATAAATCAGTAAATAAATAATTTGAAAGTCTTGCAAGGTGTCTTTGTCTTAAATAAATAAATAAAGACACAATTGCAATCATTTTATTGAACAAGAACACAAACTCAGTAATATTAAAAAAAAAAATAAGCCAACTTCCCTAGGTAACATAAAGCACTATTACACTACCTGCAGCCGATTGAAAGCTGCTGCAGGTCTGTACTTCAGTCTTTGTGCTGCCTATACTGTATGGTGCAGTCTTACTGACTTCTTTTTCTTGCAATATTTTTTTTTCATTATTTTACAGAGTCACTGACATGAACATTCAATGCCCTCTGTGCAGTGTAAACCCAATCAAAGTTATAAGCTTCAATCAAAAGTTATGAAGCCTTGCCAGCTCATACATAACTCCATTCAGACACCTGATCACCTGCCACAAAACATGACAGCCTTCTGTACACAGCAAGTAAGTGAAACAAATGTTTTAGTTAATAAGGTAGGCCATAAAACAAAACTACCTTAAAAATGGAAGAAGGACATTGAAATATTCCCCTGAAAAACACTTTTTCTCAAAATACACAAAATTTCATTTTGTTTTCATTTCTATTACATCTGCTTATTGGCTGGCACCTGGCATTTCAGAACTCTGTCTCCTGTAATGTACTGTCCAAGTCAAGTAAATCTCTTTTGTCCACCATCTTGTTAACTAACTTAGCACCAGGATACAGTGTAGCCTTAATGCCAATGAAGTCCATTCTCCAAACAGAAGAGGAAAGTAGAACATATTAAACAGCCTGCATCCACACAGACACACACACACACACACACACACACACACACACACACACACACACACACACAAGAACTCTATGTTTATAAGTACACAACGACAGAACCAAATTGCTTAAACAAATATATTTTTATTCTACATTTTGAAAACTGAATGCCTGATGTATGTAAAAGTATACACATTTGATCTTATGTGTACATTTAAATGTGAAGCATGTCACCCCAAAAACACATGCACAGAACTAGTGTCTTTCCTTTATGATGACCATAACTGTAACTTATTCACGAAGAACGACTGCTTTAACATGAAGTATAACAAAAAGTAATTTAGGTACACACATTTCTTCCTAAATGTTTGAGCATGAACAGCATTTAGTATATTGTAAAAGGGTTAATATGACATGACAGGTAGTGCAGTCAGCACAACATAACTTGCCCAGCAGCATATGTCATCACTGTTTGGGACATATAGAATTTAGAAATGCTTACTATCTCATAAATACATACTAAAGCTGTTTAAGCACCTTCATAGGCTGAGGCAGACTGACTTCTGAAATATTTATAGTAGGTTTACGTGTATCTTATATGGACACATTCATGGAATACCTTTGAACTCCCCATATACTGCTGTTTCTCCAGCATTCCCTCTGTCTTTTACAGTGACACCCTCATTTGGTTGGAAGGGTTATATTATTCTAAACCAGCAGAAGAAAATGAGTGTCAATCATGTATACATAATTTGTTTTGACTTTTAGAATTAAAAATGTGATACATTTTGTAAGGAGAATAAGACACCCAGGGGATAGATGTCTAACAAATCTGATGCATGCTTAGTAGTTATTGCTCACCAGCCTTGTAGTTTATTATACCCTAGACTAGCCATGCTTCTGATCTGTCTGATACAGCCTCTGTCTTTTATTCCTTACTTGTATGATAATCTGCTCTCATTTATAGCAATCAGTTACAACAAACTACTGCTCCCTGTGGATGTCAGCAGTAGTTTTCTAATACCCAAACAGCATTAGCACAGCAGATTTTTTTTTAGAACTCAGTAATGTGTACATTTCCAACAAAAATCCGTATGCCATACCACTATAATTTAACAATTAGCACACCTTTCTGCTGTAGCTTTAAAAGGACAGGAAAGAACATGTGCCACCTCCAACATAGCAGTATAGAACACCCATGTTACTGTATATTGGAATTGCTCCAGCCAGGTAAGCAAACAAAGCTAGTATCTAAAACATGTGCCACCAGCATAAGGCATTCACTTGGCCCCATTAAATATTCCGCATTATGGCTGTCTGTTCCACTGCACTTCCACTTCAGATGTACAATAACCTTATTCCTGAATATTTACTCTCAAATACGCTGTCTTGGTTTGCATCTCATAAATATGTAAACAATGTCAGTATTTGTGCATCATTCACCTTTACTGCAGGTATGTTTTAAGAGCTCACTATCCTTTCAAAAAAGAACCATTCACTTTTATTTTGTTTTGAGGCAAAACATGCTAATTATGCAAACAGGGGTCTGTATTAGAAGACCAAAAGTTTAAAATCGCGAAAGCTCTAAAGAACAAAAATGACGGACCTTGAAGTGCTTTTTTTGAAATCGCAGTACAGTGAAGATTGGAATATTTGCCCTTTCCTCACTATCGTGTGATCTCGGAGTTGGAATATATATTTAGTGGGGGGTGCAGCCCCCCGTAATAATGATTTTGAGGTCCGGCATTTTCGGTCTTCTAATATAGACCCTGTAAACAGTAACTTCAATCATTAGTTTTATATTTTAATAAATACTGATGTCATGTAAATCTGTTCACTATACTATAAGATCCTTCTGGTAAATAAACAACAATATACAGGATTAGGTACAGTTGTAAGCTGAAACATGATCAAAATAGAAAGCATGGTTTGGTAATGGTCACATAGCATAAATACTAGTATGCTTACATGGACAGTGCAGTGTTAAAGAAAATCACATTAAAGCCACAGACAGGATAGTAGTGTTAAGTATAAAACATTGTTATAATGCAAAAGTAGTTAACACGTGTTACAGCAGCTTGGACACCTTTCCCGGGGAAATTTGACTAAAGTAACTAAACGCATTAGACCGTGGGAAAATGGTAATACTTTCTGAAAGCAAATTGAGGTATATTTGAGTGAAGACTTTTTGGGCAGTATACACAGTCTGGGGCT
This sequence comes from Protopterus annectens, assembly GCF_019279795.1. Lineage (NCBI taxonomy): Eukaryota > Metazoa > Chordata > Ceratodontiformes > Protopteridae > Protopterus > Protopterus annectens. The sequence goes on along the minus strand of NC_056741.1, from coordinate 1,179,190,759 downwards.
TTGCTTATTTGTAGCAGTGATCCACAAAGAGCAGTGCTACAAGTTTATGCAAATACCAGACTGCTAGGATGACTATGGAAATGTGAAGAATTTTTGGGGGATATTCCCCCTATCAGAAGTGCATAATGTGATTAATGATTAAGTGATGGGGACAGTTACTATACTGTTAAGTGGCTTTACACATATACACATGAATTTGATTCATAGACATGACTCTATAATGAACTAATTTGCACACAAAATGTGTAAATAGCCCTGAATTTACATCAGAAAGCAACAGGTTTCAGATGGAATACAGAACACAGTGATGTGAGGGAAGCTGAGCTGGTGCTTCTGCATACCTGGACATTTTACTGAAGAGGTCACTTCGGGAAATGCTTCATTTTGATGCATGTGTAAACCTGGACATTTTACTGAAGGGATCACTTAGGGAAATGTTTCATTTTAGTGCTTGTGCATACCTGGACATATAAGTTGAAGGGGTCACTTGGATGAAAGGTTTATTTCAGTGTTTGTGCAAACCTGGACATTTTATTAACATGGTCACTTGGGGAAATGTTTTATTTTAGTACATGTGCATACCTAGACATTTTACTGACAGGGTCACTTGGGGAAATATTTTATTGTAGTGCTTGTGCATGCCTGGACATGTTAGTAAAGGGGTCGCTTGGGGGAAAGTTTAATTTCAGTGCTTGTATTTACCTGGGCATATTACTGAAGAGATTGCGTGGCAAAAATGTTTCATTTTGGTGCTTGTGCCTCCTAAGGCAAGTTACTGAAGGCATGGCTTGGGTAAAATGTTTTATTTTGGTGCTTGTGCATACTGGGCCATGTTACTGAAGGGGTCGCTTGGGGAAATACTTCATTTTGGTGCTTATGTGCACCTGGACATATTAGTGAAGGGGTCACTTGGGTGAATGTTTCATTTCAGTGCTTGTGCAAACTTGGACATGTTAGTGCCTCTACATATTAGGAAATGTTATTAAAGGGGTTGCTGGGGGAAATAATTCATTTTTATGTTAGGGGAAGTACTTATGCATACATGGTCAGACTACTGAAGTGATTGCTGGGCAAAATAATTTATTGTGTCATTTTTGTGCTTCTGCATACTGAACACAAACTACTGAAGGGGTTGCTGGGAAATAATTTGTGTGTTGTGCTTGTGCATACTTAGACAAACAGGTTTATGGACTGCAACACCAATATTAAAGGTGAAGCACTGCATTTAACAAAGTATGTGCGTACTGCAAAGATGTAGGACTATGAAGTGCAAAACCGCCTCATTAGTATACTATGCTTTACAACATTTCTCATTTGCATCTCATTATATTTCAGGCCTTGCGCATTAACATGAAAGGCCTCTATGAATCGTGCCTTTGTTACACTCACTTGTAAGCATCTGGAATACCTCTACTGCATTTGCGTAAGTGACTATGAATACCACCCTTTGTTTCTAACACATGACATCAAAAAGGACATATCAGTGGTTTCTAAATTTTCATCTCAAAGCTACTTATTTTATGTTAGTAATAAAAAGTAGAGTTCTGAGTATCATATCAAATCCCAGACATAAGAAAATGATGCTTAAGTAAGACACACGAGGGAACCAGGAAATCCTGAATTTGGACTGTGAGAAATGGAAAAATAAAAACACAAGATTTTCATGAAATTTGTCAGTTTGGACCAGAGTATGTATTCGCCATAGCTTACATTCTTATATTTTTCTCTTATAATACTGTTAACCTTTTTGACTGTTCTGTGTTAAGCATGTTTTTGCTTAAATTTCACATATATTGAGATGAAATAAAAATTACAACAAAAATATAGTAACGACAAAAAACTGAACTTAAAATCAGTGGTATAATTAAAATTACATGCATAATGAATTAGTTTATCTTGTGGAAATGGAGTTAATTTTTTTCTTTTTCTAAGCTATATAAATCAGTCCCTTATACACAAATAATCACAGTAAAGTAGTTGTTTGTTGTTTTAAGGTAACATTGCCAGTAATGTTTTATAAATTTTTTTAGAAGTATACTGTTTTAACACTTGCACTGATGGACTGGCCGTATCAACAGTTTGCAATGTATATTTTATACCACAGGAATTTTGTAAAAACTGTGATGTTCATTTGTCTAAAGTGTAATCATTCATAAATAAAAGACTTAAGACTTGGTGTTTTTTAATATCATGTGAACTACAGTAAGACTGCAAAACAATATTTGGTGTGATAAGCATACAAAAAGTAATGATACCCAATAGATTTCTACCAAATCCAATCAAGTTTTGATCCAGTTTGCAAAATCAAACTTCAGCTGGATTGCATCCATCCTAACAATCTCCTCCTGTGTATCTGCACTCATTGCCTTATAAATTATATAACTTGTACTTTGCATATAGTAGTGAAGCCATACATTGTATCACTGGTACAATGTAGTAGTATGATTTCCCTAAAAGCAGTGCCATCTATCATGCAGTATGCCAAATTTACATACAGCCTCTTTTAGTTGTTTACAGGTAGCTACCTTTTTTTGTCAAGTGTGGACACCAGTAATACTGTTTGGTGACAGTCCAACCTTGGGGATATGAATAACTGTTGCAGCTTTCTACACATCTGAGAATGCCTTATAGGAAAATAAGCTGTGAAAATCCAGGCCATTTGGGTTTCAGAGAAAGTGCACAGGCAATTTTATACATTAGGACAAAACTGCTAACTCCTGTTTTGCTTTCACAGGACATTTTCTTAAATATTCTTTTGGTGTCTCAGACAGAGACAGAAACAGAGAGAGAGAGAGAGAGAGAGAGGGACAGAGAGATGGATGTATGAAATACAATGAATCTGTGCAGTCTAGAAGAAGGCTGACCATTACTAGAATGGCAGTAGCCCTGAGAATAAGAGTCGTTAACCAAAGTATGGCAGAAAAGTGATGTGCAAAACCTTCAGCAAGTGACCTAGAAGCAGGGTTTTTGCTTTACTGTGATGAAAGGTGTTAGCAAGTTGCATATCGTACCAAATCAGTGAGCTTATTAGCAACATAAAACTTTAGTGTTCTGGAAAATGTACTGTTGTTTTTTGTTCTATCAGATGGAATTCTTACAGTTTTGCTTATGCTAGTAAATAAAGATCAACAGATTCAAGGTCTGGGAATTTAAACCTACTCCACATATCATCTTTTGATTTAAAGGCTTGACTGAGGGATGAGTGATGAAGCAGATTCAATATTTTATTGTTCTGTACCCATGCATTAAAGGAATTTGATTTAGCGAGGGTGAGGGTTACTTAAAAAAATGTTCCAAGGCTGAATTACAATTCATGTAGTGAAAGAAGGACTGACTGCCAGTTAACTGAGGCAAAGTGACTTGTAGTCAAGCAAGGCGAACATTAAGGGTAAAGTCGATAAATGAAGTTAGTTTGCCAAGGCATTTCTCTCTTTTAACAGAGATTATAATAATGGCCTGGCGCTGGCCACTGAGATATGGCAATTGAAGAGCTGAGGATGTCAAACATTGATATGGGTTACTTAGCAACCAGTCTGCTAAGGAATGTCTGTCTGCCTGATGAGGGAGAGGCCTGGCTGGGACTGCAACATGCTGTGTCACTTATACCTTAGTATGTAAGTTTTCCAGCTGTAATCCCAATATCTTAGTGCAGCATACACTGCAGTTGTCCATTAAGATTGCAGGAACACAAACAGCTTACACATATCAGAAAAAAATCAGTCAGAGCAATAGAACAGAAAGGTAATACATCAAACCATATATAACAAAGTACTAACTATTATTAAACAAAGCCATAAAAGAGTTGTTTAAAAGGGGCCAAACCTAAATGTGGCATGATGAGATTATTAAAAAAAAGTATTTTTCAGCATTCCCTGGATTATGGAATACTTAGAGATGTATAAATATACTCTACACAGGGAAACATGAAAACTGCTTCATGCTTATCAACGGTAGCATAACTAGGGCGGGGCAAAGGTTGCAATTATTCTGGAACAAAGTACTAGGGGGCACAACTGGTCATCAGTGCAGTGCATTACTAGCATTTATATACCAGTATTGCATTTGTGGGAAGAACTGAAGCACTTTGTGCCCTGTTTGTGGCATGAACTGTAGCAGCTGTTTGTTACATTTTAAAAGAAAAGAAAGTACAGTTTTGTTTGTTTGTTTTTTAGAATTAATTGTAGTGCTTAGTGTGGTGAATAAAATGTAAAGAGAGAAGGGTTTCAGCAGAGGACTTTTTTTTGCTCTACAACTTAGAGTTGGGAGGGGGTGCCAAATCAGAAGATGGTACCAGGTGGCAGAATAGCTCCTCTGTCATCAAATAGTATTTTAAAGCCACTGCATGGCATGATCCTATATCCCTCAGTCTGTAGGAGGTATAGGTCTCCTTGAAAATTACTATATGCACAAATCAGCATTTATGAGACGGCATACGTATTTGTTGACATCTTCAGATCCAGAGTACAAGTTGTAAACCATGGAAAAATTAAATCTAAGATGTCATCCTGGTTCATATTAGCAGAATCAATTCAGAAAGGAGAAGGAATGGAAATCAAACCAGAAGGTGACAGAAAACAGGCTGCAACAGAAAAGTGACATAAAATATAATTTATTTCAAAGTGCTTGCTGGTATTTTACTGTTGTAATTGCTGAGTTCCTTCTCTTTAGGCTGCTTCTTAATGATTTTGCACTTAGAAAAGTTAAGTCTGCACACTAATGGAAGTAGACTGTAGCCTGGTCTCTTGTGAGCTTGGAAATCACTTAGAAAGCCTTGGTGTGTGATTTTGTGACCAGCCATGGGCTGTTTGCTTGTTTGTTGATTTTCTGTGTGTGTATAAAGTCGACACTTTTGCAAGATGTTGCTTTTCGAGCAAAGGAAATAAGCACTGCTCTCTCTGTAATGATGCAGATACTTAGAATCCAATTTTCTCTATTAAAAAAAAAAAAAAAACAACCACATGTATTTCCTGTGAGTATGTGATTTTGAAAGTAGCACCGGATTTGCACATAGAGGAGCAGTGGCTTGTGAGATTACACTAAAATTGTAATTTTAGCCAAAAAACACCCAAGCAAACCAGCTGTAATCCCCTATAATCCCATTACTGTGGTTTAGGCACACAGGAGCTTTCCTCCAACAGTCTTAAACATTATAGTTTTATTCAAATAGGACTCAGGCAAACCAAATTTGTATCCCTCCATACAACTCTCTTTGTAATCCATGGAGTAATCATCTGAAACCATGGATAAGCACATTTCTTCTGCCTTTGTAGCTGGTTTAATAGAAATGAGCACCCTAAGAAAATGTATCAATTGTCTGTTTACTAACAATTGACTAATTTTTAGACAGCTGGATACGGTGTGTGAGACATTTAATTACACATTATCAATGTAGGTAAGGCTCTCATACACAGCCACTGTGATTGCCAAACAGGTTATCAGAAACACACAATACCACATTCTACCTACCACTCCCAATAAATACCAAGCACATAGACTCACATATGGTAAGAGTCTTAAAAGTAATCTGCTCAAACCTCAAAGGCCTCATAGATGCAGCTACAACAGGAATCTCAGCAACCCAACAAACTTTCTACCAATGCAACATCCACCACAACACATGCAGCTTCAGCTCATGGTTTATCAAGTTGTAAGCCCATAAGGCAAGCCTCCACACAAACAAATGTTCTACTCCTTGGTGATTCCATCATGAAACACATAGTCATTCCACTCACTAAGATGAGCAAGGAGAGGGTCACAACCATCTGCCGACCAGGGTCCAGGATCTGCCACATCATGCACCCACTCATGTGGGTCATTGACTTTAATCATACTTTGACTTATGAATGGGGTCCATTCCCATCTTAGTATTAGAAACCTAAATGACTTGGAAAAATTAAACCAGTCATTGAACCGCAAGTACTCGATCAACTCTGTCATTGTACACACGGGTGAAAATGACATGATATGTATCTCTCTTGACTATATGAAGAGAAGCATGATGGAGATCTCAGACTATGTGCCCCATGTTAGTATGAGCCTAGCACTGAGCAGCATTCTAGCGTCTCTGAAAATGATGCCACAATATGAGCAGAAGATAATCAGATTTAACAACCGGCTTAGTGTTTGGTGTCAGTTGAAGGGGGTGCAATATCTGTTAGCTTGGGAGGATATGGTTGAGAGAACTCTGCTTCAACAGAGATGGTCTGCACCTCTATCCTTTAAGCTTTCAAACATTGGCTAAAACTTTGTCCACCTCCATAGTGTCTTTTTTAGGCAATGACAACCTGATAAACTTTCTGACATAGCAAAACCAACCCAGGATGATCTAAAGGTATGCCAGTGCCAGGAGTCTAAACAAAAAAAAATCCAGTCTCTGCAAGCTCTCCTCGCCCTGGTGAATTTAGATATCTGTGTAGTTAAGGTGACATGGTTTAAAGCCATTACAAGCACCCCTGCAGTGCAAGGCTATAATGCCTTCCAGACATTTAAACTAGCTACTGCACAGAAAGGGACAAAAGACAGAGGTGTCTTAATATTCATCAAAAACAGCCAAACATCAAGACTGATCTAGCAATAAGATGCACTTGAGCTTCTCCATGTCCAACTCAGCATAAGCAAAGTTCTATACCATATCATCATAAGCTAAAGGTCCCCTTCTATGACCCAGGATATCCATATTGCATACCTAAATAAACCGGAGTAGCAGGACACTGAATCCCACACTATATTCCTGGGTGACTTCAAGTACTCCACTATAAATTAGGAAACAGACACAACTTTCAGCAGCAGACCAAAAATTCCTGGACTTTGTCAACACAAATGCTCTTGACCAATTATTCCATATATCCACTAGGGGCACCAACATTCTCAACATAATCCTCACAAACACAAGGAACTTTGCACCTACCTGTATGCAAAGTCCTCGATTGTAAGGTCAGGCCATAAAGCTATATCCTTTAATATTAAAATAAAACCTGTGACCCCATCAAAACCCTCAAACATTTAAGCATTATTACAAAGCAATCTTCCTACTACTGAGTGATTCTCTGCAACATTTCAAGCCTTCCTCCCACACTGAGTGAACTGTGCTGCCTACGCAGAATTGTTCACAGAGACCCTATGCCATCATGAAAACTGAAAGTTTACTCATGGACTGGCATATTGTTGGACAGTGTAGGCGTGTGGGAAAATATGGCCTGAGAATCAGTGGAAGCATGACCTGCAATGGATTACTGAAAATGAAGAACTGATTACATAGGATCATGCAATGCACACAATAAAGAAACAGAAGCAACAAAACAGATATGGTAGTAGAAAGGACCAAAGCAGCATTCATCACTGAGATGTATAGTTATTCCTAGATTATAGTACCCTGCATACTGAGATACATAAAGTCATAAAGTACCAAGATATGCAAGTAGAAAGTAGACCAATGTGGAATAAAAGCTGGTGGTAGCTCAGGTGGATCTAAAAGATTCCTTGCCATTAACTGAAAACTGAGTAGGGATTGCTTTATTATATTAAAAAGTTTCATCTTACTTTCATTATTTACACATTCATTACATTTCCATTTTGTGCATCTTAAAACATTTTACTTATTCATTTTGTCAAATAGATTTAAGAACCATTTTGTCCCCTATTCTTTTTCATCATAACCATTTTTATATCACATTTTACTTCCTTATTATCTTTTCTTTTGTTATACAGTGATTCTTGACATCTTCATTACAACAGACATCAAGTAAATGATGAGTAACATTTTATTCCATTGTGCAATTTCTTTTTCAATCCTGTCCTTGTCTTTCCTATACAGCACCATGTCCATATCAATGTTTTTAAATACTTTCCAGTCATAAACATCTTTAAATAATGTCCAAAAACCATATTTTTTTCTTCCAAGCCAAAAAACATTTTGTGATGTCCCTTAAAAATTACAGCTATTACACATTCTTTCTTCTTATATTTAATGTTACTTTTCAAGGGCAGCTTGTGTAATAATGAACACTACAGAAAATTTTCAAAAAAGGATTAAAATATTTCCTGCCCTTTCCTTAGCACTTTCTTGTAATCACCCCCTCCATTTTTCAAAAGATCAATTTAATAGTTCAGTTCATCATTTTATACCACTCTTTCCTTTCCATTTTTACTTTATTTATATCAATTTTCCATATCTTTACTCTATTTTCATATTCCTTCTCTTCCAAGCCTTCTGCTTTCCTTTTCATACCCCCACCCATCCACATATCTTTATACTTTTTAAATATATTTCTATATTGTCTTTTTCAGACACTATTTTAACACCCAAAGCAAACATACTGATGATAAGAAAGCAAACGGATTTAGTGTATAAAAAAGTTATTCAACAATTCACTTACCATGCAGCTTAGAAACATATACACAGCACCTATATATGCTAGCTTTTCTAATGGATCTCTGTTGAAATGTCAGCACTCATAATATCTAGTGCTGACTGACTAAAAATGAAAACAAAACAAAAAAAAAGATTGACACCCTAAAAAAACGAGTGAATCCTGTACAACTCTGTTTTCTTTTAAACTGTTTATTTATTTATTTGTTTATTTATTTTTTTTTTTTCAGGGGGGAGGCTTGCTTCCAAATTCCCTAAACTTATATATACCAACGCTGAGATCACCATACCGTGGAGAAATATTCTTGGAAATGTCTATCTCTGACTTGGTATATGTTAAGTCTGTTTTTTCAGCCATTGTTTGGGACCTGCTCGAAGAGGTCCCAACATTTCAAATGTTACCATGTAAAATACATGTACTGAGAAAGTTGGGATATTTGGGGAGTGTGTGTGTATATATATATATATATATATATATATATATATATATATATATATATATATATATATATATATATATGTTTCCTGGAAAACTGGAAAAATAATTGTTAGAGATGTTTTTCAGTTTTATTTGAGGATCAAGATTCAGTCCACCTAAATGGGGAATTGTATATAATAAGAAAGAATAGGGAGGTTTGAATTTAAAAACTCCAGTTGTACAGTTACCATTTATACTGTTTTTGATATTAAACATACAAAGGAGAAGGAAGGTAGCTCGATAGGGAAGATACTACATATGAAATGTGGAACAATGGAAAATTGTACACAGAATTAAAAGAAGTTAAAAAGGAAGAGATGATAGAAAATAGGAATAAGAATATACGATTAAATTAAGATAAATTAAGATTGATGAAGATAAAAAAAAGGAATGATATAACAGAATAATGGAGAAATATTATTTAATTTATCAATAAAAAGATCATTGGGATGAGATTAGAAAAAAAAAAACAATAAAAATAGAAGACAAAGATTTGAAGATTTTACGAGGCTGGAGATTTATTGTGGATATTATTATTAGATAAGTTACCTGTAAAATGTAGAATGAAATATAAAGCAGAGGAGGAGAGAACATATAAAGTTTGTAATAAAGAAGAAACAGCCAAACATTTTTTTGCATTGTAAAAAGAAAGAAGACTGTTAAAATAATTAACCTGTCTCCTCTCTTGACCTTAGTCTTTCTATTTATTTATGTTTTATAACTGCATATTGTATAGTATAAGCATTCTTGCACTACAAGTTTTTTTTTATTCTCACAGAATACTATGTTTTAACCTGTAATATTTTTTTTATAATTAATGCTGCTATTTAGTCATCTTTTTTTTTTATTTTTGTGTTGATGTACCTGAAATCAGCTTATTTAATATGAATATTTTTATTTAGTCTTATTTTGTATATTGATTACTAAGTTTTTCATTTATCTGTATTGGAGCTTATCTCCCCGGGCCTCTACTGAATATGGACGTGTATCCAGTTAGACTAGCCCGGTCAACAAATGTAAAATAAAATAAAATAAAATAAATAAAAGGCACTTTAGCAAGGCACTTGGCTCTGTTCATTGTCTGAACCTGGATAATTTCCAAATCCTGAAGAAAATACAAATTGCAGTACCTCTGACAAAACGATAGCTGCTCTGTACTAAATTCCCATATGGCAATTATTACAGAGGTTGTATTGACTGCACAGTCACACAATCCTTTTTCCATTTGATTTTGATTATTATACTTTTCCTTCTCTCTACCTCTGTAAACATTTAACTGACTATATTTCTTTTTTTTTCAAAATGTATTTTATTAATTTTCAAATAGAAGGTATCAGATGACAAAAAAAAATTCAAGTACATACAAGATATTTAAGATACAATACCCTCAGATATTCCAAACAAACAGCCACCCCCTCCCACTCTCCAAATCCAAAATATATGCATATATACAGTGTGCTACTGCCAGAAAGAAAAGAATGGAGCTTAAGGATCTAGGAAAAGATTAATAACTACCTCGCCTATAGTTAGATTTCAGATACCTAGTCTTAAGGAGAAAAAAGATACCATTGTGAATTTTATTGGTTAATCTTCCATGATAATGTCAAAGATAAGACTCCAGTATTTCTGGAAGTACATTTGTTTATCGGGATTACTAATGAATAGTTTTTGGGAGGATATGTACTTCATTGTTAGGTTTTTAAATTCCCTCCAGGATAGCTTAGAGCGATCCTTCCAGTTCTTGGTTATGTAAAATTTCATTAATAAGCAGAGAGTGATTAGGACATGAATTTCCAACTTAGAAAATCTAAGCTCTGTGATGTGTAATAACACAAGCTCCAAAGAAAGGGCTGATTTTTGGTACCACATTTTCTCGAGATGCACTTTCAGAGAGTCCCATAGCTTGTGTGTGTGTTTACAGTACCACATAATGTGTAGCATGTCTGCATGTGGGGAGAAACAACAAGGGCATGCTGGTGAGATTTTAGGATTTAATTTGTTTAATCTGACTGGAGTAAAATAAGAGTTATCATTTATCATCAATTGCATGTAAGCTAGTTTTTTAAAGGGGCTGAATTTAATAGCAGAATCAAGGACAGTGAATTTTTGGTTAACCATGAATTGGGAACCTTGTTTATCCCAGAATTCAGAAATAAGTAGCGCTGATTGGTATTTAGAGGCGACTACCCTTTTATATGCATTAGATAACATATGCTTCCTACTTGTTAGACTTTTAATAATATCTGCCAAGCTAGCTATATCTTGTGCTATATTTGTAGTTTCTTTAAATAGTGTAGGTATGAGCTCCCTAAGCTGCCGTAATATAATAGTATATTTAAAACTCAGATTTAGTACTACTCTCAGCTCTTGGAGTGATTTCTCCTTATGTTTGTGGATATCCCATACCTTCAGTTCTTTAATTTTTGGGTAGTCAGCGAGGTTAATAATATTATTGTTGAGTCTAATGTTAGGATTCATGTGAATGGGTTGAAGAAGGGAAAGTGTATTATCCAAAGTGAGAAACTTCATTAGGTTCTGGAGTATCTTAACCTTCTGTTTTAAAATGCTGTTTACTTTAGAGTTTTTAAGACTTGATTCTGTCATAAAGGGGAGTGCTTTTGGGTTAAGGTTGTTTCTGATAAGATGGTTGTACCAAATTTCAACCCAAGGGGGAGACCAGGTGTCCTTCTTTGGTTCAAATTCAGATATTAAAAGTATTCTGTTTGCACAGATTATCCAGTAGTAGAGTCTGAAATCTGGTAATCCTAAGCCCCACTATTCTTTAGGATATATTAATTTTTGGTAGTTTTTTCTAACTGATTTGGGGAACCATAGAAACTTGGCCAGTTCTGTCTGTACATTTTGGAGAAATTTGTTCGGGATAACAATATTTGAGGCATTTAATTGATATAGAATTTTAGGTAAGATATTCATCCTAATAATAGCTGCTCTAGAGAGAAGGGGCAGTTATATATGCTGCCATCTGCAAGATGTCCGCCCATATTTTCATTATATTCTTTTGATACATGGGGGGGGGGGGTATGTTCAAATTTCACCCCTTAATATCTAAATGAGTATTCAATCTTGAAGGGCGAGTCTACTAGTAGGTATTCTTTGTGGTGTAGAGGTCTGATGGGAAAGATCAGGGATTTTTTGGTGTTAACTTCGTAATTTGAAATCCTCGAAAATTTGTTAATTGTATCGGCTATCTTATCCAAGTCTGAAATAGGACATTTAAAGTAAATGCTGAGGTCATCTGCATATGCAGATATCATTAACCTAACATTCAAGATTCTAGGGATAGAGTGGTAGGTAACTTGGGAAAGGTAGAGAATCAGCGGTTTAATGTATACATTCAAGAGTAAAGCGGAGAGAAGACATCCCTGCCTAGTTCCATTTGCTAATTTAATAAGTTTACTCATTTTTGTATTGACATAAAGTTGGGTATAAGAGTTATTATAGAGGATTCTGATAATATTTATGAAACTTTCGGGGATGTTAAAGCGTTTAATAGTTGTAAAAAAGGAATTTCCAATTGACTCTGTCAAACGCTTTACAAGCATCAAGAACTAAACAGTACCCAGAGTATTTTTCATATTTACTAAGCTGAATCATAGCATCCAGTGTTAATGTATTATCCCATGTCTGCCTGTTCATCATGAAACCCGCTTGCACAGGGGATATAATATAGGACATAACTTTTTAAAATCTTTCCTCTAAGATTAAAGCCAGGATTTTAATATCTACGTTAATTAACGATATTGGTCTGTAATTGTGTGAGTTGGATTTATCAATGTTATTTTTGGGTATAAGGATTGTCCTCGAATGATTTAGGTACAGATCAGATATGCCATTCAGCATGATATGGTTGAAAACTTTCAACAGTATAGAAGATAAGTTTAAATTGAATGTTTTGTAAAACTCTGAGGTGTACCCATCTGGGCCTGGTGCCTTGCCAGGTTTGAGTTTCCCGATGGCTTTAATTATTTCTTGCCTACTAAAAGGGGGCATTAATTAACTCTACCTGATTTTCATGTAATTTAGGCCAGATGATTTTTATGAGCAAGCCTTCAACTTCTTCGAGAGTAGGTTGGTGAATGTCCATACCATATACTTGTGAGTATATCTGGTGGAATATCTCTAATATTTGGGAATCTGATTTATGTATTTTCCCTTGGTAGTGAAGGAATGGGATTCTAGATGTTTCTTGTCTGTTTGTGACTATCCGCAGCAGTACTTTGGAGGGCAGTTGTGCCCATTCTGAATATTTAGCAATACTTTTTTGTTCTAACAGAGAGTAGTTATTTTGATGTAGTGTGAATAGTTGTTTTTGTGCCTCATTTATAAGTTTCTCAGTGCCAGGGTTTGGTCTACACTGCTATTCATTTTCTAGGCTTTTCAGATCGGATATTAATTTAAGCTCTTTTCCTCTTGCTATGTTTTTAAAGTACGAGGCTTTCTGGATAAAAATTGCTCTTAGTTTGGCTTTCCAAGCCACCCATTGAATGTTCATGGGGATATTACTGTTTTCTAACTCTCTTTCCAAGTCAAGCAGCATGTTCGATATCTCTTGTGTAATGGCTGGTTTAAACAATAGGCTGTTGTTCAGTGACCAGTTTGAGTAGTTAGGTTCCCATTTCGGTTTGTTAGGGGGGGCTTATTTGTAAAGTAATTTTGGAGTGGTCTGAGAAGGACCTCGGATCCATAGAGAATTTAATATCAGCTTTCAACAGAGTCTCTGAAATGAGAAAAAAATCTATTCTGGCCCAGGATTTGTGGCATTTAGAGAAATATGTGCATAAATTATTCCTCCCCGAATCCTCGTCAAATGAAATGGGGTCAATTAGGCAGAAGTCGGTCATAAATTCTGCTATGGCTGTCGACGCTATTAAGTTTTGCAAGTTAGAGTTACTAGAGTGGCCTATGGTTGAGTCACTAACTGAATTCTAATTGCCTCTCAGTATGTAGTCATAGTTTGGGAATTTACCTAAAATATTGTATAATTCCAAAACAAAATCTTGTTGTCTGTTACATGGGCCATAAACATTAAGGAAACGTGTTAATTTCTTATTGACAGGATTAGTAGATGTGAAGTAACGCCATCTGCCTTTTGTGTCTGCATCGGATTCAATAATAGTATGTGTGAATGATTTTTTAATTATGATAGCTGCTCCTTTCGAGTTGGTACTGTTTCCTGCTGCGATTATTTCTTTAATCCATCTCTTGTGTGTGTGTTTCCTTCCCATTCTTCAGTAAGTCTATATGTTTCTTGTAAAAAACATATGTTTGCCTCAGATTTGTAAATCAAGTGCATTAGTACGTTTTTCTTATTTTTGTCTTGAATCCCCCTCACATTCCATAATTCTATCTTTCCCAGTTTAGAATAGGTGGTGCATTATCTTAAATTTGGTTATGAGGTGAGGTATTTGTACTCTCTGAAAGGCTGCAGACATATAATTTACAGACCGAGTATATTGTACAAAGGATAATTTTAAGGCAGTAGCACATAACTCTTTCACAACTAAACCCAGGCCTAACTGCAAACCACTAACATGTGAAAGAGTTTGATGTAAATAGGTTACAAAGCATATTATCAAGCATATTATCAAAACAGAAACTTTAAAAGTCAAAGAGCTGTAACCTATACAAATTGTTTTATCTAAACTAATACAATTTCAGCACAAACATATATAGACAGATACTATAGCATACTTTTTGCAGAACTATCATCATTTTCCTAAAAAGTAACAATTAGAGCTGTCTTTCCTGGAATGACAGGCTGCATAATAACATTCAGGAAATGTTCTGCTTTACGAGTAGCTACAGAACTGGGACAATGCTTTGTCCAGAAATGCTAAACAAAAAACTTCTGAAAGTTAAGGTGTCTTTATTTATATTGAATGGCTTTCATATACCTCATTGCTACGTTTATACCCAGGGTGGAGATCTTCGTGGATAATTCCAGGTTCCAGAAACAACTTATTCCTCCATTGTTAGGATGCAGCTGCAGTCTACTTCAGATGTAATAGGAGACTGAGTTGCTTGAAGGTGGAAGTAGTTACCATAAGAATATTTCTACTCCCCAACAGATACTGTTTAGGACCTTTTCTGAGGGTTTGTGACCACTTAGGGCCATACTTCCTGATTCAGCAGGCTCTTCCGGTTTCTTCTGATTAGTTTTAAAATTAATAGCTTTAAGAAGGATGTCTTCACCGATTTATGGATTATGTCAGCAGAGGAATTTAAGCAATGAGGTACGGGTGTATAAATAAGGTGTATCTGATCATGGTTTTTAGAGATTAGATCTCCAGTGACTTGCTGAAACATTTAATAAAAGCAGCTTTTGCTTCTTTAGGAGATTCAACCGCAATTTTCTCATCGTTGTTTTAAAATAATAGTGTGCTCGGGTACTTCATCTGAAATTTGGTTTTTCGCTTTATTAGTTCAGGGCAGTATGATGTGAGCTTTTGGTGCCTTTCTATTATGGTGAAGGGAAGGTCTTGTGAGAGACTAATTTTGTGTCCGTTCCAAATGATCTGATTTTGTTTTTTGGCTTCTAGCAGTAACTTCTGGACGTCTTGAAAATTTAATAGCCTTATGTAGATCTGTCTGGGAGAGTCTCTGTCTTGTTTTCTACATAAGGCCCTGTGTACTCTGTCTATTATAATATCATTTGTGTCTGATTTGAGTATGTGTTGAAATATTTGTAGGGAGATTTTATTTAGCTGATTGTGACTGTACGTTTCAGGAACCCCTCTAATCAGTATATTATTGCATCTACTCCTTGCCTCAAGGTCTGTGAGCTTATGTTGGATCTCTGTGAGTGTAGCATCTTTATTTTTGCGCTCTTCTTTTAGCATGGCAAGCTGATGTTCGTTAGCTTTAGTAGTTTCCTCAGTACTGTTCATTCTCACTACTATTTATTTTGTTTCCAAAGCCAGATAGTTGCTCAAAAAAGTTCTGAACTGCTAATTGGAGAGGTAACAGGGTCTCCTTGAGACCTTCCATGTGGAAACTTGGATCCAATTTCTGCTTTGGACTGGACTTAGTTGTTTCTTGCTGTTTGCTCTTTGTCTTTTAGATGTCATGTCCTTTTCTGGCGAAGTAATACTAGACAGTTTGGTTTTACTTGTTAGGGTTTCCATGTTCTCAATATCCTTTTCTTTTGACATTTTCTGTATTTGCAGTGTTCCAAGCTGACTTCCAGATTGCAATACTGTGCTGTTAGTGGCCTGGATAGAGAAACGTGGTGAAGAACTCCTGATTTTCGGTAGATTTTAATATTGTTATTTGGCCAGATTTTATACCAAAATCGTCTCTTCTTGGTTGTCCAAAGCTGAAATGTTGTAGATATTGTTGTGGCTTAAACTGATGTTTAGGTTATTGAAGCTGATTACACATGATTATAAAAATTTGTATAGGAGCTTCATGAGGAGGGTGTCTACAGGATGCCCACCATCTTGGAATCCAACTGACCACATTTCTTAACCACCTATGACTACTTAATTCTTGTTCTCCCACATCGTATAACTACTTTCTAATTTCAACCCAAATGCCAGTCTTTGTTTTCCCTTGTGTTTTTTTTTTTTGTATTTCTGTCTGCTACAACTGTATATAAATGCACAGGCCATCTCTTATATTTTCTCTTCTTCCTTTAGTCACAAACTGTATGGTGCAAAGTTAGCATTAATCATGTTAGACATAATTACTTATGCAAAAATGTATTTGTTACCAAGATGAAAATAATATATACAATGTGGAAAATGAAAATATATTAATACATTGCATAAGTATGTGAACATTGGAGCTTTTTTCCCTGGACCTCCACTGAAAAAGGGGATCTATCCCAGTCAAACGTTCCTGGTCAACAAAGACAAATAAATAAATAAGCAAGTAAATCAATAAATAAAATAAAAAAAAATCAAAATGAGTATAAACCAGAAGGTTTTTGAATTATAAACATGGATATAATAGTGTTTGGGAAATACAAATAAAATAAATGTGAATCTGACAAATGGGACAGGATAGTGAGAGCAACAGTATGGGTGCTATGGAAAAGATAATGTGATGAATTTCTCTATAATAAGACAGAATGTGTTGCTTGAAATAAAAAAAATATTATGGAGAAAAATGATGGGGGTTAAATTAAGAGTTTTAAAGTTTGTAAAACTGAAGATATAAAATATTGTAAATACTGTAAATGTACATATTGTAGAAATGTAAATAGAATGGATTGCTGTATTAAGATGTATATATAAATAAAGCCTCTTTGGAGGATTCTTTGTGAGGTGGTCACTCGGTGGTGCCAGAGTGCTGCCACCAGTGATCACCGAATCTAAGATTCAAACTGTGAAAGGAGATACGATGAAGGAGAGAATGGAAATGTATTTCAGAAGGAAAGATGCATTGGATGTAAATATCATAGCATTAGGGGGTCTGGTTGACTCTGTCTTACAAAAAATAATGAGTGAAGGAGAACCAGAGGAATCAGAGCCCATGCAGTGGAGTGTGGTGATGAGCAAACTATTTGGCAATGAGGAGACAACAGAAAGGAAGAAGGATGCTGTAAATAATATGACTGGAGTGGGGCACATCTGGCTAGTGGAGTAACTGGTTTTAGGGATGTGCTCTGTGATGGACTGCAGGAAGGAGAGAATGGTAAAAGACAGAAAGTGAGAGCAATGTTACCAGAGGAAAACTACAGTAACAGTAGCAGGTACCAGTAAAAGACTGCAAAAAGAAAAGGATATGCAGATGCAGTGGAGACAGACTGGAGATGTCAAGAGCTGGAAAAAAGGCCTCTGAGCAGGGTGGAAACAAAGGATGAACAGCAAACAACAGGTAATTTGTTGTACACAGCACTGTTATACCCCTAGGATTCTTTTGTCTGATATTAGGGAATTAATACATATAGGAGCTGAACCTTCCTGTGAAATAACTTTTGAGGCATTTGGACTAGCAGAATAATTTGTTAATGAATATAAAATGAAAAGTAATATATCTCATTGGAAGGCCTATGTTTATTAAAATTTAAATGTACAATCACAAAGAAAAATGCTGCAACTCATTAGAACAACTGAGATAGACAAAAATGAGTTAAGATGCTTTTTTAAGTTTTGTGAACATGAGCATGATATTAAAATGTGGACAACAGAAAAGTATGGACTGGGGGAATGGGAACTTTATCTAACTTTAATAACAGAAAATAAACTGCAGAATGTGCAAAATGTAATAATAAATGACAAAAAAGGAATGTTAAGTACTGGGGGCAGCTGAAAGCATGTCTTTTTTTTCCCCTGTGGGGATGAATCATATTTAATCAAGGATTGTTTAAAAAGAAGGTGTGGACAGAATGGGACGTTTGAGCACTCCAGGACAAAATGTAAACCATGTTGTAGGAAATGTGGAAGTGAATAACTCTTCTCTCCTGACTGTCCACTAATTAATGAAGAAAGAGCAAATAATGAAAAATAACGAAGAACGAAAAAATAATGAAAATGAGGTGGAAGAAAACGTTATTGAGAAAGAAATGGTGGAAATAATAATGAAAGTATGGGGGTGGGGTGAGGAACTACTTGATGAAAATACAGAAAAAGATACACTAGATGAAATCCAGAAACTAATAGATGAAAAAGAAACACATATGAAGATGGAACACAGGTTTGGTGCATTCGAAGCAGAGGAAAGAGAAGAGATAGATGTCAGCTCTGTGTCAGGAAAAGGTGGAAGGTTCTATTGGGGAAGGGTGACAAGCAAAAAGGAGGCTGAAAGATGAACTGAAAGAATGGGAGAAGGTTACTATAAGCATCAAATCACTTCTTTTATTCTTTTATCACCTTGAAAAATTGTACTATTTTTCCTTTTTCTTTTTTTTACCTTCCAGTTAAAGTCCCCATCATTACTACTGACATATTTAGTATCACATTTTGTTTAATTCTTTATTTTTGGTCCTGACATGTACTAAAAGAAATGGAAGAGGTTAATATAAGCATCACATCACTTCTTTTATCACCTTTACAAGTTGTGCTATTTTTCCTTTTTCTTTTATTACCTTACAGTTAAAGTCCCCATTATTACTATTGACATGTTTGGTATCACATATCTTTTAATTCTTTAAACATTTTTTTTTTCTGGTATGTTTTTATACACGTAAATTACTATTAGCCTCAAACAACTTCCATTTTTTCCTGAAATCATATACCACCCTTTCTGATTTCATAATTATTACAACTAATATTTTTACTTCATATTCTCTTATTAACACACTTATCCCAGAACTCATTTCATATCCTGTATAATCTTTCTTCCCCACACAGCTTTAATTTTTTCCTCTTGTTATTTAACATATCTTGTACCCCGCAAAAACAATACATTCATCTTTTTCTTTTTGCACTATTCAACAACCATTAAACCTCTCACTTCATTTCTTATACTATTATACTGGTCACATTTAGTCCAGTAATATAAATCAACTCTTTCCTTTTTTGATCTTTTTTCCTCGTGTTCCTATTTTTATTTTTTTCCTTCTCACCCTCTCTGCAGTAGATTTCACTGTTTTCTGTTCTTGTTCTTCCTCTGTTTGTGTCATCTTCTTCTTCACTTGCTAACACATCAAGCTTATTTTCTGTTTGTATTTGAATCTCTTCTATCACTAGTCCTCACCCTGAGTCTTTATATTTCTTTCAATTTTTTCCTCACCTACATCAACCATTTCACTTTATTTCTGAATATTGTTTTCTACATGCTTTCTTCCCTCTCAATGTCTTTCTCATGTAGCTGTTCTTTTTCCAGGATAGTACATTCAAACCACCAATAAACAAACTCATCATAGTTCCTACAAAATGATTTACAACTTCTACCAGTATAGCCTTGCTTCCCACCTTGCCCACATTTTCTTTTTGTGCATTCCTGCACCAAATGTGTTTCATCCACACAATAAAAGCAAGTCTTTGGTTGGCCACAATACCTAACAGTTGCGCTTCATCTATTTATCATTATATTAGTTAAAATGTGCTGCAATTTTCCATCATTCATATCTAGCATAAATATTACTTTCCTCCCCACCCCACCCTGTCCATACATTTTATCATACATTTGCTGTATGCCATACACTGTATCATATATTGTGAGCAAGAGTGTTTTAAGTTCAAATTCCTCCATTTCTGAAGTCCTGAATTGCACCGTCAGTTGTCTTTTTAACTGTGACCCAATGTTCTTAAAAATTAAGTCTTTACAAGGTAATATATTCTTTCTTTTTCTATTTCGCCTACAAATTTGTACACACTTGAAAACGTCTCAAAAGTAACATTGCACAACTCTCCCAACCCCAAATGTATTAAAGCTTGTATGTCTTTTAAGATCAGTCCTAATGGCAATATAATATCTTCCATAATGTCATACCTGCCACTGATTTTGCTTTTTATTTTGACCAGAAGCTGGTGCCCTAATGCTGTAGCTTTATTGCCACTTTTCATGTTGTATACTGCTTCTTGTTCCTTGTCTTACAGCACCTGCATATGTTTTTTTTCTTTACTTCATTTCCATTATCTACGGTACCCATTTGCAGAAGTATATTATTAAGACTGATCCCTCTATCAGACAAACATGCCTCTGTACCTTCAACCTCAGTAATCTGATTATCTGCCACAGTATCAGCTTCTCTATCAGCCCCCTCCTGCAACACTGGATCCATCGCAGCACTTCAGCTCACCCTCCTTACCTTTATTTGGTTCTCCTTTGTTCATTCAATTCTCTAATATGTCTGTATCCAAACCTCCACTCTCCAACTCTACTGTGATTCTTTTTCCAAAACTTCTGCAGCAGAAATGTTTTTCCTTCCTGCATCCTGGAATAATTCTTCAAGCACTAGTGATAGCCGCCGGCACAACTTAGTGCTCAAAAAGAGTAGAGGAAGTTTGAATACCACTTCAAATTTCCTCCTGAAAAGGGAATACTGGCCTACTGGGACTGATCTGGTCAACAAATGAATGAATAAATAAATAACTAAGTAAATTAGTTTTGAACATGAAGCCTTGGACACAACTTTGTTTTCCTTGAACAAAGTAGAAGACTGAATTACTTTCCATACTAATGACTTCTGCTTATACTAGACTTTCCTTGCGATTCTTAAAGTAACTGCATTTCTAAATTAGTATCAGTGTACTTCTGAAATTCATTCAGTTTGTCTTACATCATTAGTATCTATGGAATTTAGCAAAGAGTCTCCAATTCTTGTTCTTCTGCTTGGAACATTTACACCTCTCAAATGACCCTGATTTTCAGACATCCCTGATTTTGCCTCAAATTTTTGCCATGCCCATCTTAAAATTAGTGATTTTTTTTAGAAGAGGTAGTGTATTACAGTAGAAATAATGACAATCATTAAAGCTGTATAGTTGCCTCACAGCAAGAGGTTCCCCCATTCAATTCTCAGCTCGAGCGCCTTCTGTGTGGAGTCTGCATGTCCTCCCCGTGGTCGAGTGACATTAAAGACATGCAGGTAGGTGCATGTGTGCATGGGTGTGCCTTCTTTGAAGGTTGGGCATTGGGCTGGCAACTCAGCACCATAAAAATCCACTGCCAATCATTGGCAGACGAGAGTTCCGCTGTGTGACCCCTAACCGGAAAAAGCCGAAAGACAATTATTACTAAAGCTGTATAGTTATTTTACTTTAGAAAATATGTGTTGCTTCATATCCTCTTGTTCTGGCAACTTTATACATTTGTAGTGCCAATATATAAAAAGGAACTCTGACTTAGGGTGCTTTTTCATGATTATTTTTTTGGCTTTGTCCCTGATTCTGGAAGTAAGAGGTTGAGAGCTATGGGAACACTCAATGTTTCTCTAGTAAATAAGCTTTACCCAACATATCTGCTGTGCGTATTCCCTGGCCTAGTCTGAATTTTATGTTTAAATCATAGTTTTGAAGACTAAGTTCTCTACATTGTAATCTCTGGGATGCCTTGTCCAAGGACTTTCATAATATGATTTTCAAAGACTTGTTAACTGCTTCTACCCAAGCATATTTACCATCTAAATATCTTCATTAATTTACTCATATCCATACACTACTGCTTACAATTCTCTTTCTTTCTTAGCATATCCCTTTGCACATTGGTAAATGCCCTTAAACAATAGGCAAATGATCTTTTCTATTGTAGGACAACACATCATATACCACTTCGGCTGGCTTATTCACATCATAGAATTTTAATCCTGAATCACCAATTACCAGCTTACTGTGCATTTTTGTTCATAGCTCAATTTCAGGCTACATTTTGCTATAACAACTTCCTTACTGGCATTTACAAGATACTGCATCATGCCTAGAAAACTTTGAAATACCTATTTGTTTTTTAACCATGCTACTTGTAAACGTGCTTAGATATTTCCGGGATCAGGTTTTAGTTCCTCTGGTGTTACAATATAACATACTTACTTCAGACCTTTTAATCTGGTTTTATATTTGCTCTTACTAAGCTTAAAAATTAATCCATCTCAGTCTAACAGATTTATTACTCTATTTTTCTTATTCTTTTGTCTGAACCCACTGTAAGAGATAATTTATTGTTTACACCAAAGTCTAATTCTTTGATTGCTTAGGCAGCAGCTCTTTAGAGTACCTGCTATATGACAAAATACTAAATGACAGTCTTAGAAATCTGTATCTTCATAAAGACACCATAATATCCACAATTATAAACTTGCTTGCAAAGGATTACCTATCTGAATCCGTTGTTTAAATCTAGTGCTAATAAAAAACTTAGCATCTAGCATTTTTAAGACTTTCACTTCATCTGTAGGTAGTGGGTTATGCACTCACTTAATCCTTTGAGATCTTGTGGATCAATATACATATGAAACTTGTCTTTTATTACTAAACTATTACTGATCATTTGCTGTAATGCAGTTTTTTCTTCATGACACCTAAGGTTTTCATTCTCTACAGTTTCTTTTCGACTTTACTTTTGAAAACTATTAAGAAAAACTGAGTCTGATGATTAGAGCAGAGGATTAAAATCTCTGAGCTGTTAATAAGTTAATTCCAGTGCTGGCTATACAGGGCTTGATTCCTTTCACCTCCATTTGCCTGTTGTAAGACTCAAGTCACTTAACTAGACAGACACCTGTGAAAAGGAACAATCTGTCCAATGGGCTTACTCAATGAATAGGTTTAAAAAATAGAAGATATAAAAGTCACTGGCACTGAACCACTTTATTTGCATGTGGTATTTTCCTAGAAAGCTTCCTAAACTGATAAATAAATCAGCATGACCATGCAAGTATCACAATTTTAGCTCTTCAAAGTAGCTGAAATAGCGCTGTAATAACTCAATTGCTTCACTACACATATGGTCCTTGATTTTACACTGGGAATTCATTTTACAATTCCTAGTTTTTCACCAAGTGACCCAACTTAAAATATTAGGGGAATTTACTTGTATTTAGTGAGAAAAAGGAGTCCAAATTTCCTAGTAATATATTCACATCAGCAGTTTCTGACCTAATAGTGTCACTTAGTGTCCAGAATAGTTTAAAATTGTAGATATAGTTCTCCTTACAGTATTTGCCAGGCCGAAAGCTTAAAGTATTTTCTGACAAGATATACCATGCTGCAACTGTATTTAGTTTAAATTCTTCATTCTCTTAGTTCTCACTATTTCTTGTAAGCAACTTAAGATGCACTCCTGTCTTGCTAAACCAATGCATTTTCAGACTTCACGGTATCAAGTCCTTTTACTTTTACAGTGTCAATTACAGTTCACTTTACATTTCTGTTCAGCAATTTGCAAATTCTTTTGATCAAACTTTTTATTTACATATACTGGACAGATGTAGTCCTAGTATATATTCTTCAAGACTGATTAAGAGCTGGGCAATGCTCTTTTCAATGCTTATAGTCATACCTGTTGGAAGTCTTAATTAAAATAATGTAAGTGCTTCCATGTTGGATCCTTTCTTTGCTATAGAACATTGCCTAGGAGGTATGGCTTTCTTCTTTAGAGTTATTACTTTTATAACGCAGCCTGCCTTTATTTCTCAGTTTCCCATTATTTAACTTGCATGTTATTTCAAATTTTCTTTCTCTTAGTGTATCTGCATTGTTACTCCAAATCATTTCCTGCATATGAGGGTTTGGTGTAAATGTTAAGTCTTTACCTCATGGGCAGAAGATGCAGGGTTTTATTCTGATCTAGGGCTATTGGCTAGGCTTAAAATGACCCTTCTGGTCAGTTAGCCTAGCATGATGCTATATACGATTTTAAAAGGGAATTAGCTTGCTTTGTATGCTAGATGTAGTGGACCTGATGTCCACATTTCCATAGCTTTAGGTTATAAGGTTGGCATAATGGTTAAGGTGTTTACCTTACAGACACAAAGTACAAGGTTTGATTCTGACATGGGGTAATTGGCTAGGCTTAAAGTTGCCCACAAGGACAGTTAGCCTAGTACTGATCCTATGCATATAATACACTTACCACTAACTAATTTTCTCAAACCTCCTTGTTTAACCATGATTTCCAGTTTTGCCTCCACATTTACTCTCCCAGCTAGCAAACCTCTACAACTAGCATTCCTCCACCTAACCCTCAACCTTTTACACTTAACGAACAATTACTTATCCTACAAACACAGCTTACTCCTTGCCCCATTGTACATTTGCATATATTATTCAGTTTTACTCCAGCAGCTACAACTTAGACTTTGCAGTTCCATGTCTAGGAAAGGACTCATTGTTTTCTTTGTTGTTAACTTTGTACAGATGTACTCCCAATAGCTAATATGATACTACTTGCTCTATCTGCTCTGTTTTCAACTACGTTTTCATAAATCTACAGTAATTTCTCTGATCTGGTTGAAGTTGGTTCACAATTGATCAGTTCACTATTGTGATTAACAAACTTAAATAAATAAATACATATATTTGCACTACTGATTTCATTTTATTCTGCACACATCCACAGATTTTTTATAGAGTGACATCTATTTTTCTTCCAAGCAGCCACCTTGTTTCATCATTTCTTATATGATACATTATTCTGCTTCTTATTAATTAATACCTAATTGTTAACATGGTAGACCCACTGAACACACAGCCCCTTTTCAGGGGTAACCTAGGAGCAATGTTTGCTAAAGTGGCTTGCTTAAAGTCACACAGTAGGCAAACAAGGGCTTATGGAATCAAACTTTGTACTGCAGTAATTCCAGCTCACAACCTTGACCTCTGCAGTAGCTACCAGGCATCATATCACTTACCAAAGTTTCAGACTCTGGCTCTATTCTTCAGATCAGTAGCATATGCACCTTGATTGTTTGTATGAACGTGCACTCTTGTAAACAGCAGACACTTAATAAATGGTAAATTCTTTGGGCAGGAAATAGTTACTGAATCTATAAATAAGTACTACACTAAATATTTAGTACATAAATACTAACACCCCAACTACCCCCACCAACCCTGAAAACAAAAACCTCTTTTCCTTTCAACCTGTCTCTATCACTTATATCAAATCACTTCTGCTCAAACTCAAACCCTGTTCTCCCTCCTTTGACAACCTCCGGTCTCTATTCCTTAAACTAGCTGCTGAATCCATAGCCTTCCCCATATCCCTACTAATTAAAAGATCCATTCTAGAAGCAACTGTCCCCGACATCTGGAAATCCTTCTTCACAATTCCTCTGCATAAAGGAGGGAACTCAACTGACCCATCTAATTACGGACCCATAGCCATTCTATTCCCACTATCAAAAATACTTGAAAATGTATTCATACTCAGCTATTAAACTTTCTCCTTCAGGAAAACCTTCTCCCACCCACCCAACATGGTTTTCAACCACAACACAGCACAACCACCGCCCTTCTATCTTTTACCCACAAAGTTGCTGAGGCCAGAGAAAACAACAAATTGTATCCTGTCTTTTCCTCGACCTTTCCAAAGCCTTTGACACTGTCTCTCACTCAATTCTTTTACAAAACTTGCTAACCTCAGTCTCTCCCCTCCTTCACTTCAGTGGTTTACTAGTTACCTCTCTAAGAGACAACAGTCTATCAGATGGCTCTCTTCCTGCTTCCCCTCCCTTCCCATCACATCAGGCGTACCCCAAGGCTTTGTTTTGGGTCCTCTTCTGTTTAATATCTTCACTAATGATCTTCACACATCTTGTAAGCTATCCTCCCTAATACAATATGCTGACGATTCAACTCTTATCTCCATCTCCAACAAAATCTCAGATCTCCACACACAGACTCAAGATGCCTTGCTATCCACTGAAAAATGGCAAATGGCTGTCTGATAACCAACTTATCTTAAACCCCCCCAAAAAAACTAAACTAAGGCTCTCGCTCTCTCTCTCTCT
>NC_056741.1:1179100133-1179164054 GCF_019279795.1 Protopterus annectens | reverse complement strand
GGTACATATGTCTATGTGGCACACACCTCATGTGTGCATTGAAATGACTGCTCTAATATATGCCATACAATATTAAGAGCAACACCCAACACACATGAACAAACTGTGTGACAAAAACACACATGACATTTGCAGGATTCAAACCCCTACCCAATTATGTTATGGCACTTGAGAGAGAGAGACGCATTAGCGGAGTGCACTATTTGCATTACTGGGAGATTTTCCTTCTCCTGCTATACTTATAGGGTGCTGACATCATCAGCCCTTAGAAAGAGGAATGTACATCATGTAGTGTGTTCTTGTAGTTACCAAAGGGACATTTCTTTCAAACAGAATTGCACACACACACTAATCCCCCCAAACAAATACACACTGAGCATTTGCAGGATTCAAACCTCTATCTAACTAGGTTATGACATGTAAGAGAGCTGCATTAACAGAGTGCGCTATTTACATTACTGGGAGGTTTCCCTTCTCCTGCTATACTTATAGGGTGCTGACATCATCAGTGTTTACAAAGAGGAATGTACATCATGTAGTGTGTTATTCTAGTTGCCAAAAGGGACATTTCTTTCAAACAGAATTACACTCACACTAACCCCCCCCCCCTACTGGGAGATTTTCCTTCTCCTGCTATACTTATAGGGTGCTGACATCATCAGCCCTTAGAAAGAGGAATATACATCATGTAGTGTGTTCTTGTAGTTACCAAATGGACATTTTTTTCAAACAGAATTGCACACACACACTAATCCCCCCAAACAAATACACACTGAGCATTTGCAGGATTCAAACCTCTATCTAACTAGGTTATGACATGTAAGAGAGCTGCATTAACAGAGTGCGCTATTCACATTACTGGGAGGTTTCCCTTCTCCTGCTATACTTATATGGTGCTGACATCATCAGTGTTTACAAAGAGGAATGTACATCATGTAGTGTGTTCTTCTAGTTGCCAAAAGGGACATTTCTTTCAAACAGAATTACACTCACACTAACCCCCCCCCCACAAACACACTGAGCATCTGCAGAATTCAAACCCCTACCTAGCTATGTTATGGCACTTGAAAGAGATGCATTAGCAGAGCATGCTATTCGCATTACTAGGAGGTTTCTCTTCTCCTGTTATACTTATAGGGTGCTGACATCATCAGTGTTTATAAAGAGGAATGTACATCATGTAGTGTGCTATTGTAGTTGCCAAAAGGGACAGTTCATTCAAACAGAATTGCATACACACACACACACACTGTGCATTTACAGGATTCAAACCCCTACCTAACGATATTATAATACTTGAGAAAAACACATTAGCGGAGCGCGCTATTCGAATCATTGGATATCTTTTCTTCTCCTGCAGTATTTATAGGGTGCTGACATCATTATTTATAAAGAGGTATGTACATCTATTACTATCCATCAGTAAGGGGGATAGCATATATATGCGTTAACAGACGCCTACTTCAGGGTCACATATGCACATCAGCACTATCAGGTTATGTTTTATACCATGCTTTATGACCACAGGACTTGTAACACACAACACAACCAGTTCAGACCACCCCTCCCATATCCAGGAACCACACTTTGCTTCCCTGGGAGCAGTGTAGGTTATGAAGGTGTTCACATACACCATTACAGTGGTTAACTTCAGGTACAGATATACTGATTGGGGGAACTACTTAGGCCTCAACAATATCACCCTACAGCCACTACAATTTGTGAATCCATGTGCTATGGCAGGACCAATCACCACAGCCACAAGGGGGAATACATATTGGATCTGACCATCTGCAACATGGGGACTCTATATTCCACACCAGAGGTAGACCACCATTGTTAATATCTGACCATAACCAACTTTCCCTGGACATCCATATCCCAACCCCACCCCCAGGCAAGGAAGTCACTGCAAACAAAGTATATATCAAAAGCAAACTTTGCACTTGTGAAGACTGGGGTGGGATACTTCAAAGGACCCATGCTGGAGGATTATACAGGCCACTCTGCATAATCCTTGACAATTGCATTCTATGGGCATCCGGAAGGTTTGCATTGATCATGCTATCCCAAATAAACCCAAGACTCCTCCACAACAGGAGACCTGTCTGGTTTACACCAGCCATATATAAGCTGTACAACAGAAGGAGGGAGCTAATACATTACAGAGCAATATCCCACAGAGGGAGGACATCTCTGAACAGTATTGGCAAGACACTTCAATCCCTCAAAATCATCACTTCAAAGTGTTGACAGTGAAATTGTCCAGACACCGCAGATAAGGCTCCCCTCAGTCTGTAATTGATGCCCAATTACTGTTATAACTCCTCGCCAACCCTCTTCCAGCAAACTCCAGCCACATGGATGTGACATTGCAAATTCAACCCCCGGGATCTCAACTGTGTCCCTGCTTGATGGAGGCACAGCACACTAGCCTTAAACGGTGCCTTCTGTGACCTACTTTACAGAGGCACAGCAGCCTACTGTACTGGGGAGGCAGATGCCAAATACACTCTGGCTAAGCTTATGTATTCCCTAGGGCAAACAGCCTAGTATTGACCTCTACACCCATATGTTTAATTTTCAGATGCACAATATTTGTTGCTGATAAACTGTTTGCAGGTCTTTATTGCCATAGCTTTCCCTGTTTCTATGAACAACTTGTGTATCTGTGGATGATGTATGAATATGAGAGGGATCCACTATTTTACTTATGTCTCTGTAACTGTGTGCACTGGGCAGATTGCTGTATTGTGGGAGGTTCCTGGCTAAACACATACAAATGCCAGATATGTGTGGCCAACTGCTAAACTGAGACATGGCCTAAGTGTGTGAGCATGCCCAGTTCAGGCTTTCCATGGCTTGTTGCCTGACATATGTTTCATTTATCAAAGTGTGCGAGCATGCCCAGTGTGAGCTTTCCATATGTTGAAATCTGAGGTCCACCACATTTGTGGTTGTGTGTAAACTTCAACAATATTTCACATTTATAGTTGTGTGTTGGAAGTCAGGTTGTGTTTTTACTGCCCAACCGCTTTGTGTCTGAACCCAACAGGGATTATGCTGTGCCTGCAGGGTTTCCATGGGATAGTTTGCATACCGTTGTCAACATCCTTTCATACTGACCAAACACTGTAATATCGTATAGTGTACTGGTTCAGTACTTTTACTGTGGTGGACAGTATCCTGGGTTTCAGTCCTATCACTGCTTTAAATATTCATAGTGAGCACACCAGACTGGTTAAGGGCCAGTTGTGCAAATATGACCATGTTGCATTTTGTTCAGATATGGACTACTTAAACCAGGCTTGTCCAACATTGGTAGTGTATTCCGCAACTTGGGTTGACATTGACAAACACTAGCTATGTGCCCTAGGCCATTTCTAATGCTAGTCAGAGAGTGTGTTTGTCCTTCAACACACATTGTAACTGGAGTTTGCCATGACATATTTCAAGGTTAGTATACTGTGCCTCTGTCTACCCGTGACATAAAAGTGATACCCAGGGTAAACCTACCATCTCCCATCCACTCATCAAGATCCCTCTTGAAGAGAGTCAATGAGGGACTCTGTGGCTAACCTGTACTGGGAGTTTACTCAAGAGTGGAGGGAGCTTCTGGGTTATGGATCAGTCACTACAGCATGTCCTATTTATGTGAGTGCTGGGGTTCAGGTCTCCCATGTGCATAGCTCACTGGTATTCAGATTTTACAAGGTGCAGCATGTTCATTGATTCCAGCTTGGACATGGCTTTATACATCAGGCACAGATCACCTCTGGGCAGGCAGTATGGCACTGTGTGGAGCTGCAGTTTGTTTAATCAGGCAACACATGGCATCTGTTAGAGCTCTTTGATCCTCCTGGTGAGGTACATTTGGGGTCTTTCCAGTTGCTGGAGGTGTCTGCTAAGGTACATCCCACAAGGGCCATTGTACTCAATTGTGAGGCTGATGACAGATGACTGAAGAGGCACGATGACCTCCCCTGATCTAGATGTGAATACCTTCATGATTAGGTGGGTATATGGTATGTTTCTGTAACCAGTACGGCCACATGGTTGTCAAATGCAAGATATCTATCAACTTGTGTCCCCAGGTCTCTTATTACTTCTAAAGTACTTAATGGGTTAACACCTATGTGGTAATTGGTGGGGACTTACTGTTTTTCCAAAAGGGATGACTATACACTTTTCTGCATTTCGCTTGATGGCATGGCTCTGGCACCAGTTGTCTGTTTCTATGAGGCCCTTTTGAAGGATGCTTGTGTCAGCTGGAGGGTCAGATATGGTGTCCAGTTTGTAGTCATCTGCAAACTTGTTCAGACACAGTCCTTCCATGTTGGCCTGTACCTATGGGAAATATATACCAGACAAGGGAAGTCCCAGGACCGAGCCTTGTGGGATGCCAGTTGTAGCTGATTTGTAGTCTGACATGGCTGCAGCATGTCTGACCATGTCAGTTCTGTCCTTGAGCTGGTTTGCAACCCATCTACTGACATAGGGGTTTATATTTAAGCTGGTGAGCTTATCTATAATGAACAAGTGGGGTATTGTATGGAAGGCTTTTGCAAGGTCCAGATAGGCTGTGTGGGCCACATTCCCCTCATCAATGGCCTTCGTGACTGTTTCAAATGAGTCAGACATGTTTAAGGGCAGGATCTGCCCTTAAGAAAGCCACACTGGGTAGGGTCCAGTGTCTGTAGGTCCCCAATATCTTTATTTCTGAGGTCCGTGATGATCCTTTCCATAGCTTTGCAGACCAAGCTTGTCAGGATTCTGGGGTGATAGTTTGCAGTATCCATTCAGGCACCACCTTTGTGGAGAGGGACCACTGTTGCTGTACACTGCTCTTTGGGTACATATCCTGTGGTAAGGCTGAGATTGAGCAGTAGTGTTATTTGGTGTTCCATTCTTCTTGGTGTTCATGTTGGACGCAGCCCAGGACACTATCTCGTACCATTGATGCTGTGTGTTTTGCTTTGAAGATGCTGGCTGTTACCTCAGCATCTGCAATGTCGGGGGCCAGCACTCTGCTGGGATAGATATTTGGCATTTTAGTGGGGGGGGGGGTTTGCACTGAACCTGTCAGGTTGGATGTTGGAAATGTGTGTGTGTTTGGTGTATTGTTTGTAATATTTGAGTAATTCAGAGCATATCTGTGAATTCCCACCAAGGTTCCTACCATCAGTTAAGACAGCCTTGTGATTATCCTTAGTGTCCTGTACAATTTGTATCTTCATAGGTTCATAGGTTCATACTAGGCTATCTGCCCTAGGGCATTTATAAGCCTAGCCAGAGTGTGTGTGGCTTTTGCCACCCCTTGCAATGTGAATATTATGCCCATTTAGGGTTTACTTTACTGTGCCTCTGTCTAGAAGTGACACAGAGATGACCCCTGGTGTAAATCTACAGTCTCCCATCCACTCGACAAGATTTCTCTTGAAGAGAGTCAGTGAGGGGCTCTGCCTAACATGGACTGGGATTCTATTCCAGAGTGTAGGGAGCCTCTGGGTTATGAATCTGTCCCTCCAGCACATCCTATTTATTTATGTGTTGAGGTTCAAACTCTCGCTCTCACAGCTCTGATGGATTTGGATTTTCTGAGGTGGAGCATGTCCATTAATTCTGGATTGGACATGGCCTTGTACGTCAGGCATACTTCGCCTCTGAGTAGGCAGTATGTGACTGAATAGAGCTGGGGTTTCTTCAGCCGGGCAGCATATGACAAATGTTTGAGACCCTTTATCCTCTTGGTGAGGTACTTTTAGGGTTTTTCTAACTGATGCAGGTGTTGGGTAAGGTACATCCCAAATGGGGCATTGTACTCAATTATGGGCCTGATAAGTGAAGAGTATAGGGGCACAATGACCTCTCTTGATGTAGATGTGAATCCTTTCATGATAAGGTGGCCAATATAGAAGGTCTTCCTAGCCACCTTGGCAATGTGAGTGTCAAATGAGAGGTTACTGTCCACTTGTGTCCCTGGGTCCCTGATTACTTCTTCCATACGTAATGGATTACCACCTATGTGGTAAGTTGTGGGTACCTTATTTGGTATTTGGAGAGACATTCATACTCTTCAGTGTCTTCAGGAAGGCTGAGTGGGGTTCCTGGGTTTGAGAGGGTGCTCTGTAGCATGCTACAAACTGTACAGCAGCTTTGCCTTTGGTTAGTTGCACATGGATGGTCTCCGATGCTTCATGCATTGTCAGTAACCTGGAGGTGTGGGTATCTTTGATGAATATGGATACTCCCCTCCTTTTGTGTTTTGGTCCAGGTTTTGGGGCCGAACAGCATGATATGAGATATAACCTGGTAGTGCTGGGGTGCTCTCAGGAGCCTTGAAGCAGGTTTCCATCACTGCACAGACATCAATGTTCTCCATACTGAGGCGGGCCTCGAGAGCATGCATCTTGAGGTTTAGACTTCTGGCATTGAGCAGCATTACCCTTATTTTATTTCCACTTATGTTTTCTAGGGAGGTGGGTTTGTCTTTTGAACCTTGCCTACAAAAGGCACTATGGAGGTGGTAAAAGCCTTGGCCAATATCCAGAAGCCCAGGGGTGACAGGTGCAAGCCATCCCTGGCAAAGCAGCGTGGCTTGTCAAGCATGTCATCCCGAGCAGACAGACATTGGATCCCCTTAGAATGACACCAGTAATTGAGCCATTTGTTAAAGCTGATCATTCTGTGTTTGTATTGTGGCATCATTCTTGGTGAGGGTAAGATGCTGCTCAGGGTCAGGGTCATACCGGCCTGGGATACATAATCAGAGAGCTCCTCTATGTCTCTTTTCATGTAGTCTGGGGAGGTACGTCTCAGGTCATTCGCACCAGCATGGACAATGACTGCGTCATATTTGTACTTGCTTTGGAGTGACCTGAGTGCTTATGTTATGTGGCGGGTTCTAGCACCCAACAGGCAGCTTACTGTAACCTTTTCCTTGTTCAGTCTGGTGAGCAGGACATTAGTGTGTCTGACTATGGAGTCACCTATTACAAGTGTATCAGGCATGTTGTTTGTCCTTAAGGGCTGTGACTGTTTGGCACACTGACTTTGTGACCTATGTGTTGCATGTGCTATGTTTTGAGGTAGTGGTTGCTTGGGTGTCTGCTTTGGAGGCCTCTGTTGATTTGGTAGATTTTTAATTAGAGCCTCTGGAAATGTTGTGTGTTTATATCTTTGGTTTGCAGTTGTGATAGGTGTATGTGAGACTGGGTTTGTGGTGTGTGTGGTTACCTTCTCCTCCTGACTGGTTTTGCCAGTACTGAGTTGAGAGAGCTCAGCCTCCAGTTTGGATAAATAGTTGCATCTCTCACATATATTTGCATTTGTTGGGGGGAGGAGGGGGTTGTCTGTGTACATGGGGCAGGTGTAACATTGCCTCAAGATTCCCAGATTCAACATGTTGTAACTGGCCTTAGAGGATTTTATGTGTGGCCATAGTTTTTTGACATAATACTGATCAGAGATTACTTCCCTTTTTGGGTTTTCCTCTATCATGTAGTAGCTTCCTCCTTCTCTTGCATGGTTTGGTAATGGCTGGGGTCCACCAGGCCAGATTCCTGCGTGTATGGAATTGGGTCTTTGTTTTATTTGGGATTGCATAATCCATGCATTCCTGAAAGTGTTCATAGAATGCATTTATAAAGGGTTCTGAGGTCTGGCCCATATTTTCCACAGGCACAAGGCCTTTAATGGATTCCACATCAGTTTGGAGGAGTGCAACATTTGCTTTCACATGTTTTTCACTGTGGTTTTCTGCCCAGGGACTGCAGTCAGGATGTGAATATCCAGTGAGATTACTCTATGGTCTGATCTTACCAGTGAGAGATACACTACTCATCTGGGCATAGAGTACCCATGTTGCTGATTATCACATCCAGTATGCTTACCCCTCTTGTGGGAGTGGTACATTGTTCCTGAGCATTTTGGTTTATGTATTCTAGTAACCTTTGGCCTAGGGTGTTGGAGCTAGAATAATGCTCCCAGTCTATGTTTGAGTATTTTCAGTCGCCCAATATAATGTTGCTTGGAGAGACCTTGATATTTTCATATGTTCCGAAGTAGGCCAAGTGTGGTTCCTGGAGTTAGGAGGGTGGTCTGTAGCAGGCTACAAACTGGGAGGCAGTTTTAGCCACTGTTACTTGCCCGTGGATAGTCCATGCTGCTTCTTGCTGTGGTACCAACCTGGGGGTGTGGTTATCCTTGACAATTATTGATAGTCACCCTCCTTTTGTAGTTTGTTCCATGTTTTGGGGATATAAAGCATGGTATGAGGTGTAACCTGGTAGTGTTAGGGTGCTCTTGTGAGCCTTGACCCAGGTTTCTGTTACAGAACAGATATCAACACTCTCCATGTTGAGGAGAGTTTGGACTGCATGCATCTTGCAGTTTAGACTTCTGGCATTGGGTAGCTTTTCGTCTAGGTTCTTATCCCTTGTGATACCTATGGAGGTGGGTTTGTGTTTTGAGCCTTACCTAATCAAGGCACAGTGGGGGTGACAACAACCTTTGCCAGTATTCAAACATCCAGGAGTGATAGATGCAAGCCGTCCCTAGCAGGTGGAGCATCGTGTCTTGCTCAGCATGTCATCCCAGGCTAACACGCATTGGATTCCCTTTGACTAACAGCAATACTTAAGCCAATTATTGTAATTGATCATCTTGTCTTCATATTGTGGCATCATGCTTGGTGAGGGTAGGATGTTAGTCAGGGTCATCAAGTTTGCATATACTACATGGTGTTACATTGCTTAACACATGACAATCATGCCTCAAGTGGTGCTGCAGGGCTGTCTATGTTGGATGCACATACTACACTCCCTGTACATGTTTGAAAGCAGGTTGTGTCAACTTAGGCATCCCTTTTACTATATGTGTGAGTCAGAGAGAGGTATCATTTCCAGGGTTCCTACTGAGCCAGTGTATGTGCTATGCGTTGCCTCTTTGCCAAGGCCAAGGCATACTGGGCACGCCTCCTTCTGCCTACTGGGGCAGGCTCAGGTTGTTCCTCCTCTGAGTCACGCTCTGCCTGTGATTGGCTTGGCAATGGTGGGGGGCTGTTTGGCCCAGCCCTATGCTGGTCCTGCTGCAGCTGTTTTCACAGAATCATATTATGTAGCATAGCACATACCATGACAATTTGGGTACCTGTAGTTGGTGAGTACTGCAAGACTCCACTAGATGTGTCCAGGCACCGGAACTGTGACTTGAGCAGCCCAAACACACGCTCAATTACATTTCGTGTTTGTGCGTGTGCCTCATTATGGCGTTCTTGTTCAGGTGTGTGTGCATTTCTGATGGGTATCATCAGCCATGGCTCCAGTGCGTAGCCAGCATCCCCCACTAAGTGACCATGTGAGATGTCCCCATTGGCAAATGTCTGGTACAGCTGCGTCAAATGCCAGATATGGGAATCATGGTAGCTTCCAGGGCAGCCACCACACACATTCATTTTTATGCCCTGGGCATCACACATGACCTGGCAGTTGATGGAGGGGAAGCCCTTGCGATTAATGTAGGCCCTACCCCACTCACAAGCTGGTGCTTTGATGCATATATGCGTGCAGTCTATTGCACCCACTACCTCAGGGTATTCTGCTATTTGCTGGAAGAGATGCATATTGCTGGCCAATACCTCACAGGATTTGGGGAAATATACATGATCACCGACATGTGCTGACATGGCATCCAGGAACTGGTGCAGTACCCTGGATGCTGATGCCTGTGATATCCCCATCATATCACCAGTTGGTCTCTGGAAGGTACCTGTTGCTAGTATTCTTAAGCCTACACATACCTTGGTTTCCACTGGGATGGGTTTCCCTCTGTTGGTTCTGTGTGTGAGGTGTGGCCTGCACAGCTCAACAATTTGCTGTAGGTGGTCTCTGTCCACTCTATAGCGCTCCACTATCTCCAGCTCATGTAACCCCTGGTAGGTGACCCTGGGCCTGCACACTCTTCTCCGTCTCCTCACTGTTGGTTGTCCGGCAGCATTTGCATAGTCATCACCCTCAGCAAGTTGTATATGTCTCCTTATAACAGCTATGGCAGACCCTAGCATTTTTGGTCTGAGTGAAGCTTTTTCAGTTTTCACTTCTAATAGCTTACTCCTCTGTTGCAGTGTCTCTTGGGAGAAACATACTGCACTGTTGTTTGCAAAGTTTTAAGTGCTGGGCTGGGCTACTGTTCTGCCTGTGTAATTGCCTGCTTCTGATTGTTTTCACCTGCTAGCTCTGCCAGTATTTCCTGCTAGCTTCCTACTATTTCTCCTGCTTCCTTTTTCCTTTCTGTTTCCTCAGGGGGGGAGCAACGCGCTTACAACTGAAAACATGCTCACAGCGGCTAACACGTGCTTACACATGCTTAGACGGACTAGTATCTGCTTATTTGGGTTAAAACGCATGCACATCAGTGCAAACAAGTTTATAGGTGTTTAAACAGGCTCCTACATGCTTACTCTGCCTTAAACGCACGCACTCATGCTTACACGCGTGCACTCTATCTTACGTGTGCCTCCCAGTGCGCACACGTGCACATTCATGCCCAGCAAGAAACTTTGGTGTTATCCACAGTGTACACCTTACATTTCTTGGCTTTCCCATGCTGACTTGTTGACACTCCTCTTTCCATGATGTGTGACTGACATCTTTCACATGCCACTGTGCTCCAATGAGCTTCATTTCTTTCATACATTCCCCCCTGTGATGTCACCTATCTCCTACTCTGTTACTCCCCCTTATCCTACTCCTACACTGCACAGAATGTGCTCATTTGCTATGTGACAGTGCGATTCACTATCCTACCACTCATTTACATTGGATTGCCTACTAATGCTTAGTTACATGTCTTACACTCAGCTTCCCCCCTTAGCAACCCCTACTCGGTGGCCATGTTTTTTTCAGCCTGCTATTCCCTTACATTGTAAATTCATGCTTTGCATAAAACCCATGTTTGTGGGTTTAAAATTTTTATTTTTCTGGTTTTTCATAGCGCAGCCCATTTGTGCGGAGCTGCGCTACGTTTAAACATCAGCGATCGCCGAAAAAAAAAAAAAAAATATTTTATTTTTGCATCGAGGTACGTTGCCAGTGGCCACATATTTGGCCATTGGCATGCTGCCTGGAACATATGCATCCTTTATTTGGAGCTGACAAGGTTCCATTGTGTTATTTGCAGAACGGTACTCAGTTGTCAACTGAATACATTTCTGCAGATAACACGGCTCTTACACGGGCAGGTTTCTGCTTCCGGGATCGCAAAATTACCTCATTTGTATGCCTTTCAGCTGCAAGTGAGGTAATTAGCATATCCACGCCCTGTCCATGTAAGAGACGTTTTAGGTGCTCTCTTACACGCAACTACAGGCTGTTCCTGGATCACTATGGCTGCATGGAGTCTTACACTACTCTTAGACTCTGTGCAAGCCATTGTGAATCCTGCACAGTGTTTTTTCTCCCAGTTTGTTACTTAACTCTTAATTACATTGCAATATTAACCAGTTGTGAGTCAAAATATCATTGACTTTACCATCAAAAGTTCCAAACTGTGAAACCATAGTGTTGGTATATTCTTGTTTTTTATTGTTGTTGGGTCTCCCCACCCTATTTGTGGTTGTATTTTGACCTAAATGTTCATAGGTTCATAGGTAAGTACAAGGCTATCTGCCCAAGGGCATTTATAAGCGTAACCAGAATGTGATGGCTTTCACCACCCCCTTAGATTAGTTCCTTGTGCCTCTGTCCAGCAGAGCCATTAGTTCCCTGTGCCACTGTCCAGCAGAGCCACTGCAGTGATCCCCGGGGGTAAATTTTCTGTTTCCCATCCACCCATCAAGGTTTCTCTTGAAGAGTGTTAGTGATGGGCTCTGCCTGATGTATATTGGAATCCTGTTCCAAAGCATGGGGTGTCTCTGGGACAGGAATCTATCCCTCCAGCATGTCCTACTTATCGTTGTGGTGAGGTTTATATCTCTAGAGTGTGTGGCTCTCCGGGATTTGTTTTTTTTTAGGTGAGGCATGTCCATCAATTCTAGGTTGGACATGGCCTTGTATGTCAAGCAGAGATCACCTCTGTGTAAGCGGTATGCACAGAGTACAGCTGGAGTTTCTTGAGTCAGGCTGCATAGGGCATCTGTTTGAGGCCAGTAATCCTCTTGGTGAGGTACTTTTGTGGTCTCTCCAGCTGTTGCAGGTGTCCTGTAAGGTACAACCCAAATGGGGCATTGTATTCTATGATGGGTCTAATGAATGATGAGTAAAGAGGCACAATAACCACAAAGTGGAACAAACTTGTTTCCC
Source organism: Protopterus annectens (assembly GCF_019279795.1). NCBI lineage: Eukaryota > Metazoa > Chordata > Ceratodontiformes > Protopteridae > Protopterus > Protopterus annectens. The sequence continues at coordinate 1,179,151,755 of NC_056741.1, read as the reverse complement.
CACCCCCTCAGAATTTTGTCAGCCAAATCGTAATCCATTTTTTTTTGGGGGGGGGGGTACCCTCTGGCCAGAAACATAGAACTCAAATTTCCTAATTCTAATTTAAAATCTGTAATAGTGGAGCACACTCTGGTGCCTCAAATCATCTGGCCTTTAACTAGGTTTCTTTTGATGTAATATGGGTGGTTACTTTCAAATGCCAAAAAACTGTTTGAATATGTGGACTTGCAAAAAACCTTGGATGTAAATCCTTGTGTTTCATAGTTCTTTTTAATGATGACATCTAGGTAGTTTATTTCTGTAGCATGGAAATTGTAAGTGAACTTAAAATATTCACAAAAAGTTTTTACCATTTTTTCTTCCCTTTTCCATAAAACAAAAATATTATCCAGGTAACACAAGTAAACAAACCCCCCTTCTTCAAAACCTGAGATCAAAATGTATCTCCTTTCCCATGCTGCTACCACTAAGTTGGCATACATTGGGCCACAGCTTGACCCCATGGCAACACCTCTTAGCTGCCTGAAAAATTCAGTTTCAAAACTAAAATAGTTGTGCTGTAAAATAGTCTCCATAGAATCAACAATAAAATTGAAAAGAGGCCCACTCAATGTAGTATATTCTAATAAAGCCTCTAAAAATAATTCCAATCCTATTTAATGTAGTATGGAGCTAAACAAGTCTACTACATCTATGGTAGAAAATCCCTTAGATTCTAAGAAATATTCTTGTTTAATTCATCCAAGGAAGTCCCATGTTTAATAGGAATGAACGTATCTTTCAATAAACAGTCAATAAAGACCCCCATTGAGTAAGTAGAACTGTTATGTGCTGCTATAATGAAATGGTATGGTGGGTGAAAAACATTCTTATGCACTTTCAGAATTCCGAAGGCAGGGGGGATGTATGGGTGATCATTAAACAAAAATCTAAAAGTTTGTTCATTAATCACACCCTGGAATAAACTATCTTCCAGGAATAGCATTAGCTTTTTTATGAGCTATGTCTATTTCACCTCTGGGAACTATTTCATAGTGGTCTGTGTCATAGAGTGTGTTTGCTATATCATTCACATAATTTTCTTTTTCTGCCAAAACCACCCCAACCCCTTTATCAGGTCTCATCACCCTGTATCGATCGGAATGTCTTCGTTTTTTCAGTTCTAAGGCTTCCTCTCCAGTGAGGTTAAAAGATTTATTTTTATGCAAATAACAGGCTTGGTAGATTTCCTTTGTGAATATTCTTTCGAAATCCACTAAAGTATGGTGTGTAGGTGGGTTGTATAAACTCTTTCTCTTGAATCTATTACCTACTGGGGTTCTTTCTGCCTCTTGTTTAAACTGTAGTTGAAAATTCAACTTACTAATATAAATTTTAAGTTCTGTGAGTACATCCACTAAATCTACTTTACTCCCAGGTACAAACTTAAACCTTTTCCTAAAAAAAGAGAAATGTGCTTCAGTAATTTCAATGTCTATGTAGTTGTAAACATGGAACCCTTGCGAACAAAGTAATTTCCCCTTAAATGGTGAAACACAGGGTTGTATCTGTGTACTTAAATTAAGTACCTGTTCCTTTTCCTGTTTTTCCAAAACTGTCTTTGCCCTTTGGGCTCTTGTCCCCTTGGTGTCTATGGTTTCCCTAAAAAATTATTATTGTTTTGGTTTCTGTTCCTATTCAGAATTCTTTCTGACCTCCTTGGAAGATGGAAATCTTGCTCAAAAACTTAATCTGTCTCACCTTCATATAACTCTGTTTCATAGTTGTGGACTCATTTCTGTCATCGTATTAGCCTATCTTAACTTCTGCACCTTGCCTGTTCTGGTTAAAAAGGGGGGATGGGGTGTCATATTAACTTTTTGGAAGTGGGTATGCTTCCTTGTGTTGATAATCAAGTTCATCCCTCCTTAGTTTCCCTTGTTTCCTTAACACATTCAGCCGGATACACGATTGTTTGCACGGAGTCTAAGAGCAGTGTAAGACTCCATGCAGCCATCATGTCCGACCAGTGATCCACGAACAGCTTGTGGGGGCGTGTAAGAGCTCCTAAAACGGCTCTTACACGGACAGGGCTTGGATATGCAAATTACCTCACTTGCAGCTGAAAGGCATGCAAATGAGGTAATTTTGCTATCCAGGAAGCACAAACCTGTCCATGTAAGAGCCGTGTTATCTGCAGAAATGTACTCAGTTGACAACTGAGTACCGTTCTGCAAATAGCACAATTGAGCCTTGTCAGCTCCAAATAAAGGTTGCATACATTCCAGGAAGCATGCCAATGGCCAAATATGTGGCCACTGGCAACGTACCACCATGCAAAATTAAAATTAAATTTTTTTTTTTGGTGATCGCCGATGTTTAAATGTAGCACAGCACCGCGCAAACAGGCTGCGCTGAAAAAAACCCCAGAAAAATAAAAAGTTAAAACCCACAAATGTGGGTTTTATGCATACCAACAATATACAATGTAAGGGAATTAGGCTGAAAGCAACATGGCCACCGAGTAGGGGTTGCTGAGGGAGGAAGCTCAGTGTAAGACATGTAACTAAGCATTAGTAGGGAATCCTATGTAAATGAGTGTTAGGATAGTGAATCACACTTTTACATAGCAAATGAGCACATTCCCTGGAGTGTAAGAGTAGGATAAGGGGGAGTAACAGAGTAAGAGATAGGTGACATCACAGGGGGGTATGTATGAAGGAAATGAAGCTCATTGGAGCAGGGTGGCATGTGAAAGCTGTCAGTTACACATCATGGAAAGAGGTGTGTCAACAGGTAGACATGGGAAAGCCAAGAAATGGAAGGTGTACACTATGGATAACACCAAAGTTTCTTGCTGAGCGTGCTTGCGTACGTATGCACTCTGGGAAGCCCGAGTAAGATGGAGTGCGCACGCGTAAACATGAGTGCGCGCGTTTAAGCTGGAGTAAGCATGTGGAAGCCTGAAGAAATACCTGTAAGTGCGATTGCACTGGTGTGTGCGTGTTTTAACCCAAATAGACCAGTTAAACTCTATATAAGCATGTGTGCGCACGCGTTAGCTGCTGTGAGCATGCTTGCACTGGTATGCGCCTCGCTCCCCCCTGAGGAAACAGAAAGGAAAAAGGATGCAGAAGAAATTGTAGGAAGCTACCAGGGAATACCAGCAGAGCTAGCAGGTGAAAACAATCAGAAGCAGGCAATTACACAGCCAGAACAGTAGCCCAGCCCAGCACTTAAAACACTGCAAACAACAGTGCAGTATGTTTCTCTCAAGAGACACTGCAACACTGGAGTAAGCTATTACAAGTGAAAACTGAAAAAGCTTCACTCAGACAAAAAAATGCTATGGGCTGCCATAGCTGTTATAAGGCAACATATGCAACATGCTGAGGGTGGCGACAATGCAAATGCTGCTGAACAACCCACAGTGAGGAGACGGAGAAGAGTGTACAGGCCCAGGGTCACCTACCAGGGGTTACATGAGCTGGAGATAGTGGAGTGCTATAGAGTGGACACTGACCTCCTGCAGCAAATAGTTGAGCTGTGCAGGCCACACCTCACACACAGAACCAACAGAGGGGAACCCATCCCAGTGGAAACCAAGGTATGTGTTGGCCTAAGAATACTAGCAACAGGTACCTTTCAGAGACCAACTGATGATATGATGGCGATATCACAGGCATCAGCATCCAGGGTACTGCACCAGTTCCTGGATGCCATGTCAGTGCATGTCGGTGATCATGTATATTTGCCCAATTCCTGTGAGGTATTGGCCAGCAATATGCGTCTCTTCCAGCAAATAGTGGAATACCCTGAGGTAGTGGGTGCAATAGACTGCATGCATATACGCATCAAAGCACCCACCGGTGATCGGGGTAGGGCCTACAGTAACTGCAAGGGCTTCCCCTCCATCAACTGCCAGGTTGTGTGTGATGCCCAGGGCATAATAATGAATGTGTGTGCTGGCTGCCCTGGAAGCTACCATGATTCCCACATCTGGCATCTGACGCAGCTGTACCAGACATTTGCCAATGGGGACATCCCACATGGTCACCTACTGGGGGATGCTGGCTATGCACTGGAACCATGGCTGATGACACCCATCAGAAATGCACACACAGCTGAACAGGAACGCCATAATGAGGCACACGCACAAACACGTAATGTAATAGAGTGTGTGTTTGGGCTGCTCAAGTCATGGTTCCAGTGCCTGAACACATCTGGTGGAGCCTTGCAGTACTCACCAACTACATGTACCCAAATTGTCATGGTATGTGCTATGCTACATAATATGATTCTGTGAAACAGCTGCAGCAGGACCAGCATAGGCCCGGGCCAAACAGCCCCCCACCATTGCCAAGGCCATCACAGGCAGAGCGGGTCTCGGAGGAGGAACAACCTGAGCCTGCCCCAGTAGGCAGAAGAAGGCGTGCCCAGTATGCCTTGGCCTTGGCAAAGAGGCAATGCATAGCACATACAGTGGCTCAGTAGGAACCCTGGAAATTATACCTCTCTCTGACTCACACATATAGTAAAAGGGATGCCTAAGTTGACAGAACCTGCTTTCAAACATGTACAGGGAGTGTAGTATGTGCATCCAACATAGGCAGCCCTGCAGCACCCCCTGAGGCATGATTGCCATGTGTTAAGCAATGTAACACCATGTAGTATATGCAAACCTGATGACCTTGAGTAACATCCTACCCTCACCAAGCATGATGCCACAATATGAAGACAAGATGATCAATTACAACATTTGGCTTAAGTATTGTTGTTAGTCAAAGGGGATCCAATGCCTGTCAGCCTTGGATGACATGCTGAGCAAGACACGATACTCCACTAGGGATGGCTTGCACCTATCACCCCTGGCCTTTTGGATACTGGCAAAGGCTGTTGTCACCCTCATAGTGCCTTGAAGAGGTAAGGCTCAAAACACAAACCCACCTCCATAGGTATCACAAGGGATAAGAAACTAGAATTAATGCTACCCAATGCCAGAAGTGTAAACTGCAAGATGCATGCAGTCCAAACACTCCTCAGCATGGAGAATGTTGATATCTGTGCAGTAACAGAAACATGGTTCAAGGCTCACAAGAGCACCCAAACACTACCATGTTACACCTCATAACATGCTTAACAGCCCCAAAACATGGAACAAACTACAAAAGGAGGGTGAGTATCAATAATTGTCAAGGATACCCACACCCCCAGGTTGGTGCCACAGCATGAAGCAGCACAGACTATCCACGTGCAAGTAACAGTGGCTAAAACTGCCTCCCAGTTTGTAGCCTGCTACAGACCACCCTCCTAAATCCAGGAACCGCACTTGGCCTACTTGTGAACACATGAAAATATGAAGGTCTCTCCAAACAACATTATATTGGGTGACTGCAACTACCCAAACATAGACTGGAAGCATTAGTCTAGCTCCAGCACCCTAAGCCTAAGGTTCCTAGAATTCATAAACTGAAATGCTATGGAACAACTTATTACCACTCCCACAAGAGGGGTAAACATACTGGACCTGATAATCACCAACATGGGGACTCTATGCCCAAGACGAGAAGTGTATCCCTCACTGGTAAGATCAGACCATAGAGTAATCTCACTGGATATTCACATCCCGACCCCAGTCCCTGGCCAGAAAACCACAGTGAAAAACATGTGTAAAGCAAATTTTGCACTCCTCCAAACTGAGATGGAATCCATTAAAGCCCTTGTGCCTGTGGAAAATATGGGCCAGACCTCAGAACCCTTTATAAATGCATTCTATGAACACCTTCAGGAATGCATGGATAATGCAATCCCAAATAAAACCAAGACCCAAACCTCCAAAGGCAGGCATCCTGTCTGGTGGACCCCAACCATTACCAAACCATGCAAGAGAAGGAGGAAGCTACTACATGATAGAGCAAAACCCAAAAAGGGAAGTCATCTCTGATTAGTATTATGACAAGAACCAATGGCCACACATAAAATCCTCTAAGGCCAACTACGAGAGATAACTTGCACAGAACACTAAGGATAATCACAAGGCTTTCTTAACTGATGGTAGGAACCTGGGTGGGAATTCCCAGATATGCTCAGAATTAGTCCATAATAACAAACAATAAACCAGACCCACAGACATTGCCAACATCCGACCTGACAGGTTCAGTGCAAACTACCCCCCCCCCCACCAAAAGGCCAAATATCTATCCCAGCAGAGTGCTGGCCCCCTGACATCACAGATGATCAAGTAACAGCCAGCATCTCCAAAGCAAAACACACAGCATCAATGGGACCAGATGGTGTCCTGGGCTGCGTCCAGCATGAACTCCAGAAATAATTGAACACCAAATGAAACAACTGCTCAATCTCAGCCTTACCACAGGATATGTACCCAAAGAGCAGTGTACAGCAACAGTGGTCCCTCTCCACAAAGGTGGTGCCTGAATGGATACTGCAAACTATCACCCCAGAATCATGACTAGCTTGGTCTGCAAAGCTATGGAAAGGATCATCATGGACCTCAGACATAAAGATATTGGGGACCTACAGACACTGGACCCTACCCAGTGTGGTTTTCTTATGGACAGATCCTGACCCTTAAACCTGTTTGAGTCATTTGAAACAGTCACCAAGGCCATTGATGAGGGGAAAGTGGTCCTCACAGCCTACCTGGACCTTGCAAAAGCCTTCCATACTATAGCCCACTTGGTCATTATAGATAAACTCACCAGCTTAAATATAATCCCCTATGTCAGTAGATGGGTTGCAAACTGGCTCAAGGCCAGAACTGACATGGTCAGAAATGCTGGAGCCATGTCAGACTCCAAACCAGCAACAACTGGCATCACACAAGGCTCGGTCCTGGCACCCCCCTGTTTGGTATATATTTCGCAGAGGTACAGGCCAACATGGAAGGACTGTGTCTGAACAAGTTTGCAGATGACTACAAACTGTGCACCATATTTGACCCTCCAGCTGACACAAGCATCCTTCAAAAGGGCCTCATAGAAACAGACAACTGGTGCCAGAGACATGTCATCAAGCTAAACACAGAAACGTGTATATCCTCCCCTTTGGTAAAACAGTAAGTGCTCACCAATTACCACATAGGTGGTAACCCATTAAGTACTGAAGAAGTAATAAGAGACCTGGGGACACAAGTTGATAGAAATCTCTCATTTGGCAACCATGTGGCCGTAGTGGTTAGACAAACATTCATATACCCACCTAATCATGAAGGTATTCACATCTAGATCAGGGGAGGTCATCGTGCCTCTCCAGTCATCCTTCATCAGGCTCACAATTGTGTACAATGGCCCTTGTGGGATGTACCTTAGCAGAAACCTCCAGCAACTGGAAAGACCCCAAAAGTACCTCAGCAGGAGGATCAAAGGGCTCTAACAGATGCCATGTGCTGCCTGATTAAACAAACTGCAGCTCCACACAGTGGCATACTGCCTGGCCAGAGGCGATCTGTGCCTGATGTATAAAGCCATGTCCAGCCTGGAATCAATGCACATGCTGCACCTTGTAAAATCTGAATCCCATTGATCTATGCACATGAGAGACCTGAGCCTCAGCACTGACATAAATAGGACGTGCTGTAGTGATTGATCCATAACACAGAAGCTCCCTCAACTCTTGAGTAAACTCCCAGTCCAGGTTAGCCAGAGAGTCCTTCATTGACTCTCTTCAAGAGGAATCTTGATGAGTGGATGGGAGATTGTAGGTATACCCTGGGTATCACTTTTATGTCACAGTTAGACAGAGGCATGGTATACTAACCTTAAAAACTGTCATGGTAAACTCCAGTTAAAATGTGTGTTGAAGGACAAACACACTCTGACTAGGATTAGAAATGCCCTACGGCACATAGCCTAGTGTTTGTCAATGTCCACCCAAGTTGCCGAATACACTACTAATGTTGGACAAGCCTGGCCATAGCTGAACAAAATGCAACATGGTCATATTTGCATAACTGTCCCTTAACCAGTCTGGTGTGATCAGTATGAATATTTAAAGCAGTGATGGGACTCAAACCCAGGATACTGTGCACCACAGTGAAAGGACTGAACCACTACACTATGACAACATGACAGCGTCTGGTCAGTATGAAAGAATGTTGACAAGTGTATGCAAACTGTCCCATGGAAACCTTGCAGGCACAGCATAATCCCTGTTGGGTTCAGATGCAAAGTATGGTTTAAATTTTATTCCTACTTCCAGGGCTAATTTTAGCAATACCATCATTGATATAAAGAAATTCACCAGAAAATTGAATTTATTTTATTTGATGAATTTTTTTATCAGACAAAGAGCAAAGAAATAAGGTTTTGATTAAACCTTCAGATTTCACCCCCCACTTGCATCACACTATCAAGGTCTTTGAGGAACAATGCATTCAGGATATCACTCGAGTTTTGAATAACAAAAGTTACATCACTAACAATTTGAATAGGGATGAAAGGATGGCCCTCCAAAATCTAAAATCACTTTGTAAAGATTTTAGATTCATGAAAAGTGACAAGGGGGGCAACATTGTTATTATGAGCCAAGTGGCTTATAATAACAAAATGTTAGACATTGTCAATAATGGTGAAGAATATGAGGTTATCAGCCTTCATGAAATCAAACGCAGGATGCGTTTTATTCATTCTGAGCTATATGCCCTATTCATGACAGGCGACATTACTCGCGACATTTATGACTTTTGTATGGTTCAAGAGCCACGCATAGGGGTTATTTTTGGTATACCCAAAACGCATAAGAACATCAAACCCCCCCCCCTTAGACCTATTGTCTCTTCACCACATTCTGTAACTGAAGGGATTTCTTTAGTAGTTGATGCTGTGTTGGGGCCCATTTTGGCTGGTGAAATTTCATTTATTAAGGACTCGTGGCATTTTTTAAGCAAATTTGGGTTATTCTTGCAGGAAAGTGGGTTTGATCCCATGAGGCACATCATTTTTACCATTGATGTTGTCTGTTTATATACATGCATTCCTCATATTTCAGGAATAGATGCAGTCTGTGATTTTTTACTCAGAAAAAAATTTGGGTTGACTACAAATGCTATTTCCACCATTAGGTTATTTTTGGAAATCATTTTGGAAAACAATTTTTCCCTATTGGGGCAAACTTATTACAGACAAAAGAAAGGGGTGGCCATGGGGTCTCCTGCTGCACCAGCTTTTGCTAATCTAGTCATGGCTTGGTGGGAGTTTGAGGTTATGCTCATTTTAAACAGGAAGTTTCACATTAAGTTTTATTGTCGTTTTATCGACGATTTATTTTTTGTAATAGAAGGAGATTCCTCTACTGTTGATTTTTTAATTTCAGAGATTAATTTATCTTCTGATTTTTTGAAATTCACTAAAGGATGTTCAGGGTTGCAGGCCAATTTTTTGGATGTGTTTCTTTATTGGGATGAAAATGAATCTAGGTTACATAGCAGGATTCACCGCAAGGAGACGTTCACAAATGGATACCTGCATTACCTTAGTAATCATCCAAGGCATGTTGTTAAAAACATTCCTCGTGGTCAACTTATAAGAGCTAGTCGTATGACTTCAAAAGTTTGTGACCTTATTGATGAATTTAGTATAATTATTTCTTTATTCAGTCAGAGAGGGTATAGCATCACTGAACTATTTAAGTCAAGGGACGAGATTCTAAGCAGACGTTCTACTTCTTTTAAAGCTTTATTAGATCACCCTATCTTGTCAGTTACCACTATCAATGGGTTAGACAAAAAGAATGATATCAATAAACACGTTATGTGTTCATTAGATATTAGCTCTGATGGGGGCCAGATCAGGCAAATTGTTACCAACAATTGGAGGATAATAATTGGCAACAATGACATACAAAAAATCTTGGGCAATCAACCTTCTTTTGTTTTTAGGAATTACAATAGTTTGAAAAAAACTTTGGAATTTCATGATTTGAATCAAACGAATTTACATACAAACAAAATTGGAATGCATTGTTGCCACAGCTGCAATATGTGCAGGTTTATCTCTGAGGGTCCCTATATCAGGATAGAAACCATCGACAGAACCTTTAAGGTTCCAGGCTATGTTGATTGCAATTCTAAAGGGGTTGTTTATATTAGTTTTTGTTCGGGGTGCTCTGCTTTTTACATTGGCATGACGACCAGATGTCTTAAAACTAGAATAAGGGAGCACATTTACAGCATTAAAACTAGGGATGAAAACAGTGCTCTTTTTAAGCATTCAGTTGTTTGCCCTTTTTTCAAAAAATTTTTATTTTCTATTTTAGAAATTGTACATTCTGATTTAAGAGCTGGTGATTACAAAAATCATCTTGGACAACGTGAGACTATTTGGCAAATTAAATTGAATTCAGACAAATTTCCAGGACTCAACGACACCATTAATGTAAAATGTTTTTTAAAATATAGGAAGTTACACGTTGACAAAGATACTAATACCATGTTATTGCTTACCTAACCAAATATTGTACATTTATCAATTTTTATAAGTGTTAGTGTTAATTATTTTTAATTAATTGTCAATTTGCATGTAATTGATATGCATTTTTAAAGGTTTGTCGGTAATAATTTTTTTGCATTCTGAGGAAGTCTTGTGACGAAAGCGGGCATTAAAATTGAAGTACGCTATTGCTTTTGGTTTCTTTATCTCGTGCTTTGGCTTGGATTTTGTTTTTATTGGTCATTTCGTGCTTTACTTGGTTTTCAGACGCAAAGCAGTTGGGCAGTAAGAACACAACATGACTTCCAACACACACACGATAAATGTCAAATATTGTTCAAGTTCACACACAACCACAAATGTGGTGGACCTCAGATCTCAACATATGGAAAGGTAACACTGGGCATGCTCACACACTTTGATAACTGAGACATATGTCAGGCAACAAACCATGGAAAGCCTGAACTGGGCATGCTCACACACTTAGGCCATGTCTCAGTATAGCAGTCAGCCACACATATCTGGCATTTGTATGTGTTAAGCCAGGAACTCCCCACAATACAGCAATCTGCCCAGTGCACACAGTTAAATGACAACAGAGACATAAGTAATATACTGGAACCCTCTCATATTCAAACATCTTCCACAGATACACAAGTTATTCATACAAACAGGGAAAGCTATGGCAATAAAGACCTGCAAACAGTTTATCAGCAACAAATATTGTGCATCCGAAACATAAACATATGGGTGTAGAGGTCAATACTAGGCTGTTTACCCTAGGGAATACATAAACCTAGCCAGAGTGTATTTGGCGTCTGCCTCCCCAGTACAGTAGCCTACTGTGCCTCTGTAAAGTAGGTCACAGAAGGCACCGTTTAAGGCTAGTTTGCTGTGCCTCCGTCAAGCAGGGACACAGTGGAGATTGCAGGGGTTGAATCTGCAATGTCACATCCATGTGGCTGGAGTTTGCTGGAAGAGGGTTGGTGAGGGGCTATGTCTAACATTAATTGGGAATCAATTCCAGACTGAGGGGAGCCTTACCTGCAGTGTCTGGACAATTTCACTGTCAAAACTTGCAAGTGATGATTTTGAGGGATTGCAGTGTCTTGCCAATACTGTTCAGAGATGTCCTCCCTCTGTGGGATATTGCTCTGTTATGTATTAGCTCCCTCCTTCTGTTGTACAGCTTATACATGGCTGGTGTAAACCAGACAGGTGTCCTGTTGTGGAGGAGTCTTGGTTTTATCTGGGATTGCATGATCAATGCAAAGATTCAGGATGCTCATAGAATGCATTTGTAAAGGTTTATGCAGATTGGGCTGTATAATCCTCCAGCACGGGGCATTTGAAGTATCCCACCCCAGTCTTCACAAGTGCAAAGTCTGCTTTTGAGAAGTACTTTGCAGTGATTGCCTTGCCTGGGGGTGGGGATGGGATATGGACGTCCAGGGAAAGTTGGTTATGGTCAGTTATTAACAATGGTGGTCTACCTCTGGTGTGGAACATAGAGTCCCCAAGTTGGTGATGATCAGGTCCAATATGTATTCCCCCTTGTGGCTGTGGTGACTGGATGTTCATCGTGCATACAGCTGCAGTCATAACAGATGGGTTCTCCTGCCGTCAGGCGGGTCCTCGGTCGGCCGAATTCCAAAGTCTAGGTCCGACGTCAGTTGTCGTCGCTTTCTTTCCTGACGTCAGTGCGACAGGGGTATATAAGACACAGCCGACGCCATTTTCTTCAGTCTTTTTGCCGCGCGGTGCCCGAAGCAGAAGCAGTTCGCAAGTGCCGGTCGGCCAGCTCCTGAAATTACGAAAAATTGGAAACCAAAGTCTTCTTAAAGCTAAGTACCCCGTTGGGGAAACTTTTCTTGCCTCAGACCGATGTCAGACAAAGTTAACAATTGTATTTCTTGTGGGAAGCAAATACCACAAGGATTTCCATTCCCTCTGTATACCTTGTTTAGGCCCAGACCACGACGTCTCGGGCTGTCGCTTTTGTGCTACTTTCAATGAACGCACTATTAAGCATCGGGCGGAGTTCGCCCAGCACTTTTTTGGTAAAGCTTTTGATTATAAAATGTCGTCGGAGACTCCGACTACCGTTTTGTTCAAAAAATGCAAGGACAAAGACCGACACGCAAGGTCCGCGGCCTCCACCGACACCACGCCAAAACCGGCTACACATGGTCCGGTTCTCAGCGAGGTGCCTACGCAGCCCCTGACTACCGACAACACTTCTCTGGCGGTGTCTTCTTTAACCGAGACCGCAGGTACCTCGGCCCATACCCTGACTACAGCTACCAAAGCCACTGTGAGTGTTGAGCCTCTTAATGTGGACAGGTCCACTTCCACCCATGGTGTCTTCAGACCCTCATCTTCCTTTTCCATTAAGGCCTTTACTAAATCCAAATCAGCCATGCATCCCAAGAGGCCTGTTGCACAGGGCCCATCTCCAGGCCCCATGCCTAAAAAGCAGATGCTCAAAATGGCTGAGGATTTAATTACTCTTATCAGGGGTTCCCAACCCCTCTGGACAAGAGACCCAGAGTGGAGGAAGATTCTCCCTCTTCTGACCAGGGCTCCCTTATTTCAGAACATTCTGATGAAGAGGAGCACTGTACTCCCTTTGAAGATTCTGATGCAGAGCAGTCCATTCCTTCTGTATCTCCCCCAGAGGATTTTTCTTTTGGGGAAACCTTGCATACCTTGAGGGAACACTTCCATTGGGAAGGCCAAGTTTTTTCAGATTCCAAGAAAAGACTTAGGGAATTTCTTTTGCTACCTCAGCACAGACCTCTGGTGATCCCTCCTGTCCTGGACATACTTGATGATGTTTACTCGGAGGCTTGCCTTAATCCGATTCCTGCCTCCTGCCCCAGTCAAGCCTGATAAGTACTACAGAGTTCCTAACTCACACCAATTTCTTTACAAAAGCCATAATGCTGACCCTGAAACCATTTCTCAAGGCCCCAAGGGAATGAAGGCCTCTACTGCTAAGAACCCATTACCTTCCGAAAGAGAGTCTAGAGCCTTAGAAAGGTGGGGAAAAAAGGTATATACCTCGGCCACCCTAGCCATGAGGGCCTTAAATTGTCAGTTCCATATGCTTAAATATCAGCAGTTTCTGTTATCACAATTAAGGAATAAAATGTCACAACCTGAACAACCAGATTTTAAGACGTTACAGGATATGATGCATAGTGCAGAACAAGTGGGTAAACACACATTACAATGTGGCTATGATGCTCTAGAGGCCTCAAGTAGAGCTGCTGTTACAGGATCAGTCATTCGTAGACATGCCTGACTTAGGGAACAAACCTTGCCTGATCATGTTAAAGCTAACTTCTAGATGCTCCTTTACAAAAGGATGTATTATTTGGTACTAATGCTGAGGAGATACTACGGAAAATGGAAGAAAAAGCTAAATCTATGCAAACTGTCAAAGCCTTTCTACAGGTACAACCACCACGTTTTAGCAGAAATTGGCCTTCAAAAAACTGGTCCTTTCCAGCCACGGACAAGCCCCAAAGAGGTAGATACAGGTACACAAGGGGCAGAGGACAATCTCATGGATCATATAGAGGCAGACAATGGCAAACTCCAGCACCAAGAGGTGGCGAAGACAGTGCACAACAATACAGGAAACAAACCCAATGACTTTCCTCTTTGCATGCCAAGCAAGTCTCAGCTGGCAGCACCCTTGGGAGGAAAACTGACATTATTTTCAAAAAATTGGCATATTATCACAACAGACAAATGGATCCTGGACATTATAAACAGAGGCTACAGATTTCATTTTCACACACTTCCAAAAATGAGAGGCATGCAGAACCTGCCACACAATCAAAGGGCAGAGGCTCAAATACAAATTTCAAAGCTCATGGACATGAAAGCTATTCAAGAGGTACCTACTCACGAACAAGGTCAGGGTTTTTATTCCAGACTATTCCTGGTACCAAGGAAGAGAACCGATTGGAGACCCATTTTGGACGTATCCATCCTAAACACATTTCTACTCGTACCAAAATTCAAGATGCTCACCTTACAGCAGCTTCTTCCCATGCTGGGCAAGGAGTCTTGGCTGGTAACATTGGACCTCAAGGAGGCATACCTGCATGTCCCAGACAAAACTGCAGAAGATACCTCAGATCTCTTGCAGGTTCAATCCACTATCAATTCTCTGCATTGCCTTTTGGCTTATCTACTGTGCCCAGAGTATTCATGAAATGCCTGGCATCAGTAATTGCCTACTGCATACTTCAAGGGATACAAATTTACCCTTATTTGGACATTGCCTGATCCAAGTGGACAGCAAACACATACTTCTGGAACATCTGGCTTATGTAACACGGTTATTGAATTCTCTGGGATACACAGTCAACAAAGAGAAATCCAGGCTAACACCATCTCAGAAAATAATTTTCCTGGGTGCCAACTTGGACACAAACACCCAGATGGCCTATCTTACGCCAGAAAAACAGGGGCAACTAACTCAGTACTTCAAAATACTAGCAAATTGTACCAGGCTAACTGCAAGGAAAATCCTGCAGGCTCTGGGCTTCATGGCATCTTGCATTCTTCTAATCCCGTGTGCAAAGTTGCATATGAGGAAACTTCAGTGGTACCTAAAAAACCTATGGTCTCATCACAGTCACAGTTTGGAAACAATAATACCACTAATCCCATGTTTGCAAAAGGAATTTCTATGGTGGGCCCAAGCATGCCAAACAAACACAGGTCTACCATTCTGCAAGCCTCAAGCAAATCAAGTCATCACAACAGACGCTTCAGACTACGCCTGGGGGGCACACATGACAGACAGGTGCATTCAGGGCAAATGGTCCCAAAAGGAAAAGCACCTTCACATCAATCGAAAGGAAATGCTAGCAGTGATAAATGCAATTACAGCTTTCAAGGACCTCCTGCATCCAGGGAAATTATTGATAAGAACAGACAACACCACAGTAATGTGGTACATAAACAAACAAGGAGGAACACATTTATACCCCCTGTGCAGGCTGGCCATGTCACTTTGGAACTTGGCTCTGGAATGGCAAAACGAACTTCAAGCACAGTACCTGCCAGGTTTGGAAAACACGCTGGCAGACAATCTAAGCAGAAATATGACAGACCCGCACAAATGGAAGTTGCATCCTCAAGTGTTTACAAAGATAATCCAAGAGTGGGGAAGGCCAGACATAGATCTCTTTGCCTCCCACAGGAATCATCAATTGACAAAATTCTGCTCAAGGACATTCCATTCAAAGGCCTGGAGAGTGGCCGCCCTTTCTTTCAGTTGGGCAGCACGGACAGTTTATGCCTTCCCATCTTTGCCTCTTCTGCCCAAGGTGCTCTTGAAAGCAAGAGCAGACAGACCAAAGATGATACTGATCGCTCCAGACTGGCCAAGACAACACTGGTACCCACTCCTGAGGAGCCTAACACATTCTCCTCCCTGGACTCTACCTCTAATGCCTCTTCTACTGACTCAGCACAGCTACAAAACTCTTCACAGTCAGTTGAAAACACTCAATCGGGCTGCATGGAAAATTCCTTAACACCACAACAGACCCTACTCTCCAAGGAGGTGCAGGATGTCATTTTGGAGGCCAGAAGGCCATCTACTAGAAAGGCTTACTCCAAAATGGAAACGGTTTTGCACTTGGAATGAGAAAAAAGGCCAGGATCCTAGAAAACTGAATTTACCTCAGATATTACAGTATCTAGCTGAGCTGTTGAACAGTGGACTTTCATTTTCCTCCATCAAAATCCATGCCTCAGCCATTTCTGCTGAATACAACACTGATCCACCATTATTCTCCCACCCACTCTTAAGACAGCTCCTCAGAGGGGCTAAGAATATAAGACCTCCAAGGAAACAACCAATTCCAGCCTGGGATCTTAATTACATTCTAGAAAAACTAACATTGCCTCCCTTTGAACCAGCTGCCTCAACAGATTTGCAATATTTGTCCTGGAAAACAGCTTTCCTTCTGGCCATTACCTCAGCTCGTAAGGTTTCGGAACTACAAGCCCTCATGGCTGTGCAGCCCTTTCTCATCTTTCATCAGGACAGGGTTTCCCTACGAACCAACCTGTCATTTATGCCTAAGGTAGTATCCAGGGTAGCTTTAAATCAGGCCATACACTTACCTACCTTTTACCCCAATCCTCAAAACAAAGGGGAAAGGCTGCTACATTCCTTAGACATCCATAGACAGCTACGTTACTATTTGGACAGAACAAAGCCTTTCAGGAAATCAGAAGAACTCTTTGTGTCCTATGCTGTAGGAGCTCAAGGGAAGCCAATTTCCAAACAGACTATTTCAAAATGGATAGGCCACTGCATACGGTTTTGTTACTCCTTTCATGGTAAATCTGTACCTGCAGGCATCAGACCCCACTCCACAAGGGCCACAGCTACCTCTGCAGCCTTCCTCAGAGGAGTCCCTACCAAAGATATTTTGGAGGCAGCCACTTGGAGTTCTGTGCATACCTTCACTAAACACTACCACTTTCCTTTATACTCCAAATCTAGAGCAGGCTTTGCCACTGCTGTGTTGCAGGGCATTCTGGCTCCTCCCAGTTCCACCTAGTGCCTACCACCCTGTGCGTAGCTTTGGGATTCTACCCATCTGTTATGACTGCAGCTGTATGCACGATGAACATAGTACAGTTTTGTACCTACCATAAATGTAGATGTTCAAGTGCTAATACAGCTGCAGTCCAGGTTTCCCTCCCTCCTTCCCCTCTGGGTACAGACCTAGTGGCTAACTCCTCATCTCACAACTTGATTGGGTTATCCTTCTATGGTGTATTTGCTTGCAACTACTGGTTTTGATTATATTGCAATGCATGATTATATAATATATATATATATATATATATATATATATATATATATATATATATATATATATATATATATATATATATTTATATATATATATTTATATATTTTTATATATTTTGCCTTCCTTCTGGGGGCTCCTGACATCTGGGGCAAGAAAGACTGAAGAAAATGGCGTCGGCTGTGTCTTATATACCCCTGTTGCACTGATGTCAGGAAAGAAAGCGACGACAACCAACGCTGGACCTAGACTTTGGAATTCGGCCGACCGAGGACCCGCCTGACGGCAGGAGAACCCATCTGTTATGACTGCAGCTGTATTAGCACTCAAACATCTACATTTATGGTAGGTACAAAACTGTACTTTCTGCCATAGCACATGGATTCACAAATTGTAGTGGCTGTAGGGTGATGTTGTTGAGGCCTGAGTAGTTCCCCCAGTCAATATTCCTGTACCTGACGTCAACCACTGTAATGGCTTATGTGAACACCGTCATATCCTACACTGTGCCCAGGGAAGCTAAGTGTGGTTCCTGGGTATGGGAGGGGTGGTCTGAACTACACACCAAACCAAAAGTCATTTTTGCACAATGGTAGTTGTATATGTATGGCCTGTCATGCTTAGTGCAGTGGTAACAACCCAGAGGTGTGTGTATCTGTGATGTATATCAATACACTCCCTGGTTGTGTTGTGTGTTACAAGTCCTGTGGTCATGAAGCATGGTATAAAACATAACCTGGCAGTGCTGATGTGCATTTGTGACCCTGAAGTAGGCGTCTGTTAATGCATATATATTGTTATCCCCCATACTGAGGGATAGTAATAGATGTACATACCTCTTTCTAAAAAATGATGTCAGCACCCTATAAATACCGCAGGAGAAGTAAAGCCACCCAGTAATGCAAATAGCGTGCTCTGCTAATGTGCCTCTTTCAAGTGTCATAACATGGTTAGGTAGGGGTTTGAATCCTACAAATGCTCAGTGTGTGTGTTTGGGGAGGGACAGGGTGTGTGCAATTCCCTTTGAAAGGAATGTCCCTTTTGGCAACTGGAATAACACACTACATGATGTACATTCCTCTTTGTAAAGACTGATGATGTCAGCAACCTATAAGTACAGCAGAAGAAAGGAAGCCACCCAGTAATGCAAATAGTGTGTCCTGCAAATGCGTCTCTCTCAAGTGTTAGGTAGGGGTTTGA
The DNA here is from genome assembly GCF_019279795.1 of Protopterus annectens. Lineage (NCBI taxonomy): Eukaryota > Metazoa > Chordata > Ceratodontiformes > Protopteridae > Protopterus > Protopterus annectens. The sequence continues at coordinate 1,179,133,274 of NC_056741.1, read as the reverse complement.
ATCCTGAAAATGCTCAGTGTATGTGTGTTTGCGGGGTGGGGTAGGTTGTGTGCAATTCCCTTTGAAAAGAATGGCCCTTTTGGCAACTGGAATAACACACTACATGATGTACATTCCTCTTTGTAAAGACTGATGATGTCAGTACCCTATAAGTATAGCAGGAGAAGGGAAACCACCCAGTAATGTGAACAGTGCGTCCTGTTAATGCGTCTCTCTCAAGTGTCATAACATAGTTAGTTAGGGGTTTGAATCCTGCAAATGCTCAGTGTGTGTGTTTGGGAGTGGGTAGCAGGGTGTGTGAAGTTCTCTATGAAAGGAATAGCCCCTTTGGCAACTGTAATAACACACTACATGATGTACATTCCTCTTTGTAAAGACTGATGATGTCAGCACCGTATAAGTACAGCAGGAGAAGGGAAACCACCCAGTAATGCGAATAGCGCGCTCTGCTAATAAGTCTCACTCAGCTGTCATAACAGAGTTAGGTAGTGGTCTGAATCCTACAAATACCATGTGTGTGTTTCTCACACAGTTTGTCAATGTGTAGTGGCTTTTGCTTCTATTAGTGTATGACATATAATTATAACAGTAATTTCAATGCACACATCAGGTATGTGTGTGCCACATAGAGATATGTACCTGTGACCTTCAATAGTTCCTATGTGTGAAGCCCGCCTCATATGAATACAGTTGTAACCTGTGCTAGCATGTCCAGCAGATTCCCAGACTGTACGCCATACATGTATGTTGTTGACAATGCAGGCTACTGCAGTGATCTGTGTCCTAGGCCATCTGGGTGAGGGTTCATGTCTGAAGTTTATGTCACACATGTTATAACACAGCAAAGGCTGTGAGTAATGGACATCCAGTGTAGGTGTATGGCAACTGTTGCTGATATGCATAAAGTCACCTTCTTGCTTAGGTGATACACCAAGGAACTGCACAATACCTTTGGAAATGTGAATATCACAGGATAGACAAGAAAACATTTGTCCATATGTACACACCATCACCCGTTCTACATGATGGGTGCTGCCACCTACATGGTACTACTGGAATACTATGTTAAGTACATGCTGATGACAAAGTTACAGTTGCGTTACAGTAATAGAGCATGGCTTGGACAACAGGTATCTATCTGTATGATACCCTTGTGGTGGTCATGTGTTGCATGTGTAGAATGCATTGTAGGCCACAGTATACATTTCCAGTCATGGATGAAAATATCGCTAGTGTGTTGGCATGTACATGAGACTGCTATATGCCAAAGAGTATTCTTCACAGGGATGTGTGGGGCTCAGTAAGAATGGCTACTGGTATAGTGTAGTGCTGCAGGGATATCACTGACACTGGGTTCCCTACATCTGTGTATCAGTTGAGGATACATCATGTAATAGTTTCATAGGTTCATACTAGTCTATCCACCCCAGGGCAGTTATAAGCCTAGCCAGACTGTGTTTGTCTTTCGCCACCCATTTGAAATGAATTGTGATGTGGCCTTTTTCCAGGTTAGTATACTCAGCCTCTGTGTAACAGTTACACAGAAGTGATACCCGGGGTAAACCTACAATCTCCCATCCACTCAGCAACATTCCTCTTGCAGAGAGTCATTAAGGGACTCTGCCTAGCCTGGACTGTGATTCCATTACAGAGTGAAGGGAGCCTCTGTGTTATGAATCTGTCCCTCCAGCATGTCCTATTTATGTAAGTGCTGAGGTGCAAGTGTCATGAGCGCATAGCTCCATGGGATTTGGAATTTCTGAGGTGCAGCATGTCCATTAATTCCAGGTTGGACATGGTTCTATATGTCAGGAATCTGTTTGAGCCCTCTGATTTCCTTGGTGAGGTACTTCATGGACTGTCCAGTTGCTGCAGGTCAGATGTCTGGTAAGGTACACCACAAAAGAGGCATTGTACTCAATTATGGGCCTGATGAGGGATGACTAAAGAGGCACGATGACCTCCCGTGATCTAGCTGTGAATCCCTTCATGATTAGGTGGCCTATATAAACTGTCTGTGTAACCACTACAACCATGTGGTTGTCAAATGAGAGTTTGCTATCAACTCAGATTCTCAGGTCCCTAATCATGTGTACAGTACTTAATGGATCACCACCTATGTGTTAATTTGTGGGCACTTTGTTTTTGACAAAGTGGATGACTATACACGTTTTGGCATTTAGCTTGAGGCCATGGCTCTGGCACCAGTTGTCTGTTGCTATGAGGCCCTTTTGTAGGATGCTTCTGTTGGCTGGTGAGTTGATTATGGCTCCCAGTTTGCAGTCATCTGCGAACCTGCTCAGCCACAGTCCTTCTGTGTTGGCCTGTACCTCTGAGAAATATATACCAAACAAGAGAGGTCCCTGGACTGAACTCTGTGGGATGCCACTTGTAACCGGTTTGGAGTGTGACATGGCTCCAGCAATTCTGACCATGTGTGTTCTGTCCATGAGCCAGTTTGCAATCCATCTAGTGACATAAGGGTTTATAGTTATGCTGGTGAGCGTCTCTATAATGCCCTAGTGGGGTATTGTACCGAAGGCTTTTGCGAGGTCCAGGTAGGCTGTGTCGAACACCTTCCCCTCGTCACTGGCCTTGGTGACTGTTTCAAAGACATCGACCAGGTTTGAGAGGCAGGATGTGCCTTCAACATAGCCGAACTGGGTAGGATCCAGTGTCTGTAGGTCCCCAATATCTTTATTTATGAGGTCTATGATGATCCTTTCCATAGCTTTGCAGACCAAGCTAGTCAGGCATATGGGGCGATAGTTTCCAGGATCCGTTGAGGCACCACCTTTGTGGAGAGGGATCTCTGTTGCTGTACGCCACTCCTTGGGTACATATCCTGTAGTAAGGCTGGGATTGAACAGTAGTTTTATGTTTGTGTTTAGTTATTCTTGGAGTTCATGTAGGTTGCAGCCTGGGACACTGTCTGCTCCCATTGATGCTGTGTTTCTGCTTTGGAGAGGGCAACTAAGCATCTCAGATGTCAGGGGGGCATCACTCTGCTGGGATATATATTTGCCCTTGTGGTGGGGAGGGGGGTGAGATGTTTGTGCTGAACCTGTCAACAATGGTGTTGGCAATGTATGTGGCTTAGGTGTATTCTTTGTCATTTATGACAACTTCTGAACATATCTGGGAATTCCCTCACAGATTCCTAACATAGGTAAAGAAAGCCTTGTGATCATCCTTAGTGTCTTGTGCAATATATCTCTTGAAGCTGGCCTTAGACGATTTTATGAGTGCCCGTAATATTTTCCAAATACTGATCAGAGATGCCTTCCCTTTGTGGGATATTGCTCGGTTATGTAGTAGCTTCCTCCTTCTATTGATTTCTGTTATGTGGCTGGGGTCCACCAGAAAGGATGCCTGTCTTTGGAGGATTGGGTCTTGGTTATATTTGGAATTGCATGATCTGTGCATTCCTGAAGGTGTTCATAGAATGTGTTTATAAAGGATTTAGCAGTGTGGGCCATATTTCCCACAGGCCTGGGGGCTTTGAAGGATTCCACCTCTGTCTCAGTTTTGAGGTGTGTGGAATTTGCTTTAGACAACTACTTCACTGTGGTTTTGTGGGCAGGGGCTGGGGTTGGTATGTGAATATACAGTGGAATTACTCTATGGTCTGATCTTACCAGTGAGGGATACACCTCTGGTCTGGAGCATAGAGTCCCCATGTTGGTGATGATCAGGTGCAGTATGTTTTCCCCTCTTGTGGGAGTGGTAACAAGTTGTTCCATAGCATTTGAGTGTATGTATTCTAGGAACCTTCGGCCTAGGGTGTTGGAGCTACAGTAATGCTCCCAGTCTATGTGTAGGTAGATGAAGTTGCCCAATATAATGTTGTTTGGCGACACCTTCATATATTCATGTGTTTTTAAGTAAACCAAATGGGTTTCCTGGGTTTAGGAGGGTGGTCTGTAGCAGGCTATGCACTGGAAAGCAGTTTCAGCCACTGTTAGTTGCACGTGGATAGTCTGTGATGCTTCATGCTGTGGGACCAACCTGGGGGTGTGGGTAACCTTGACATTTATTGATACTCACCCTCCTTTCATAGTTAGTTCCATGTTTTGGGGCTGCAAAGCATGGTATGAGGTGTAACCTGGTGGTCCTAGGGTGCTCTTGAGAGCCTTGAACCAGGTTTCTGTTACTGCACAGATATCAACATTCTCCATACTGAGTAGAGTGTGGACTGCATGCATCATGCAGTTTAGATGTCTGGCATTGAGTGTCATTACATCCAGTTTCTTATCCCCTGTGATACCTATGTAGGTGGGTTTGTGTTTTCAGCCGTCCTATGTAGGTGGGTTTGTGTTTTCAGCCGTATCACCAGAATGCAAACATGTGCAGACATTACACTTTGGAATTAACACTGTTGTATAAAAAACTACAATGACAATCACACTGTTAATGCATCAGGCATGCTGGGATATACCCACATTGATATCATTACACTGTACTGTAAACAACATGATAATATTACTACAGTGCTATGTAGTCACCCTGTGCATTAGCACCATGCTATCCTGTTCCTGCATCAATGTTACAGATTGCAGGCGGTGGCACAGTTTCATCATATGCACAGGGCGTGTACTTGGTATGCCAGAGTCTGACATTGACACATCCAATCGACATGTATGTGTGTGTGTGTGTTAGTGAGGGACAACAGTACAAAATGGGGCAATGCTGATGTGGTGTGTGTGTGTATGTGTTAGCCCTAGGTGTTAGCATTATGCATGTGTGTATGCATGCACACAGTTCCACCACATGCCTGCCATATACGGGTGTTTGTGGACAGCCACAGACTGTCTGTAGATGTTGTTGTTGTTGTTGGCCTGGAGTCACAACACTTAGGAGGAGCTCCTCCACTCTGGTGAGGGGGGTGGATATGTACCCCACCACCTGTGGCAAGCTGTTGTCTGTGGATATCAGATGCACGCTGACTGACATTTCTAATTAAATCACTGCAGTGATGTCCGGTTATGCATGCCTATGTCATTTACCCGATGGACAAGGTCTTACCACAGTGCAGCCCTCACCTGCTGGTTCTGGCTTGTCCTGGAAAACAGTGTGGAAAGATCCCGCAACAGGCTGTGGTATATCTCCTCATCATCTGCAGCAGAATAACAGGGGTTGCGCTGATGCACCATCACCCTGGAAGGAAAAGAAAAATATGTGAGCAAGTAATATGGCACACGTAATACTCTACTGTACTGATATCACCGAACTGCCATATATAGCATCTGTCTGTCTATCATGGGATACACATGTAAATTACCACATATCAGTGCTCAGCCAACAACTGTGTGACAGTGCCTGCCACACTCCATACAACAAACTAGTATACACCAGCACTCGGCACACTGTTTGAGGTACAATGCACAACCTCACACTGGGGGTATGTATCAAGCTAATGGATGGAGAATATTGTCATCCCATGCAATGCATGCAATGCACATTTACAGTTTCACTGGTAATCCACCCTAGTCTTTGCTGCCATAACCCTACCTACACCGCAGTCGTACACAGGGAACTATAGCACAACATATGGCAATGTAGTATGTTTGTATCCCAATAATTGACACATCTTTCTCTGGCCTCACACCGAGGACACACACTACCATGACAGACACAAAGTCATGCTGAGCAATCACACCATTACAGACCTTGCACACAGTCAGTGTCACACACATTCCACCTCACATAGTTGGTATTGCAATGAGTACATGTGTGTGTGCATTGTGTCATAGGTAGGTACTGTGCTATTGGCCCTAGGCCTACGGCAACATAGCCTTATGCTACCCTGCCCCTTGGGACACATGTAATGTGATTGTACTTGCTCCTGTCAAACAGTTACACAGAGGTGACTCATATGGCATATTACCTATCTCCATAACATTCATCAGGAGTATGTCTGACATCTACTAATAAGGAGCCTTGTTTGTTAATACTGGGTGGTTTAGTCCAGGGTATGGTTTATTTGTGGATAGGAACCTGTACCTCAAGCATGTGCTCTTTACAGCGGTGACAAGGATGAGGGCCATAGGTCATTTGGGCTGGACAGATTGTGAGGTGTTACCATGGCGGTTGGACAACTGGTATGGGTGTGACATAACTCTGTATATCCAGCAGTGGTAACCTCTGTGTACATAGTATGAAAGGCACTCTATCTGTGGTTTTGTCAGTCACTCTGCATAGGGAATGTGTTTGAGGGCATTATCAGTCTTTGTTAGGTATGTCTGTGGCCTTTTCCCTTGCTGTAGTTGTCATGGGAGGTACATACTGTGTAGGACATTGCGAGGTGTAGAGGGGTACACCGACCTACATTTCCCTAGCTGACACACCATTTGTGATGACACGTACCATGTACAGGGACTACAAGACTAGTGTGCCACTGTGAATAACAAAGGGGAGGCTATTGTACACTTGTTTCCCATGTTCCCTTCTGACACCTCCAATAGTAGGCAGGCAACCACCTATGTGGTAGTTAGTGGTTAAAGTGTTTTGGAATGGGGTATGGTACTCCAGTATCCACACTGGTGTTCAGTCCATGCCTTCATCATCAGGCACCTGTTGCAATACATCTGCCCCCATGTGCCTCTCTCACTCTATATATAGATATATTCATATACATACATATCTATAGACATTCATATCTGTCTGTATATGTGTATGTATCTATATTACATCTATATGTATATACATATTCAATCTATCTATGTATATATATTTATACATACCTCTCTATGTACATATATATGTATATATATATATATATATATATATATATATATATATATATATATATATATATACATACACATACACACACTAACATACTTCTAAACATCCATTGCTGTGCAACCTACATTGTACATTGTACATTGTACTACAACCTACATTGATATGTGCACATAGCAACCTTCAACTACATTTGTATGTCCAGCCTTCACTAACAGTTGCAGTATGTCCCTTGTCCTATGCACATCTTCAACTACATATAGATACAGACTGCTAACACATATGGAGGGTTCACAGTATGTAGATTATTAGATTATGTATGTTTCTGACAGCTTTTTTGGATGGCTGGTTGCTGGCTGGCTGGCTGGCTGGCTTGATGGCTTGATGGCTGGCTCGCTTAATGGCTTGATGGCTTGATGGCTTTTTTTTGGGACTCTCTCTCTCTCTATCTCTCTCTCTCTCTCTCTCTCTCTGTCTCTCTCTCTCTCTCTCTCCAGTTCCTGCAATGATATTATTGCATGTGTGAACTGACAGTACAGGCTGCTTTTGTAGGTATCTGCACATGTGCATGTGATGGCCTCTGCACCAATTGTTGGCCAGGATTTACTAATTACATGCAGCCTGCTGTGTGGTAATTGCACTTTTCATAGTGATTTCAGGACAGTGCTATAAAATGTTAGGTTAGGTAGGCGTAGGCCTTTCAGGTTTGCAAGGTGGGGACCATGCTTTCTTTGCTGTGGACACTGTTGTGTCTGTCAAAAGGTTGGTATGTCTCTCATATCTAAGGCTGTGCTGTAGCCACTGAAATGCATGTTTTACTGAAACCTGACTGTTGCTTCTTCCAGTTCATTCTTCTCAGTGGGTATGTTAACTCACACCTAATAATGCTAACACTGTTTACATGGGAGTATGTACTTTTCTGTGGGACCTGTGGATTAACTGGTATACAACAGTAGCTCTTGCAATGTGTTGCTATGGCTTCACTATTTTGCCTTTACATTCACTCCTTGAAGGCCTGATATTTCTCTTTACTGGAATGTGTTGCTATGGCTTTCCTATTTTCCATGTACATTCACTCCTTGTAATGCATGATATATTTCTTTCAGCAGCAATTTGGTATATGTTTGGTGTGGTTTGGTGGCACTGCTTGTAGTCTGGTGAGGCCAAAGTCTTGGGTTTGACACTTACAAGGGTATCTTATTTTGCTCTTGAGCAGTAGTAGGGCCTTGTACTTTGTACTAACAGTTATTAATATCAGGCACATGCAGTGCTTGTAAACTGCTATACTGTCCTTAGTTTGTTAGATGGCTACATCCTTTGATATGTCTGGGTTGTACTCCTACATGAGGGTGTGCTTGTGGAAGCAATTATACAGCTATTCGCAGAGTGTGTAACAGCAGACAGGCTGATATGCCTGTGTGTTTCTGACACTTTCAGGCCTCAGATACTCTCAGGCATATATTTGAGCAGCCGCAGGGAATGGTACACACCAGAGGGATACACCCGTGATATATTTCAGATATTCTGCAGTTGTGACTGTGGGGTATTTTGAGCATATGTATTACTACACCATTTCTAACATGCAAGTAGTGTGTACTTTAACTTATTGACAGTCACCATTACATTGTATTCCCCACCTTTCTGCCTACTGTTAGTACATTTCACAGGGCGTCAGTGGGGCACAGATAACATTTTTTGGTAAATGAAGGACATCCCTGTAAATCAGTCACAGTTGGGATGTCTGGCCTCTTACCTATTCAAATATGGTGTTGTTTATCCTGCTCTGATACCGTGTGTGGTTTGTAAGGTGCTACTCTAACATTATTACCTCCTAGCATGGCTGTTTCTCTTATCACACTAATGTAATGCAATTCCACAAGAATTTCCAATAAAGATACAGGAAACAAGCTTTGTGTACTGGCCTTCCTATATTCCCTTTACATTCAGTTCTTCTATTTCATGATATATTGCTTTCAGCACCAAGTTCTTGTATATCAGTTATGGCTTAGTGGTAAATCATGCAGTCTAGTGTTTCCAAGGTCCTGTGTTCGAGACAGACAGGGGAATTTTATTTTGCTGATGAACAGACTACAAGCCTTGTCATACAGAGTGACTAAGGCACTTTTAAGCAGTTGTAAGTGGGTTTGCGCTGGTTTGCGCGATGATCACGCATGCGCACAGTTGCTTAGCTTCACGTACACATGCTTAGCTAAGCACACACAAGCGCACACCCGCTGACTACTGCTTAAAAGTGCTTACTCTCACTAACACCCACGCAAATTTTTTTAAAGAAAAGAAAATGGGGAGATAGGAAAGTGGTGAAAAAGGGGGCACAAAGAGGGTAGGACAGTAGGAACACAAGCTCGGGATGTGCAGGAAGGATGTAGGGAAGGCCCATAGCTGCCCATTTCTTTACCAGCAACAGCTGTGCATATGTGTGTAATTTGGTGTGACTTTTGAAACCTTCCACCCCTGAGAGAGGGGTGAGGACAACAAATTATGTTGTACAGCCAATTTTAATTATCAGTTGACATGTCCAGCAGACATGTCTGCAAAATGGGCAGTTATGTATGGGCGTACTTTTTTTGTGGGAACAGAGTGCCCTTTTTTTATTTGAGGTACAGGAAGTAGGTATATTTGGGGAAGTAGGTTGGGGAGGTTAACAGACAAGTATATTTGGGGAAGTAGGTTGGGGAGGTTAACAGACAAGACAAACAAGATGCTTACAGGGGTGGAGTATGACACATGTGGGGGTAAAGAATTGACGGGGACGGATGTTTGGATATCGTGAGCCCATGAGCCCACAGATGGCAACAGTGGAACTGAGATCCCCACCCATGGCCAGTTACCAGTGCGCCTTCACGGCCCAGGACGGGGCTGTTCTGGGGGCTGTATAGGATGGGCAGGCACACCCATGAGTTGTGCCACCATCGCCTCGAGCTGGCATAGGGGTTCAAGCACAGAATGCCTGATCTCGCTACACACCACAGACTAGACAGTTTGGAGGGAGAGTGGACGTTCTCCTCTGGCCATGCTTGCAGAGGGGGGACGAGCCCCATCCCCTGCAGTGCTTCCACCCGAAGGTGGCACAGGGCCACTGGAGGAGGTTCCGGCCTGGGCACTGGTGCCAGGTGCACTCGCCAGCTGAGGTGGGAGAGGTGGGTCCGCTGGGACCCGCCTTCCCTGTTGTCCTATGTTTAGCAGTATTTTATGACATTTTGGGTTAGTAACAAACAACACCATTCAAAATTAGTTGTAACAGCATGCATCAGTATTCCCATTAACCAAACACCCATGAATTCCAAACATTGAACAGCAAGCATAACACATGCATATTTAGAACAACAGTACACAATCCAACAGCATGCATGGTTGATTGATGGCAACAGGCCATCAGGTTTGGATATGTGAACAGGACACATGCATCAATGTACATGCAGATATGTATGAACCAACAGGACATATGTCCATGGGAATTACTTGTGTATACACATACCCAGTTTGGTGTAGAATGGCATCATTTGTGGAAATAGGGTAGGGTGAAGAAATATTACATTAACAACTTAAACTACCTGTACATATGCTGTACATTCCTAGTAGCTGCAGATATATATCCCCTACATGACTTAGTACAGTTTCCTATATGTAACCTTAGGAATGTTGGTGATGGAAATGTTACTGCTACATTAATATAATTCCATTTTTATTCATACATGTTCATATCTGGCTGTGTTTAGGTACAGCATCCTGCTACATTTGATTTATATGGCTCTAGACAACTGTGGATGTTCAGTATTTCATACAACATACCATCTCCATATTGCAAGGGTACAGCAACATATCCAAATTGTGGGACAGACACATTCCAGGTTCAGTACTTTATTACACCCATTTCACTCTTTGGTTGTGGCTGTCTCATTCATTTCATTATGTACTGACTGCAGTATAACTTTATTCCAGACTTATTACAGCTTTCTTGGTTGATTCATACCCTCTTTCTCACACTCTCACTTGTTTTATTTTTACAATTCAAGATGGTACTTAATTCTAGGCGTTATTAACATTTCTTACTTGGTTACAACAATCCTTTCCAACAGACTCACTTATTTCATATGGCAGATTTTAAAAGGGGATGTATTTGACACGTCTATCCTTTGTAGATTCATTACCAGTCATTTTCAGGCTGATCAGTTATCTGATATTACAATACAGGTGAAAACTCTATTTCAGACTTGTTTAATGTTTATTTCTGGATTACAGGCTGCATCACTTATCTAATCTTACAGTATTAGCAGAATCTTTCTTCTAGGCTTATTTGAACTTTATTAATATGTAACAACACTGAACGCTTTTACAAGCTGTCTCACTTATATTCTATATGAATTCCTGCAAAATAATTACTAACCTGCCTGGTGGTGCAACCTCACCAGCCTATCACCATAGGCTCACCGATTCATGGAACGGACACCTGCAGCTGTAATATAAATGAAGTAATATTGGAACATACATCTCCATAACATTAGGTTCATAGGTTCATAGGTTCATAGGTTCATACTAAGCTATCTGCCCGAGGGCATTTATAAGCCTAGCCCATCGTTTTGTGGCTTACGCCACCCCTTTAGTATGGGGAACTATACCCATTATTTTGCTGTGCCTCTGTCGAGCAGTGACACTGAGGTAATTCCTGGGGTATATCTGCGATCTCCCATCCATTGGTCAAGATTTCTCTTGAACAAGGCCAGCGAGGTGCTCTGCCTCACATGTACCGGGATTTTGTTCCACAGCATAGGGAGTCTTTGGGTGATGAATCTATCCCTCCAGCACGTCCTATTAATAGCCGTGTCGAGGTTTAAGTCTCCCGCCCTTGTGGCTCTGATGGATCTAGATTTTTGAGGTGAAGCATATTCATCAAATCTGGGTTTGACATGGCCTTGTATGTTAGGCAAAGGTCACCTCTGAGCAAAGGTGCGACTGAATAGAGCTGGAGTTCTTTCAGTCGGGCAGCATAGGACAGATTTTGAGACCCTTTATCCTTTTGGTGAGGAACTTTTGTGTCCTCTCCAGCTGCTGCAAGTGTCGGGTCAGATACATTCGAATGGGGCATTGTACTCAATCATTGGTCTGATGAGTGATGAGTAAAGGGAGACTATGACCTCCTTGATCTAGATGAGAATCCCTTCATGATAAGGTGGGCAATGTAGAAGGACTTCCTAACTACTTTAGCTACATGGGTGTCGAATGACAGACTACTATCAACCTGGGTCCCCAGGTCCCTGATAACTTCTTCTGTGCTCAGTGGATTGCCACCTATTTGGTAGCTAGGGGTAACCTTGTTTTTCCCGAAGGGTATGACTATGCATTTTTTGGCATTTAACTTTAGGCCGTGGCTCTGGCACCAGTTATCCATTTCTGTGAGATCCTTCTGAAGGATATCTGTGTCAGATGTGTTTTCTACTATGGCGCCCAGTTTGCAGTCATCTGCAAACTTTGTCAGCCATAACCCTCCTGTGTTTGCTTGTACTTCGGAAAAGTAGATGCCAAACAAGAGTGGGCCCAGGACTGAGCCCTGTGGGACACCACTTGTGACAGGCTTTGAGTCTGACATGGCGCCAGCAACTCTGACCCTGTGGGTTCTGTCACTCAGCCAGTTTGCAACCCATCTTGTGATGTATGGGTTAACATTTAAGCTGATGAGTTTTTCAATGATACCCGAGTGGGGTATTGTATCGAAGGCCTTAGCCAGATCGAGGTAGGCTGTATGGACTGCCTTTCCCTCATCAATGGCTTTGGTGACTGTTTCGAAAAAGTCAACCAAGTTTAAAAGGCATGATCTGCCTTTGACAAAGCCAAACTGGGTTGGATCCAAAGTCTGCAAATTCCCTATGTCTTTATTTATGAGGTCCATTATGATCCTCTCCATGGCTTTGCAGATAAGGCTTGTCAAGCTAATGGGCCAGTAATTTCCAGGGTCTGTGGAGGCACCGCCTTTGTGAAGTGGGACCACAGTTGCAGTGCCACTCCTGGGTACGTATCCAGAGGTAAGACTTTGATTAAACAGCTGTCGTAGCTGTGGGTTTAATTCCTCATTGAGTTTGTGGAGCACACAGCCGGGGACACCATCGGGTCCCATGGATGCTGTGTTTTTTGCTTTGGTGAGAGCAGTTCTCACTTGCTGGAGATGTTTGGGGGCTGCACTCATTTGGTATAGATATCTCTCCTTTTGGGAGTTTGCACTGAACCTGTCAGCCAGTATGATGGCAATGTCTGTAGGATCAGTAATCTTCACATCATTTTGAACTAGTTCTGAGCATATCTGGGAGTTTCTTCCTAGGTTTCTAACATAGCTAAAGAAGGCCTTATGATTGTCTTTTGAGTCTTTAGCTATTTTTCTCTCGAAATTTGCTTTGGATGATTTTATGAGAGCACTTAGTTTTGTACTTATAGTGATCAAGGGTGTCTTACCTTTTAAGGATTTTGCTCTATCTTGTAGTAGCTTCCTCCTTTTGTTGTAGAGTTTGTTTATGGCTGGGGTCCACCAGACTGGACGCTTGCCTTTGGTACAAAGAGTCTTTGTTTTGCTTGGGATTGCCTTATCCATGCAGTCCTGCAGGTGCTGGTAGAAGGCGTTTGTAAGTGATTCAGCGGCTTGAGTATTGTTTTCCGCCTCGGGGCCTGAAAGGAGACCACACTAGTCTTTAGAAGTGTGAAGTCGGCTTTTGAGAAGTTCTTTACTGTGGTCTTTTTTATTTCAGGTGAGGGTGGGATGAGGACCTCCAGCGAGATTAATTTGTGATCTGATCTCACCAGTGAGGGGTATACTTCCGGTGTTGAACATTGTGCTCCCATGTTCGTGATGATGAGATCAAGTATGTTATCTCCTCTTGTAGGGATGGTGACTAGTTGTTCCATGGCATTTGAGTTTATGAATTCCAGGAACTTTTGGGCTAGGGTGTTTGGGCTTGAGTAGTGTTCCCAGTCTATATTAGGGTAATTGAAGTCAACATAGGCTAGGATAATTTCTTACATACGTAATTACATGGATACTTACTCAGTAGTAGGGCATTGGGCATTTGCCAGGCCTCCTGGATCCAACGGTTCAGTTGGTCCTGCTTACGTCTCTTCAGGTCCGCATGGTGGTGATGGACCTGTTCACCAGTCCTTGGTATGCCTGTGGCACTGGTGAGATCATGTGCCAACTGGTTCCATGCCTCTGCCTTGTATGCGCCCCAGTGAACCTGGCCCTGCATGAGTTGAGCCTCATGATCGTGGACTAGGAGCCAAACCATATATTTGGACTCCTCAACACCCCACCTCTGTGCTCTAAAGCGACTTCCCTCTCCTGCACCTGCCATCCTGACTGCAAATGGGTACCACAATCAGTTATGCTGTGTATTTCCGCTTATGGGGCTTATATATGCCCATTTTCCTGCACTTATCTGTGATTGGCTATTTTGGATATTTATCAGCTTAAGAAAACCTACTTTGTCATGCTTCTATTTCCATTCATTCCTATATATATGCTAATACTGCATTTCTCAGTACAGCTGTCATGGCTTAGTGGTTTAGAACTTTGACTATGGTGCAAAGTATCCTGGGTTCGAGCCTAGGCATTTTCTTTTATTTTACTACTGTCTAGACAGGCTAGGAGGTGTGTGTCTGTGTAAAGGCGGCTTTGATACAGCTTGCCCAACGTTGCCCGCCGGTAAGCTGGTTGGCGTGGTGTGCAGCTCTGCGCAAACGGCTTATGCTGCGTGATGTGTTATTTGGCTATGAGCACTCATATTATGCTGGGTGAAGTGCTGCTCAGCTACAGGCACTCATTTTAAGCGTGTTAAAGTGCTGCTCACCTGCGGGCAGTCATATTAAGCTTGTTAAAGTGCTGCTCAGCTATGGGCACTTATGATCCTTTTTTATATTTTATTATGTTCGATTTCTTCGGAAATACATGGCCCATTTCATTACATTTTACTTAAATTATAGTTATATATATATATACATATATGTCAGGGGATTGTTTTACGCTTATTTCACTAAAATAGAAAATGATGTTGTGGGGGCTCGAACCGTGACTACCTCCTCTTTGGCCAACGTCTCTACCGCTACGCTATTGCTACTTAGCTTAATTTGCATATTTAAATCTTATATGCTTTTCAATGTCTGCTAACTGTGGCTGAGCAGAGGGCATACCCACACAAACGAGTGCAACTATGGGCAAACATTTTGGAAATTATAAAAAAAAAAATTACACTGCTATTTTTACGTTTTACATTACAGTTGGGTTTATAGTCTGTGGGGGCATGTGTGGTGTTGTGTTTCTTGACATTTCTGCGGACTCGCTCATGGGGGTTTACTTTCAGGACTCTGACTCTTCTGGGGGCGTGTCCCTTTGCAGAACTCGGCATTCGGACACGCCCCCTACTTTCCTACATGGACCGTGTTAGCCTAGGGTATGATTCAGCATACCCTCATTCATATGCATGGCATGCTGATGTCATACCGTTTAACTGCAGCCTTCGTGTAAGACATATTAACTCTTACACGGAGGTTTCGCGAATCCGGCCCATTTTCTTTAACTTGTTCAATCCTGTTAAAAATATTATCATATTTCACTTCGAAATTCATAAAACAATCATCCTCCACAATATTTTGATTTAACACATCCATTTCATCCATTAACTTTTGAATTTTACTACTGTTAGTTTTAATAATGAAATGCAACAGCTCTAAGCCATGCCAGTCAAACATGGCTAAAAGTTCTCTAAGTTCTTCCTGCCCTGCTTTAATGCCATTTGGAAACTTATACATATGCAGTCCTTTGGGTACTCTTTGGACCCAAATACATTCTGCCAAATAGGCATTGTCAATTTGTAGACTACGTACCTTGTTCATTTTAAGTTCAAATGTACGCAGACGTGTGTTAATGTCCATTGGTCTGCTAACAGTCTCCTCTCTGTTAAAATTCAAGTTTCTATTGATCCATTGTTCAAACCGATGGTTCTGTTAGAATTAGTTTGCTTATTAAAGTTACCCTGGCCGCATGGAACACTGTTGGTTTGTGTTAAACAAGTTAGTTTTGGACTGACTACAACAGCTTTTCTTGTTGACTTTAATCCACAGGAAGTCATCATTGGGTGCATGGGTTCATCTGCAGCAAGGTCTCTTGGGAGCTGTAGTTTATCCAACGTGGATTGCATCTGCTTGTATTGTGATGCTATTAGTTTTATGAGATGAGTTAAATTACCCTCATCATTCACTGATGAAAACTCCAGCAATTCCTGCACTGGTGAAACTGGTGTAAAATTGTTCAAAGCAGTACTGCTGTTGGTATCCATGACAATGGTATCAATTAACCGTTATGTCAGGCCAAAATAAAGGCAAGGTTGGTTTCCAAACACACTCCAAAACACCAAAATGCACAGAAAAAAACATTCTCCGAGGAGAAATGAAAACTGTATAAACCAACACACCTCGTGGAACCACACCTGATACCAAAAGAAGAATCCAAAGTAAAATTCTTCCGTTTATTCACAGCCACAAAGTAAGTCAAGCACTTTCATCTGCCACACTACAGGACTTTACCAAAACAGTTAACATCTGTCACAAAGTGCTTTTATCCTTGAATTAATTAACAGCAATTAAGTACTTAATTCAGTTATCCAATAAAAGTGTTCATGAACTTTTAAAACATTCAAGAAGTCTTTCACAATATATGTGATTACTATTTTAAATGAAAGTAATTATTATTAATGAATATTAAATGATTATTAATATGAATACAAAACAAACATATATTGTTCAAAAACTTTCTATAAAAACGTTCACAGTTCATAATTTAGTCACTCTTTCTTTAAGTATAGGTACAAGGGAAACATGGCCATTCAGACCTGGAGGGTGGGTGGCATTTAACAAAATCTGCCATCTGTGCTCACCTCTATATATGTTATTTGACCAGTCCCCCCCAAATAATTTCCAAGATACCAAAATGAAATCCTTGCCTAACCCCACAAGAGAGTGTATGCTTATAGAACGCATTGTTAGTATTGTGTCTCAAAAGCATATAAATGTTCATATATTCTTTTACGTAGGGATCTCTCTGTTTTCCCCACGTAGAACATGTAACAGTCTTGGCAAATAACTATATATAGTAACCCACTGCTATCACAGTTCCCTTTTTTCAAGTAAATCTTTCTCTGGGGGTCACCTGTCACCCATGTGTAAATGTAGGGATAATACTTGCTTAAACCACAACTAGTTGTACCTCCTTGGGTGGGTTGTTGGTGGATGGGATGTTCAAGCAAAAATTTCAAGTTATGTCCCACCATAGTTGTAATTAGTGTTTTTTCTCCCAGTTTGCTACTTAACTCTTAGCTACATTGCAATATTAACCAGTTGTGAGTCAAAATATCCTTGACTTTACAATCAAAAGTTCCAAACCGTGTAACCATAGTGTTGGTATATTCTTGTTTTTTATTGTTGTTGGGTCTCCCTACCCTATTTGTGGTTGTATCTTGACCTAAAAGTGGAACAAACTTGTTTCCCCACCCCATCAGAATTTCGTCAGCCAAATCGTAAACCATTTTTGGGGGGTACCCTCTGGCCAGAAACATAGAACTCAAATTTCCTAGTTCTAATTTAAAATCTGTAATAGTGGAGCAGATTCTGGCTCCTCAAATTATCTGGCCTCTAACTAGGTTTCTTTTGATGTAATAGCCTTTAGCTTATGATGATATGGTATTGAATTTTACTTATGCTGAGTTGGACATGGAGGAGCTCAAGTGCATCATACTGCTTGATCAGTCTTGATGTGTGGCTGTTTTTGGTGAATATTGAGACACCTTTGTGTTTTGTCCCTTTCTGTGCAGTAGCTAGTCAAAAATGTCTCAAAGGCATTAGAGCCTTGCACTGCAAGGGTGCTTTCAATGGCTTTAAACCACGTCACCATAACTACACAGATATATAAATTCATCAGGGTGAGGAGAGCTTGGAGGGAGTGGACTTTTTGGTTAGACCCCTGGCATTGCCATACCTTTATGTTGTCCTGGGTTGGTTTTGCCATGTCAGAAAGTTCATCAAGTTGGCATTGGCTAAAAAAGACACTGTGGAGGTAGACTAAGTTTTAGCCAATATTTGAAAGCCTAAAGAGTAGAGGTGCAGACCATTTATGTTGAAGCAGAATTCTCTCAACCATATCCTCCCAAGCTGACAGATATTGTACCCCCTTCAAATGACACCAAAAATTAAGCCAATTGTTAAAGTTGATTACCTTCTGCTCATATTGTGGCATCATCTTCAGAGAAGCTAGAGTGCTGCTCAGTGCTAGGCTCATACCAACCTGAGACACATGGGAGATGTCCATCGTGCTTCTCTTGACATAGTCTAGAGAGGTACATCGCAGGTCATGTTCACCCATGTGTACAAAGACAGAGTTGTTCTGGTACTTGTGGTTCAATGACTGATTTCATTTCTCTAAGTCTTTTGGGAATGCTGTGATTGGAATGGACCCATTCATAAGTCAAAATATGATTAAAGTCAATGACCCAGGTGAGTGGGTACATGATGCGGCAGATACTGGACCCTGATACGTAGCTGATTGTGATCCTGTCCCTGCTCATCTTAGTGAGTGGAACGACTACGTGCTTCATGATGGAAACACCTAGGAGTAGAACATTTGTTTGTGTGGAGACTTGCCTTATGGGCTTACAATTTGAGAAACCATGAGCTGAAACTGCATGTGTAGTGGTGGATGTTGCATTTGTAGAATATTTGTCTGGTTGCTGAGATTCCTATTATACCCGCATCTATGAGGCCTTTGAGGTTTTGGCAGATTACTTGTAGGACCCTCACCATATGTGAGTCTATGTACTAGGTCTTTAGTGTAAGTGGCAGGTGGAATGTTGTGTGTTTCTGACAACCTGTTTGGTAATTGCAATGGCTGTATATGACAGCCTTACCTTCATTGATAACATATAATTACATCTCTCACACACTGTATCCAGTTGTTTAAAAATTAGTCAGTTATCAGTAAACAGAAATATGCTACATTGTCTTAGGGTGCTCATTTCTATTAAACCAGCTGCAGAGGCAGAAGGAAAGTGACTATCCATGGTTTCAGATGATTGTTCCATGGATTCCAAGGAAAGTTTACGGAGGGATACAAATTCGGTTTACATAGGTCATATTTAATTGGAACTATAATGTTTAAGACAAGACTGTTGGAGAAAAGCTCCTATGTGCCTAAAACCACGGTAATGGGATTAAAGGGGATTACAACAGGTTTGCTTTGGTGCTTTTAGGCTGAAATTACAATCTTAGTGTAGTCTCACAAGCCACTGCTCATCTATGTGCAAATCAGGTGCTACTTGCAAAATCACATACTCATGGGAAATACGTGCATTTTTTTTTATAGAGAAAGTTGGATTCTAAGTATCTCTCATTCCAGAGAGAGCAGTGCTTATCTCCTCTGCCCAAAACGCAACATCTAGCAAAATTGCCGACTTTGTACACACACAGAAAAATCAACAAAGAAGCAAACAGCCCATTGGCTAGTCACAAAATTACACACCAAGGCTTTCTAAGTGATTGCCAAGCTCAGACGAGACCAGGCTACAGTCTACTTCCATTAGAGTGCAGACTTAACTTTTCTAAGTGCAAAAATCATTAAAAAGCAACCGAAAGAGAAGGAACTCAGTAATTGCAACAGTAAAATACCAGCAAGCACTTTGAAATAAATTATGTTTTTTGTCACTTTTATGTTGCTGCCTATTTTCTGTCTCTTTCAGGTTTGATTTTCATTCCTGCTCCTTTCTGAATTGGTTTTGCTAATATGAACCAGAAGTTTAAACATGAAACTGCACTCATTGCAAACATTCTTAACCCTGGAAGATGCTGACATATGTGCAGTCACAGAAACCTGATTATCCTATCATACATTCAAATCCCAAAATGTGATCAGCAAAGCCAAAGGAGGTGGAGTTTCAATATATATTAAAGACACACACATCTCCAGGTTGGTCAAACAGTATGGCGCACAGGAGACACTCCAGGTACATTTAACTGTTGACAAGACCCCTATTCAAATTATAGCTAGCTACAGGCCCTCAAATTTGACTCAAGATGCCCACTTCACCTATCTGGACCTCTTCAAATCTATCAAGATTTAACCCTTTACTCTGATCCTGGGTGACTTTAATTACCCAACCATAGAGTGGAAAGACTACTCATGCCAGAACACAAATGCCCAAAGATTCCTTAATTTTATCAATGCAAATGACTTGGGAACAGCTAGTTGATGCCCCCACAAGAGGTGATAATATCTTGGACTTAGTATTAACCACATGAGTAACCACTGCAGCACCCCTACGGTATCATCCTCCCTGATAAGATCCAACCATAAAGTGGTCACTTTTGAAGTCACCATCTCCTCTGACCCCCCTCTAGCTAGGGTCAAACAAAAAACTTCTCCAAAGCTGATTACAACCTCCTGACAGATGGTATAAACAGATTGACAGCCGCCTCCCCCACTGTAGGAAGTAGCTCTGATGTCCAGATCTACACCAAAGTACTATACAAGTACTTATAGAGATGCATGGAATCAGGAATACCTTACAGGACAAAATCATCCTCCTCAAGGAAGAGTAAACCTGACTGGTGGACATCTGCAATAAATAAACTATATAACAAAAGGAAACATTGCTGTCCAGGACCAAGAAGGAGCAGGTGCTCAACTGGAAGCAATCTCTCCTTAGCCTGAACAAGCAAATAAGAGTACTAGTGAAGTCCTCTAATGCCAACTCTGAGTCCAAATTGGCCACATCTACTAGAGACAGTCCTAAGGCCTTCATCACATATGTCTACAATCACAACAGAAGCACCCAGATCTGTTTTATTCATAGATTAGTACTAACTGCCCTTGAGAGCCATTAGACCATCCTCCCAACTGTTCAGAGCTGGTGGTCAAGGACACCACATATACACATGCTGTAGATATAGCCAATCTACTGGCTGACAGATTCAGTGAAAACTTCTTCCCTCTGTCCCCTATCAGTAAATCAGGACATCCCCAGTCCCTGACTATCACCTCTTATCTCTAGGAAACAGGTCATCACTGCCCTCTCAAAGGCAAAAAATACAGCCTCCATGGTACCTGATAACATCCCAGGCTGCATCCTACATGAACTCAGGCATGAACTTGCAGCACCATTAGGTATCCTATTCAACCAAAGCCTGAGTCCCAGCTGAGTGGAGGACAGCCACTGCCATCCCTTTACACAAAGGTGGAGCATCCACAGATCCAGGAAATTATAGACCCATCAGCCTAACTAGCCTGATCTGCAAGTTATAGAACAGATTATCATAGACCTCATTCACAGGGACATTGGCAACCTCCAAACACTCGACCCCACACAGTTGGGCTTTGTCAAGGGGAGGTCATGTCTGTTAAATCTGGTTGACGTCTTTGAGACAGTCACCGCAGCAATGGACAAGGGGAAGACAGTGCACACCACCTACCTTGACCTGGCCAAAGCCTTCAACGCTATTCCCCACTCGGGAATAGTATATAAACTCCCTCAACTAGGCTTCAATCCATATGTTGCCAGATGGATAGCAAACTGGCTCACTGATAGAACTCACCAAGTCAAAATAAGGGAAGCCACCTCAAGCAGTATACCTGTAATGAGTGGCATACAACAGGGATTTGTCTTGGGGCCTCTGATATTCTAGATATACTTCCCTGAGGTGCAGGCCAAAACCAGTGGGCTATCGCTGACTAAGTTTGCAGATGATGGCAACCTGGGTGCAGTCATCAATTCCCCACGTGAGGTGGATGTCCTCCAAGAGGGTCTCACCCAAACAAATAACTAAATGACTGGTGCCTGAAACATGGCCTCAAGCTGAATGCCAAACAAATGCATCATCATCCCTTTTCGGGGAGTGATGTCCCCACATGTTATCACATTAATAACATCCTAAGTACGCAATCAGTAGTGAGGGATTTGGGCACCCAGGTTGATAGCAGCCTGACTTTTGACCACCATGTTTCTTCCGTTGTATGGAAAGCTTTCTACATGGCCTACCTCATAAGTAAGGGTATCTCATCCAGGGACAAAGAGGTCATAAGATCCCAGTATTCTTGCCTTACAAGGGCAATTATTGAGTACAACTCCCCCTTTGGCATGTACCTCACAAAGCACATGCAGCAGCTGGAGAGACCACAGAGCTTGCTCACCAGGAGAATCCAGGGCCTCAAACACCTTTCCTACACAAATAGGCTAAAAGCCCTGTCCCACTGCTCAGTTTTATACAGACTCCACAGATGTGACCTCTGTCTGCTATACAAAGCAATCTCAGACCCCGCCTTGATGGAACTGCTGCATATCCCCAAGTCAAGCTCCACTCAAGCAACCAGTACACGCAACCTCAACCTGGTCTGTGATATCAGTAGGACTTGTTGGCTGGACAGATTTGTGTCCCAGAGGCTCTCCCATCTGTGGAATAGGCTCCCTGTCCATGTCAAGCAGAGTACTTCATTAACCCTTTTTAAGTCCAACCTGGTTAACTGGATGGGAAACAGGAAATACACTCCTGGGATTCCACCTGTGCCCCTGCTGGACAAGGGCTTTGGGAGTTGACTTATCTAAACAGGGGCTAAACTCTTGGCTAGGCTTATAAGGGCCTCAGGGCCAATAGCCTAGTAACCTCCTATCTCCCTATGATTCTATTTATTTTCTTCATAGTTTGCAAGTTGTACTCTGGATCTGAAGATGTCAACAAATATGTATGCTGTCTCATGAATGCTGACTTGTTCATATTGTCAGTTTCATGGAGACCCATACCTCCTGCAGAATGAGAGATATATGATCATGCCATGCAGTGGCTTTATAATACTATTTGATGTACAGAGGAGTAGCTAGTATTCTGCCACTCGGTACCATCCCCTGATTTGGCACCCCCTCCCAAATCTAAGATGTAGAGCAAAAAAAAAAAGCCCACTGCTCAAAACAACCTTCTCTCTTTACATTTCATTCCTCACACTAAGCACTCCAGTTAGTTCTAAACAACAAACAAACAAAACTGTACTTTCTTTTCTTTTAAAATGTAACAAACAACTGCTACAGTTTATCCCACAAACAGAGCACAAAATGCTTCAGTTCTGCCCACAAGTGTAGCACTGGTATATAAATGTCAGTAATGCACTGCAATGAAGACCAGTCTTGCCCCCTAGTACTTTGTTCCAAGACAACTGCAGCCTTCACCCCATCCTAGTTATGCTACTGTTTTCATGTTTAACTGTGTAAATGATCCACTGCTTTTTGGGACCAGTCATACCAAAGTTAGAACAGGAAGAGCAAGATGATTTATAACTTGTACTTTATTCCTCCTAGATGTCAGACAGTTTTCAGTATTATTTCAGTATTTTAAAATATTCCTTACTAAGCTTTGTTCTCATTTGTTTATGCTGTACTACTGACCCTTCATCTATACCCAGGTATTTATATGCTCCCTGTTGTTCAAGTTCTTTTATAACAAGTTCCTCCCCCAGGTCAATGTTTTCTTGATACTGCAGTTTCTTGCTATAAATGTTACTTTTGCACATTTATCAAAACCAAATTTCATTCTTTATATAACATGAAAACATTTAAACCATTTGTAGAGATTTACTTGTCAGATAAGCTATAGAGTTTTAAATTATCCAGAAAAATGAGATGAGGCATCATTGGACAAGGCTGTTTTTTTGGAAGCCGAGTTGTAATCACAGCCTAATGGGTTAAAGGCAATGCAGTGGTGACAAAGAATCACCCTGGGATATGTTGTATTTTATCATGATCCATTTGTAAATTGATTCACCCCGTACATGGAATTTATCAGTGTAGAGTATATTTTATACATCTGTAAATACTTTTTTATAATTTCACCATGCTGCATTTAGGTTTGTCCCCTTCTAAACAACTTTTTTATGACTTTGTTTAATAATAGATACTCTTTTGTTCCATATGATTTGATGTATTACCTTTCTGTTCCATTACTGTGATTGATTTTTTCTATGTATAAGCTGTTTGTATTCATACAATCTTAATACGAAGCTACAGTGTACACTGCACTATGATATTGGAGTTCCAGCTGGAAAACTTATATACTAAGGTATAAATGACACAGTATATTGCAGTCCCAGCCAGGTCTCTCCAGCATTAGGCAGACAGACATTCCTTAGCAGACTGGTTGCTAAGTAACCCATATCAATGTTTGGCATCCTCAGCTCTTCAATTGCCAAATCTCAGTGGCCAGTGTCAGGTTATTATTACAATCTCTGTTAAAAGAGAGAAATGCTTTGGCAAACTAACTTCATTTATCAGCTTTACCCTTTATGTTCACCTTGCTTGACTACTAGTCACCTTGCCTTAGTCAGCTGGCAGTCAGTCCTTCATTCACTACATGCAGTGAAATACAGCCTTGGAACATTTCTTAAGTAAACTTCATCCTTGCTAAATCAGATTATTTTAATGTATGGGTACAGAACAACAAAATGCTGAATCTCGTTGTACACTCATCCCTCAGTAAAGTCTTTACATGGAATAGGTTTAAAGTCCCAGATCTTGCATTTACTACCATAACCAAAACTGTAAAAACTCCATGTGGTAGAAGAAATAACAGTATGTTTTCCAGAACAGTGAAGTATTATGTTACTAATAAGCTAATTTGGTATGATATCCAGCTTGTTACCACCTTTCATCACAGTAAAGCAAAAACCCTGCTTCTAGGTCAGTTGCTGAAGACTTTGCACATCACTCTTCTGCCATACCTTAGTTAATAACTCCTGTTCTCTGGGCTACTGCCATTCTAGTCATGATCAGCCTTTTTCTAGACTGTACAGATTCATTATATTTCATACATCCATCCCTCTCTTTCTCTCTCTGTCCAAAAGACCAAAAGAATATTAAAGAATATCTCCTATGAGAGCAAAACAGGAGTTAGCAGTTTTTCCCAATGTTTAAAATTGCCTGTGACACTGAAGCCCAAATGACCTATATTTTCACAACTTTATTTTCCTATAAGGCATTCTTTGATGTGTGGAAGACTACAAAGTTATTCATATCCCCAAGGATACCTCATTTTCCTATTTGGATTCTGGCCAGACAGTATTACTGGTGTCCACCGTAGACAAAAATGTAAAGGTAGCTACTCGTAAACAGTTGAAAGAGTCTATAGGAAAATTTGGCACACTGCATGATGGATGGCATTGCTTTTGGGGAAATCATAGTACTACATTGTACCAGTGATATAATATATGCAAAGTACAAGTGATATAATTGATAAGGCAATGAGTGCTTATACTCGGGAGTAGATTGTTAGGCTGACTGTAGTCCAGTTGAATTTTGATTTCAGCAAACTGGATGAAAACTTGATTGGATTTAGTGGAAATCTATTGGATATTACTAATTTATATGTTTACCACACTAAATATTGTTTTGCAGTCTTACTGTAGTTCACATGATATTAAAGACACCAAGTCTTAAGTCTTTTATTTATGAATTATTACACTTTAGCCAAATGAACATCACAATTTTATAAAATTCCTGTGCTGTAAAATATGCATTGCAAACTGTTGATATGACCAGTCCATCAGTGAAAGTGTTACAACAGTATACTTCTAAAAAAGATTTATAAAAGATTACTGTCAGAGTTGAATTAAAACAACAAACAACAGTTTTACTGTGATTATTCATGTGCAAGGGACTGATTTATAGTGCTTAGAGAAGAAAAAAATTGAATTCCATTTCCACAAGGTAAACTTGATAAGTTCATTATTTGTGTGATTTTAATTATATCACTGATTTTAAGTTCAATTTTTGGTCGTTACTATATTTCTATTGTAATTTTTATTTCATCTCAATATCTGTAAATTTAAGCTAAAAAATTCTTAATGCAGAACACTCAAAAAAGTAAACAATATTATAAGAGGCAACTATAAGAATGTAAGAAACAACACAAATTCCACACTGACAAATTTAATAGTAAAAACAGTCTTAGCGCCTCGGCCACAACAGCCTTCAACGAGTACAAAAGTTTAATGAAAATACACTCCCATATATATATTAAGTAATCAATCAATTAAGCACAATCAAAGATATGATAAAGCTCTTAGTCCTGGAATTTAAAGTGAACAGCACTAAATAACAACTCCATTTAAATACATCAAATACATAAAATACATTAATAAAAATAAAAACTAAAGTAGATATCTCCAATTTACTTCTTTATTTAAACCCATTGGTGATAATGTATTACATTTTAATATGAAAACAGTTTCCTTATAAAGTAAAATATTTTTAAGTAATTTATCATCCCCCTTCTTAACAAAAACTTGTTCTAAGATAGTAGCCTGTAATAAATTAACATTACAGCTATGTTTCTCCATAAAATGTAATGCCACGGGACTCTCTAACATTCCCCTTTTAATATCCCGAACATGTTCCTGCAACCTAATTCTAAATTTTCTTTTTGTTTTCCCAATATAGAATAGGTTGCAGGGACACCTAAGGCAATAAATTACACCAGATGTATAACATGAAAAACAATTATGTGGTCTAAATATTTTTCCATTTATTCTGGAAAAGTGTAATTTAATATAGGGACATACATTGCAATCATAAAATGGTATAGTCCCACAGATGGACAATGAAAGACCCAGTTTACTTGCTGGAGAAACATAATATGCTTTAACTAATTTGTTCCCTAAATTCTGTCCTCTCTTATAGGCAACATAAGGAACATCAGGAATAAGTTTACCTATCAATTCATCTTGTAACAAGAATTTCCAATAATATTTAACAAGATCCCAAATTTTGCTACTTAAAAGATTGAAAGTAGTAACAAAAAAGATATTTTGTTGTTGTTTAGCTACCTTCCTAGATATTGTGGTCTTGAAATTGACTCTCCCAACTTCAGTATTATAATTTTGATTTCTGCTGTTAGCTTCGCAATTCATATTGAATTTTAATAGTTTTTCAATTGATTCACTAATTAAATTGATATTATAACCCCTTTGTAAAAACATATTAATTGATTTATTGATCTGTCTCTCCAAGTCAGAACCATCATTACGAAGTCTCGATAATCTAATAATTTCCCCATAGGGTAGAGATTTCAATGTATGAGGTGGATGGCAACTAGTTCCAAATAGATATTGGTTGCCATCCACAAATTTTCGGTGGACTGTAGTGGAAATAAGTCCATCCTTCTCTCCTGACAAGCAAATGTCTAAAAAATTCATAAAGTTCCAAACTGTAGACCATCAAATTTAATATTGTATATATTATTATTGATTTCTGAGACAAAGGTAGGTACTAAATTTAATCCCCCCTTACATAAAAAAATCAAATCATCAATGTAATGAAAATAAAACAAAACATTTTGTTGCACAAATGCGTTAGTATAAATATACTCCAACTCAAATTTAGACATAAACAACTTGGCGCACATGGGAGCAAAAGGTGCCACCATGGCCGTCCCCCTTAGTTGATGATAAATCACTTCATTAAAACTAAAAAAAATTATTCAGTAAGCAAAAATGGGTTAAGTCTATAATGTAATGTGAAGTAAGACTATCTCCCAAAAAGTAATATAATGCTTGTATTCCATCATTATGACTAATATTAGTATGTAAACTAACAACATCCAAGCTAACCTAAAACATATTTTCTGTCCATATTATTTGAGATATCTTATCAATAAAATCAAAAGAGTCTTTAATATAAGAATCAAGTTTTTCTACAAAAGGTAACAGATAACCATGTATAACAATGCCAATGTTCTGAAGAAAATAGTTAACGGTAGAAACAATAGGGCGACCAGGAGGGTTTGTCAAATTTTTATGAAGTTTGGGAAGACAATAGAAAGTAGCTAATTGACAATTCTCCACATTAAATTTGGTATCAAGATCTTTTTTGCAAAAATAACGTAGGCGTACACCCTTCTCAATCAATAAAGTAAACTCTTTCATAGCATTCAAATACTTTGCAACCTCACTTATTTCATAAGTCGAAGCATCACTCAAATGTTGCATGCACATGTTATAATATTGAGTGTAATGAAGCAAAACAATCTTATTGCCTTTATCAGAAGGCTTAATAATTAAATCATTTATATTCATAAGACTTTTTAAAGCAAGCCATTCATTCTTCATCATATTAAAACACCAAGAACTCTTGTCACATGTATCAACAAGTTCTTGAACAGAAAAATAGACCATTTCAGAAAATTGTATAATGGTACTGTTAGTATAAGGGGGTATGAATTTACTACGAAAATCAATACCTGTAGTATTTAGTAATGAATACGCATTGGAAGAAGTACAAAGATCAGCATCATCAGATAAGCAAGAAAAAAAGCTGTCATCACTACTATCAGTTTCGGGACTAAGTTCATAATCATGTCTATATGGGTTCCGGCATGTAGATCGCGGGACGATTGCCCGTGAGCTACATTGCCGAAACAAACAGGCCGCGACACCGCCAGATCGTAGAGCAGTGCGGCCGAAACACACACCCGCCATCGGAACCGACGTCGGAAGTAAAGCACACACATAGCGACGACCCCTAAAGCAGCTATGCTGCAAACCAAATGCCAGAACCGCGTAATACACACAAACGGCAATGCTGTCACGGAAACCTGAGCAAAGCAGCAGTGAAAACACACGCATACACACCACATAAAAAAAACCATAAATAACCCACGCATACACAAAACAAATGTAAACACAAGCACAAATACCCCACACAGACACAACGTACAATAAACCACAAATACCCCACGCATACACATCACAAAAATAAACACAAGCACAATACACCACACAGACATGGTGCACAATAAACCAGTAATACCCCACGCATAGCAAATACACATGTACATACACAAAACTATCCACGGCAACAACAACTTACCTGTAGATCAGCTACACTCCAGGCAAACCCGAACAGTAAACAGGCACAGTAGAGTAGAGTTAGACTCCAGAGTGGAAGCAGCTGCAGCATTTCCCCTGTCCATGCGCCATGTCCCTGTATATAAAAAGCACGTGACAGCCCAGAACTAGTAACCCCTGTACATTACCCATCATAGCAATAATACTCCCAGTAGTGGAAGCCATGGAGATGTGTGAGACTGTAAAGCCCCTAAGAGGCACGTGCAGCTAACAGTGTACAGAGTTCCAACTACAAAAGTATGCACAGCACATTACACAGACCCTTTTAGGAGTTAATAGTATACATATACCTGGACAGCCTTACGTGCAACACACAGCATCTGTCCAGCTATGGCCCCCCCTAGTACAGAGGCAGGTGTGGACTGTGGACCAGGGAAGATGTCCAGACAGCAGTGTCAGCCCCCACACCCACTGTAAAGCAGCATGTCTGCATGGTAGGTTCTGTAAACCCATCCAGTGTCCCCCGTGGCCGGTGTACAAAGGTATGTAGGCCCAATTAGGTAGAGGAGGGTGCAACACTGGGTTACTCCCCTATGTAACCTCTGCCACTGAAACCGAGGCAGGGCCCCACACCCTGATTGGGTAACAGGTACAACTGGGAGTTTAAAGCGACATGTACACCACATGTAGAAACTCTGTATGAAGCAGGAGATGGTTGAGCCCCATGGCTGTCTAAACTGCAGATAGTGCCTCCATAGCATAACAAGCAGGTAGACGAACCTGTAGTATTGACATCTGCACAGTGCACCATCACAGGCAGTACGGCAAGACAGGCTCCACCACAGGACAGCATAAAGGAACTATTGGCACAACTTATAGGGGAGTGTAGTAGCGCTGACCGTACATAGATTTACCAACTATACATGCTGTGATGGATGCCGAGAGGCCATCTGCAAGTGGTGTTACAATGCTGGAGGCTATGTACCGATATAGCCCTGGGCAGCTTGGCAACAAGTATAGCACAGTGCCCAGCCAATGGGGCAAACCGATGCTGGTAGTCGAGGGATACCTATACCATTTGGAGCGTGAACTGCCACCTAAATGGTACTGGGCATGTATTGAGCGGAGACTGCAGGCCTGTAGAGGTCGTGCCATCACTGTACAACAGGAAGGGGGCGAGGAACTGCTGAAATCACTGCCTCACCAGCATGGGCCGGATGCAACAATAGCCCAGGTCGCTACACTGCGTGCGGAACTGCGGCAGAGGGCGGTAACTGGAAATGAGTTGCCAAGTTTGGTGATGCAGACTGTCCTAGGCACAGTGGATGAGAACATACTGCAGGATATGCCTTGCCGTGCAACATTACGTCGTAGCATAACCAGGGTCCATCAGAGAGCACATGCAGCACTGAGCACGCCTCCAGTAACACTTCCGGATATTGATGTCAGCCACTGTCCACTCCGCAGTGGCACCTTTATGCTCTGTAGGAGATCTGATATGGATGGGACGGATTCCCTGGTTCTCCTTACAACAGCACAGAACCTAAGTGATCTGTGTAGAGCTGACATCATTCTTGCCGATGGCACCTTCCCTACCAGTGCCAATATATGTCGTCAGCTATATACACTACATGGCTGTATTGGGACCCACACCTCATCAAGGATTGTCCCCCTAGTGTACTGTCTCATGACTAGGAAGTCAGAGTCTGCATACTACAGTATGTGGGAGATACTGAAGAGTATGACTGCAGAACAGGACTGTACCCTGGCTCCACAGTATATAATGACTGCTTTCGAGAAGGCAGCGATCCATGCCAGCTGTAAGGCATTTCCAAAGGGTATTCTGAAAGGGTGCCTTTTTCACTTTGCACAGATCATTTGGCGCCAGATCCAGCATAACCACCTTGTAGCCCTGTATGGTACGGACGCCGCGTTTTCCATTGCCATATGCAAGCTAATTGCATTGGCATTTCTACCAGTTGAGGATGTTATCCCTGCATTTGTGGACATTGTTGCTATGTTACCGGACTGTGCACGGCCTGTTGGCATATTCCTGGACCATCATTATGTGCGAGGCCGACCACGCAAGTATGCATCCCGCTGCTCCTCACAGCAACGACTACCGTCATCCTATCCTTTACGTTTCTGGAATGTTAGTGATGTGACCGGCATGGATTTCCCACGGACCAATAACCAGGTAGAGGCATGGCATCGTCAGCTGAAAGTGTTACTGGGATGGCCTACAGTGCAGTTATCAGATCTTTTGACTGTCCTGCAACAGGAGCAGAACCTAACAGATACCCGTCGAGAATCTTTGTTTCGGGGGATGCCTGTTACACCACGAAGGAAGGCAATTGTTGTAAGGGAGCGTCGTCTAAAACACATCCTGCAACATAAGTGTGACTATAATGATGTGCAGGAATTTCTCCGTGCTGTGACACATTTCTATAAGTTATGATTATGTCATGGTTTAGTATGCACCAAGCACTCCCCACATTACTTTACATTGTGCATTAATAAAGGCCTTGCCCACAGCACACAGGTTTTAGTGTACCACTCTGGTGCCCACTTGGCATCCTAGTCTAGGCGCATGTTACACTGTTGGTTGCACATGGTGGTTTCTAGGGGGTGTGGTGTTTAGATCACATATGGGGTTTTTGTCTGACACCTGTGGTTAGGGTGCAGGGGGTTATTTTCTTTTCGCAGGGAATTGTCTGCAGGCATTTGTCACTACAGCTAAATTTCCATACTGCCATCTGTCCACATCCAGTTGTCCCACAGTGGGTTGTCGCACCGCCTAGGTGCCTGAACCCTGTCTATATGCCCGCTCATCCCCCTGTGCAAAAAAGCATTTCAAGTGCAATTTTCTAACAAATTTAAAGATTTCTTGTTTAATTAAATAATTCCTAGGTGTAACAGTAAGTAGAAATTTCAAACCCAACTGAAGAACTGCTATTTCTTTTGTTGGTTAAAGCAGAACCAGATAGATTAACTACATTGGATATAAAAACAGAAGTAGAAACAATATTAAGATTTTTCACATTAGTTCCATCTACCTCGTTTAAACGTTTGTTTAAATTGTCCCTCACGCGTTGGAGAACTGAAACCAGTTCCTTTTTTCTTGTTTCCTCTTTTGATGTTTTCTTCGTTATGACAAAAACGTTGTTGGTGTGCTTCAGGTTCTTGTGCATTAGATAATGATGGAAAATCATGTGTTTCACCCTCTGAGTCAGTAGTGAAACCTAAACCATCCGAGGAAGCAAAGGAAAGAGATAATTGTTTCTTATTGTTTCTTTTCCCCATTTGTCCTGAACGGAAACTTTGTTTATTTCTCCACAGAAAGGCACGCCCATTACCGTAGTCATGAATATATCTTTTAATTTTAGTAGATTTAAGGTGAACCTGTTCATTTTCATATTTATTTAATTTCTCTTTGACATTTTTAAAGATATCATTGATTTTAAGGTTGATTGATCTTATTTTTTAAATATAAGAATGTAAGCTATAGCAAATACATGCTATGTTCTAACCTGACAAGTTCCATGAAAATCTTGCAGGGTTTTTTTTTGATTTCTCACAGTCAAAATTCAGGATTTCCTGAGTTGCTCTTTAAAAATGTACATCAGTGCCTCTGTCTGTATAAAAAAAAACTCCCTGGCTTGTCTTACTTAACCATCATTTTCTCATGTCTGAGATTTTATATGATACTTAGAACTCTACTTTTTATTACTGACATAAACTCAGTAGCTCTGAAATGAAAATTTAGAAACTGCTGATATGTACTTCTTGATGTCTTGTGTTAGATACAAAGGGTGATATTCATAGTCACTTGCACAAATGTGATAGAACTATTCCAGATGCTCACAAATTAGTATAATAAAGACACAGTTCATAGAGGCTATTTATGCTAATGCTCAAGGCCTGAAAACTAATGAGATGCAAATGAGAAATGTTGTAAAACATAGTATGTTAATGAGGTGGTTTTGCAATTCATAATCCTACATCCCAGCAGTACACACACCCATTGTTAAATGCAGTGCTTCACCTTTAATATTGGTGTTGAACTCCATGAACTTGTTTGTCCAAGTATGCACAAGCACTTCCCTTACACACAAATTAATTATGTCCCCAGCAAACCCTTCATTAGTTTGTATTAAGTATGCACAAGCACTAAAATGACACAATAAATTATTTTGCCCAGTGATCACTTCAGCAGTCTGACCATGTATGCACAGGTACTTCCCTGACACAAAAATATTTCCCCCAGCAACCCCTTTAATAACATTTCCTAGCATGCACAAGAGCTAACATGAAACATTCACCCAAACAACCCCTTCAGTAACATGGCCTAGTATACACAAGCACTAAAATGAAACACTCACCCAAGCGACCCCTTCAATAGTGATCCCTAGTAGGCACAACCACTAAAATTAAACATTTCCCGAAGTGACTTCTTCAGTAAACTGTTCAGGTTTGCA